>NC_092731.1:40813095-41122482 GCF_047496885.1 Scyliorhinus torazame
GACAGGATCTACTCCCATTTGGAAGCAAATGGACGTATTAGTGAGAGGCAGCACGGTTTTGTGAAGGGGAGGTCGTGTCTCACTAACTTGATAGAGTTTTTCGAGGAGGTCACTAAGATGATTGATGCAGGTAGGGCAGTAGATGTTGTCTATATGGACTTCAGTAAGGCCTTTGACAAGGTCCCTCATGGTAGACTAGTACAAAAGGTGAAATCACACGGGATCAGGGGTGAACTGGCAAGGTGGATACAGAACTGGCTAGGCCATAGAAGGCAGAGAGTAGCAATGGAGGGATGCTTTTCTAATTGGAGGGCTGTGACCAGTGGTGTTCCACAGGGATCAGTGCTGGGACCTTTGCTCTTTGTAGTATATATAAATGATTTGGAGGAAAATGTAACTGGTCTGATTAGTAAGTTTGCAGATGACACAAAGGTTGGTGGAATTGCTGATAGCGATGAGGACTGTCTGAGGATACAGCAGGATTTAGATTGTCTGGAGACTTGGGCGGAGAGATGGCAGATGGAGTTTAACCTGGACAAATGTGAGGTAAAGCATTTTGGAAGGGCTAATGCAGGTAGGGAATATACAGTGAATGGTAGAACCCTCAAGAGTATTGAAAGTCAAAGAGATCTAGGAGTACAGGTCCACAGATCACTGAAAGGGGCTACACAGGTGGAGAAGGTAGTCAAGAAGGCATACGGCATGCTTGCCTTCATTGGCCGGGGCATTGAGTATAAGAATTGGCAAGTCATGTTGCAGCTGTATAGAACCTTAGTTAGGCCACACTTGGAGTATAGTGTTCAATTCTGGTCGCCACACTACCCGAAGGATGTGGAGGCTTTAGAGAGGGTGCAGAAGAGATTTACCAGAATGTTGCCTGGTATGGAGGGTATAAGCTATGAGGAGCGATTGAATAAACTTGGTTTGTTCTCACTGGAACGAAGGAGGTTGAGGGGCGACCTGATAGAGGTATACAAAATTATGAGGGGCATAGACAGAGTGGATAGTCAGAGGCTTTTCCCCAGGGTAGAGGGGTCAATTACTAGGGGGCATAGGTTTAAGGTGAGAGGGGCAAAGTTTAGAGTAGATGTACGAGGCAAGTTTTTTACGCAGAGGGTAGTGGGTACCTGGAACTCGCTACCGGAGGAGGTAGTGGAAGCAGGGACGCTAGGGACATTTAAGGGGCAGCTTGACAAATATATGAATAGGATGGGAATAGAAGGATACGGACCCAGGAAGTGTAGAAGATTGTAGTTTAGTCGGGCAGTATGGTCGGCACGGGCTTGGAGGGCCGAAGGGCCTGTTCTTGTGCTGTACATTTCTTTGTTCTTTGTTCTTTGTTTGGAACACTGCCCACAATAAACATGGAGCACTGTCCACAATAATCATGGAGCTCTGCCCACAATAAACATGGAGCACTGCCCACAATAAACATGGAGCACTGCCCACAATAAACATGGAGCACTGCCCACAATAAACATGGAGCACTGCCCTCATTAAACATGGAGCACTGTCCACAATACACATGGAGCACAGCCCACAATAAACATGGAGCACTGCCCACAATAAACATGGAGCACTGTCCACAAAAAACATGGAGCATTGCCCACAATAAACATGGAGCACTGCCCACAATAAACATGGAGCCCAGCCCACAATAAACATGGAGCCCAGCCCACAATAAACATGGCGCACTGTCCATAATAAACACGGAGCACTGCCCACAATAAACATGGAGCACTGCCCACAATAAACATGGAGCACTGTCCACAATAAACATGGAGCATTGCCCACAATAAACACGGAGCACAGCCCACAATAAACATGGAGCACTGTCCACAATAAACATGGAGCACTGTCCACAATAAACATGGAGCACTGTCCGCAATAAACATGGAGCACAGCCCACAATAAACATGGAGCATTGCCCACAATAAACACGGAGCACTGTCCACAATAAACATGGAGCACTGTCCACAATAAACATGGAGCACTGCCCACAATAAACATGGAGCACTGTCCACAATAAACATGGAGCACTGTCCGCAATAAACATGGAGCACTGCCCACAATAAACATGGAGCACAGCCCACAATAAACATGGAGCACTGCCCACAATAAACATGGAGCACTGCCCACAATAAACATGGAGCACAGCCCACAATAAACATGGAGCACTGTCCACAATATACATGGAGCATTGCCCACAATAAACATGGAGCACAGCCCACAATAAACACGGAGCACTGCCCACAATAAACATGGAGCCCAGCCCACAATAAACATGGAGCCCAGCCCACAATAAACATGGAGCACTGCCCACAATAAACATGGAGCACAGCCCACAATAAACATGGAGCACTGCCCACAATAAACATGGAGCACTGCCCACAATAAACATGGAGCACTGCCCACAATAAACATGGAGCACTGTCCACAATAAACATGGAGCACTGCCCACAATAAACATGGAGCACTGCCCACAATAAACATGGAGCACTGCCCACAATAAACATGGAGCGCTGTCCACAACAAACATGGAGCACTGCCCACAATAAACATGGAGCACAGCCCACAATAATCATGGAGCACTGCCCACAATAAACATGGAGCACTGCCCACAATAAACACGGAGCACTGCCCACAATAAACACGGAGCACTGCCCACAATAAACATGGAGCACTGCCCACAATAAACATGGAGCGCTGCCCACAATAAACATGGAGAACTGCCCACAATAAACATGGAGCACTGCCCACAATAAACATTGAGCCCAGCCCACAATAAACATGGAGCACTGCCCACAATAAACATGGAGCATTGCCCACAATAAGCATGGAGCACTGCCCCCAATAAACATGGAGCCCAGCCCACAACAAACATGGAGCACTGCCCACAATAAACATGGAGCACTGTCCACAATAAACATGGAGCACTGCCCACAATAAACATGGAGCACTGTCCACAATGAACATGGAGCCCTGCCCACAATAAACATGGAGCACTGCCCAAAATAAACATGGAGCCCTGCCCACAATAAACATGGAGACCAGCCCACAATAAACATGGAGCACTGCCCACAATAAACATGGAGCACTGTCCACAATAAAGATGGAGCACTGTCCACAATAAACATGGAGCACTGCCCACAATGAACATGGAGCCCTGCCCACAATAAACATGGAGACCAGCCCACAATAAACATGGAGCACTGCCCACAATAAACATGGAGCACTGTCCACAATAAAGATAGAGCACTGCTCACAATAAACATGGAGCACTGCCCACAATTTAACATGGAGCAATGCCCACAATAATCATGGAGCCCAGCCCACAATAAACATGTAGCACTGCCCACAATAAACATGGAGCACTGCCCACAATAAACATGGAGCACTGCCCACAATAAACATGGAGCACTGCCCACAACAAACATGGAGCACTGTCCACAATGAACATGGAGCACTGCCCACAATAAACATGGAGCACTGCCCACAATAAACATGGAGCACTGCCCACAATGAACATGGAACACTGCCCACAATGAACATGGAGCCCAGCCCACAATAAACATGGAGCACTGCGCACAAGAAAAATGGAGCACTGGCCACAATAAACATGGAGCTCTGCCCACAATAAACATGGAGCACTGCCCACAATGAACATGGAACACTGCCCACAATGAACATGGAGCCCAGCCCACAATAAACATGGAGCACAGCCCACAATAAACATGGAGCCCAGCCCACAATAATCATGGAGCACAGCCCTCAATAAACATGGAGCACTGCCCACAATAAACATGGAGCACTGCCCACAATAAACATGGAGCACTGTCCACAATAAACATGGAGCACTGTCCCCAATAAACATGGAGCACTGCCCACAATAAACATGGAGCACTGCCCACAATAAACATGGAGCGCTGCCGACAATAAACATGGAGCGCTGTCCACAATAAACATGGAGCACTGTCCACAATAAACATGGAGCACTGTCCCCAATAAACATGGAGCACAGTCCACAATAAACATGGAGCACTGTCCACAATAAACATGGAGCACTGTCCGCAATAAACATGGAGCACTGTCCACAATAAACATGGAGCACTGTCCACAATAAACATGGAGCACTGTCCACAACAAACATGGAGCCCAGCCCACAATAAACATGGAGCACTGCCCACAATAAACATGGAGCACTGCCCACAATAAACATGGAGCACTGTCCATAATAAACACGGAGCACTGTCCACAATAAACATGGAGCACTGTCCACAATAAACATGGAGCGCTACCCACAACAAACATGGAGCACTGCCCACAATAAACATGGAGCACTGCCCACAATAAACATGGAGCACTGTCCACAACAAACATGGAGCCCAGCCCACAATAAACATGGAGCACTGCCCACAATAAACATGGAGCACTGCCCCCAATAAACATGGAGCCCAGCCCACAACAAACATGGAGCACTGCCCACAATAAACATGGAGCACTGTCCACAATAAACATGGAGCACTGCCCACAATAAACATGGAGCACTGTCCACAATGAACATGGAGCCCTGCCCACAATAAACATGGAGCACTGCCCAAAATAAACATGGAGCCCTGCCCACAATAAACATGGAGACCAGCCCACAATAAACATGGAGCACTGCCCACAATAAACATGGAGCACTGTCCACAATAAAGATGGAGCACTGTCCACAATAAACATGGAGCACTGCCCACAATGAACATGGAGCCCTGCCCACAATAAACATGGAGACCAGCCCACAATAAACATGGAGCACTGCCCACAATAAACATGGAGCACTGTCCACAATAAAGATAGAGCACTGCTCACAATAAACATGGAGCACTGCCCACAATTTAACATGGAGCAATGCCCACAATAATCATGGAGCCCAGCCCACAATAAACATGTAGCACTGCCCACAATAAACATGGAGCACTGCCCACAATAAACATGGAGCACTGCCCACAATAAACATGGAGCACTGCCCACAACAAACATGGAGCACTGTCCACAATGAACATGGAGCACTGCCCACAATAAACATGGAGCACTGCCCACAATAAACATGGAGCACTGCCCACAATGAACATGGAACACTGCCCACAATGAACATGGAGCCCAGCCCACAATAAACATGGAGCACTGCGCACAAGAAAAATGGAGCACTGGCCACAATAAACATGGAGCTCTGCCCACAATAAACATGGAGCACTGCCCACAATGAACATGGAACACTGCCCACAATGAACATGGAGCCCAGCCCACAATAAACATGGAGCACAGCCCACAATAAACATGGAGCCCAGCCCACAATAATCATGGAGCACAGCCCTCAATAAACATGGAGCACTGCCCACAATAAACATGGAGCACTGCCCACAATAAACATGGAGCACTGTCCACAATAAACATGGAGCACTGTCCCCAATAAACATGGAGCACTGCCCACAATAAACATGGAGCACTGCCCACAATAAACATGGAGCGCTGCCGACAATAAACATGGAGCGCTGTCCACAATAAACATGGAGCACTGTCCACAATAAACATGGAGCACTGTCCCCAATAAACATGGAGCACAGTCCACAATAAACATGGAGCACTGTCCACAATAAACATGGAGCGCTACCCACAACAAACATGGAGCACTGCCCACAATAAACATGGAGCACTGCCCACAATAAACATGGAGCACTGTCCACAACAAACATGGAGCCCAGCCCACAATAAACATGGAGCACTGCCCACAATAAACATGGAGCACTGCCCACAATAAACATGGAGCACTGTCCATAATAAACACGGAGCACTGTCCACAATAAACATGGAGCACTGTCCACAATAAACATGGAGCACTGCCCACAATAAACATGGAGCACAGCCCACAATAAACATGGAGCACTGCCCACAATAAGCATGGAGCACCGTCCACAATAAACATGGAGCACCGCCCACAATAAACATGGAGCACTGCCCACAATAAACATGGAGCACTGCCCACAATAAACACGGAGCGCTGCCCACAATAAACATGGAGCACTGTCCACAATAAACATGGAGCACTGTCCACAATAAACATGGAGCACTGCCCACAATAAACATGGAGCACAGCCCACAATAAACATGGAGCACTGCCCACAATAAACATGGAGCACTGCCCACAATAAACATGGAGCACAGCCCACAATAAACATGGAGCACTGTCCACAATATACATGGAGCACTGTCCACAATAAACATGGAGCATTGCCCACAATAAACATGGAGCACTGCCCACAATAAACATGGAGCCCAGCCCACAATAAACATGGAGCCCAGCCCACAATAAACATGGAGCACTGCCCACAATAAACATGGAGCACAGCCCACAATAAACATGGAGCACTGCCCACAATAAACATGGAGCACTGCCCACAATAAACATGGAGCACTGCCCACAATAAACATGGAGCACAGCCCACAATAAACATGGAGCACTGCCCACAATAAACATGGAGCACTGCCCACAATAAACACGGAGCACTGCCCACAATAAACACGGAGCACTGCCCACAATAAACATGGAGCACTGCCCACAATAAACATGGAGCGCTGCCCACAATAAACATGGAGCACTGCCCACAATAAACATGGAGCACTGCCCACAATAAACATTGAGCCCAGCCCACAATAAACATGGAGCACTGCCCACAATAAACATGGAGCATTGCCCACAATAAGCATGGAGCACTGCCCCCAATAAACATGGAGTCCAGCCCACAACAAACATGGAGCACTGCCCACAATAAACATGGAGCACTGTCCACAATAAACATGGAGCACTGTCCACAATGAACATGGAGCCCTGCCCACAATAAACATGGAGCACTGCCCAAAATAAACATGGAGCCCTGCCCACAATAAACATGGAGACCAGCCCACAATAAACATGGAGCACTGCCCACAATAAACATGGAGCACTGTCCACAATAAAGATGGAGCACTGTCCACAATAAACATGGAGCACTGCCCACAATGAACATGGAGCCCTGCCCACAATAAACATGGAGACCAGCCCACAATAAACATGGAGCACTGCCCACAATAAACATGGAGCACTGTCCACAATAAAGATAGAGCACTGCTCACAATAAACATGGAGCACTGCCCACAATTTAACATGGAGCAATGCCCACAATAATCATGGAGCCCAGCCCACAATAAACATGTAGCACTGCCCACAATAAACATGGAGCACTGCCCACAATAAACATGGAGCACTGCCCACAATAAACATGGAGCACTGCCCACAACAAACATGGAGCACTGTCCACAATGAACATGGAGCTCTGCCCACAATAAACATGGAGCACTGCCCACAATAAACATGGAGCACTGCTCACAATAAACATGGAGCACTGTCCACAATAAACATGGAGCTCTGCCCACAATAAACATGGAGCACTGCCCACAATGAACATGGAACACTGCCCACAATGAACATGGAGCCCAGCCCACAATAAACATGGAGCACTGCGCACAATAAAAATGGAGCACTGGCCACAATAAACATGGAGCTCTGCCCACAATAAACATGGAGCACTGCCCACAATGAACATGGAACACTGCCCACAATGAACATGGAGCCCAGCCCACAATAAACATGGAGCACAGCCCACAATAAACATGGAGCCCAGCCCACAATAATCATGGAGCACAGCCCTCAATAAACATGGAGCACTGCCCACAATAAACATGGAGCACTGCCCACAATAAACATGGAGCACTGTCCACAATAAACATGGAGCACTGTCCCCAATAAACATGGAGCACTGCCCACAATAAACATGGAGCACTGCCCACAATAAACATGGAGCGCTGCCGACAATAAACATGCAGCGCTGTCCACAATAAACATGGAGCACTGTCCACAATAAACATGGAGCACTGTCCCCAATAAACATGGAGCACAGTCCACAATAAACATGGAGCACTGTCCACAATAAACATGGAGCGCTACCCACAACAAACATGGAGCACTGTCCACAACAAACATGGAGCACTGCCCACAATAAACATGGAGCACTGCCCACAATAAACATGGAGCACTGTCCACAACAAACATGGAACACTGCCCAAAATAAACATGGAGCACTGCCCACAATAAACATGGAGCACTGCCCACAATAAACATGGAGCACTGCCCACAATAAACATGGAGCACTGCCCACAAGAAACATGGAGCACTGCTCACAATAAACATGGAGCACTGCCCACAACAAACATGGAGCACTGTCCACAATGAACATGGAGCACTGCCCACAACAAACATGGAGCACTGCCCACAATAAACATGGAGCACTGCCCACAATAAACATGGAGCACTGCCCACAATAAACATGGAGCACTGTCCACAATAAACATGGAGCACTGCCCACAATAAACATGGAGCACTGCCCACAATAAACATGGAGCACTGCACACAACAAACATGTAGCACTGTCAACAATGAACATGGAGCACTGCCCACAACAAACATGGAGCACTGCCCACAATAAACATGGAGCACTGCCCACAATAAACCTGGAGCACTGCCCACAATAAACATGGAGCTCTGCCCACAATAAACATGGAGCACTGCCCACAATGAACATGGAACACTGCCCACAAGAAACATGGAGCACAGCCCACAATAAACATGGAGCCCAGCCCACAATAAACATGGAGCACAGCCCACAATAAACATGGAGCACTGCCCACAATAAACATGGAGCCCTGTCCCCAATAAACATGGAGCACTGCCCACAATAAACATGGAGCGCTGCCGACAATAAACATGGAGCGCTGTCCACAATAAACATGGAGCACTGTCCCCAATAAACATGGAGCACTGCCCACAATAAACATGGAGCGCTGCCGACAATAAACATGGAGCGCTGTCCACAATAAACATGGAGCACTGTCCACAATAAACATGGAGCACTGTCCCCAATAAACATGGAGCACAGTCCACAATAAACATGGAGCACTGTCCACAATAAACATGGAGCGCTGCCCACAACAAACATGGAGCACTGTCCACAACAAACATGGAGCACTGCCCACAATAAACATGGAGCACTGCCCACAATAAACATGGAGCACTGTCCACAACTAACATGGAGCACTGCCCACAATAAACATGGAGCACTGCCCACAATAATCATGGAGCACTTCCACAACAAACATGGAGCACTGCCCACAATAAACATGGAGCACTGCCCACAATAAACATGGAGCACTGCCCACAATAAACATGGAGCACTGTCCACAATAAACATGGAGCCCTGCCCACAATAAACATGGAGCTCTGCCCACAATAAACATGGAGCACTGCCCACAATAAACATGGAGCACAGCCCACAATAAACATGGAGCCCAGCCCACAATAAACATGGAGCACTGTCCACAATAAACATGGAGCACTGTCCACAATATACATGGAGCACTGTCCACAGTAAACATGGAGCACTGTCCACAATAAACATGGAGCACTGACCACAATAAACATGGAGCATTGCCCACAATAAACATGGAGCACTGCCCACAATAAACATGGAGCCCAGCCCACAATAAACATGGAGCCCAGCCCACAATAAACATGGAGCACTGCCCACAATAAACACGGAGCACTGCCCACAATAAACACGGAGCACTGCCCACAATAAACATGGAGCACTGCCCACAATAAACATGGAGCGCTGCCCACAATAAACATGGAGCACTGCCCACAATAAACATGGAGCACTGCCCACAATAAACATTGAGCCCAGCCCACAATAAACATGGAGCACTGCCCACAATCAACATGGAGCATTGCCCACAATAAACATGGAGCACTGCCCCCAATAAACATGGAGCCCAGCCCACAACAAACATGGAGCACTGCCCACAATAAACATGGAGCACTGTCCACAATAAACATGGAGCACTGCCCACAATAAACATGGAGCACTGTCCACAATGAACATGGAGCCCTGCCCACAATAAACATGGAGCACTGCCCAAAATAAACATGGAGCCCTGCCCACAATAAACATGGAGACCAGCCCACAATAAACATGGAGCACTGCCCACAAAAAACATGGAGCACTGTCCACAATAAAGATAGAGCACTGCTCACAATAAACATGGAGCACTGCCCACAATAAACATGGAGCACTGTCCACAATAAAGATAGAGCACTGCTCACAATAAACATGGAGCACTGCCCACAATGAACATGGAGCACTGCCCACAATAAAGATAGAGCACTGTCCACAATAAAGATGGAGCACTGTCCACAATAAACATGAGGCACTGCCCACAATGAACATGGAGCCCTGCCCACAATAAACATGGAGACCAGCCCACAATAAACATGGAGCACTGCTCACAATAAACATGGAGCACTAGCCACAATAAACATGGATCACTGCCCACAATAAAGATAGAGCACTGTCCACAATAAAGATGGAGCACTGTCCACAATAAACATGGAGCACTGCCCACAATGAACATGGAGCCCTGCCCACAATAAACATGGAGACCAGCCCACAATAAACATGGAGCACTGCCCACAATAAACATGGAGCACTGTCCACAATAAAGATAGAGCACTGCTCACAATAAACATGGAGCACTGCCCACAATTTAACATGGAGCAATGCCCACAATAATCATGGAGCCCAGCCCACAATAAACATGTAGCACTGCCCACAATAAACATGGAGCACTGCCCACAATAAACATGGAGCACTGCCCACAATAAACATGGAGCACTGCCCACAACAAACATGGAGCACTGTCCACAATGAACATGGAGCACTGCCCACAATAAACATGGAGCACTGCCCACAATAAACATGGAGCACTGCTCACAATAAACATGGAGCACTGTCCACAATAAACATGGAGCTCTGACCACAATAAACATGGAGCACTGCCCACAATGAACATGGAACACTGCCCACAATGAACATGGAGCCCAGCCCACAATAAACATGGAGGACTGCGCACAATAAAAATGGAGCACTGGCCACAATAAACATGGAGCTCTGCCCACAATAAACATGGAGCACTGCCCACAATGAACATGGAACACTGCCCACAATGAACATGGAGCCCAGCCCACAATAAACATGGAGCACAGCCCACAATAAACATGGAGCCCAGACCACAATAATCATGGAGCACAGCCCTCAATAAACATGGAGCACTGCCCACAATAAACATGGAGCACTGCCCACAATAAACATGGAGCGCTGCCGACAATAAACATGGAGCGCTGTCCACAATAAACATGGAGCACTGTCCACAATAAACATGGAGCACTGTCCCCAATAAACATGGAGCACTGTCCACAACAAACATGGAGCACTGCCCACAATAAACATGGAGCACTGCCCACAATAAACATGGAGCCCTGCCCACAATAAACATGGAGCACTGCTCACAATAAACATGGAGCACTGCCCACAATAAACATGGAGCACTGCCCACAATAAACATGGAGCACTGCCCACAATAAACATGGAGCACTGCCCACAATAAACATGGAGCACTGCCCACAAGAAACATGGAGCACTGCCCACAACAAACATGGAGCACTGTCCACAATGAACATGGAGCACTGCCCACAATAAACATGGAGCACTGCCCACAATAAACATGGAGCACTGCTCACAATAAACATGGAGCACTGTCCACAATAAACATGGAGCTCTGACCACAATAAACATGGAGCACTGCCCACAATGAACATGGAACACTGCCCACAATGAACATGGAGCCCAGCCCACAATAAACATGGAGGACTGCGCACAATAAAAATGGAGCACTGGCCACAATAAACATGGAGCTCTGCCCACAATAAACATGGAGCACTGCCCACAATGAACATGGAACACTGCCCACAATGAACATGGAGCCCAGCCCACAATAAACATGGAGCACAGCCCACAATAAACATGGAGCCCAGACCACAATAATCATGGAGCACAGCCCTCAATAAACATGGAGCACTGCCCACAATAAACATGGAGCACTGCCCACAATAAACATGGAGCACTGTCCACAATAAACATGGAGCACTGTCCCCAATAAACATGGAGCACTGCCCACAATAAACATGGAGCACTGCCCACAATAAACATGGAGCGCTGCCGACAATAAACATGGAGCGCTGTCCACAATAAACATGGAGCACTGTCCACAATAAACATGGAGCACTGTCCCCAATAAACATGGAGCACTGTCCACAACAAACATGGAGCACTGCCCACAATAAACATGGAGCACTGCCCACAATAAACATGGAGCACTGCTCACAATAAACATGGAGCACTGCCCACAATAAACATGGAGCACTGCCCACAATAAACATGGAGCACTGCCCACAATAAACATGGAGCACTGCCCACAATAAACATGGAGCACTGCCCACAAGAAACATGGAGCACTGCTCACAATAAACATGGAGCACTGCCCACAACAAACATGGAGCACTGTCCACAATGAACATGGAGCACTGCCCACAACAAACATGGAGCACTGCCCACAATAAACATGGAGCACTGCCCACAATAAACATGGAGCACTGCCCACAATAAACATGGAGCACTGTCCACAATAAACATGGAGCACTGCCCACAATAAACATGGAGCACTGCCCACAATAAACATGGAGCACTGCACACAACAAACATGGAGCACTGTCCACAATGAACATGGAGCACTGCCCACAACAAACATGGAGCACTGCCCACAATAAACATGGAGCACTGCCCACAATAAACCTGGAGCACTGCCCACAATAAACATGGAGCTCTGCCCACAATAAACATGGAGCACTGCCCACAATGAACATGGAACACTGCCCACAATAAACATGGAGCACAGCCCACAATAAACATGGAGCCCACCCCACAATAAACATGGAGCACAGCCCACAATAAACATGGAGCACTGCCCACAATAAACATGGAGCACAGCACACAATAAAGATGGAGCACTGCCCACAATAAACATGGAGCACTGTCCACAATAAACATGGAGCACTGTCCCCAATAAACATGGAGCACTGCCCACAATAAACATGGAGCGCTGCCGACAATAAACATGGAGCGCTGTCCACAATAAACATGGAGCCCAGCCCACAATAAACATGTAGCACTGCCCACAACAAACATGGAGCACTGCCCACAATAAACATGTAGCACTGCCCACAATAAACATGGAGCCCAGCCCACAATAAACATGTAGCACTGCCCACAACAAACATGGAGCACTGTCCACAATAAACATGGAGCACTGCCCACAATAAACATGGAGCACTGCCCACAATAAACATGGAGCACTGTCCACAATAAACATGGAGCCCTGCCCACAATAAACATGGAGCTCTGCCCACAATAAACATGGAGCACTGCCCACAATAAACATGGAGCACAGCCCACAATAAACATGGAGCCCAGCCCACAATAAACATGGAGCACTGCCCACAACAAACATGGAGCACAGCCCACAATAAACATGGAGCCCAGCCCACAATAAACATGGAGCCCAGCCCACAATAAACATGGAGCACTGTCCACAATATACATGGAGCACTGTCCACAGTAAACATGGAGCACTGTCCACAATAAACATGGAGCACTGTCCACAATAAACATGGAGCATTGCCCACAATAAACATGGAGCACTGCCCACAATAAACATGGAGCCCAGCCCACAATAAACATGGAGCCCAGCCCACAATAAACATGGAGCACTGCCCACAATAAACACGGAGCACTGCCCACAATAAACACGGAGCACTGCCCACAATAAACATGGAGCACTGCCCACAATAAACATGGAGCGCTGCCCACAATAAACATGGAGCACAGCCCACAATAAACATTGAGCCCAGCCCACAATAAACATGGAGCACTGCCCACAATCAACATGGAGCATTGCCCACAATAAACATGGAGCCTTGCCCACAATAAACATGGAGCCCAGCCCACAACAAACATGGAGCACTGCCCACAATAAACATGGAGCACTGCCCACAATAAACATGGAGCACTGCCCACAATAAACATTGAGCCCAGCCCACAATAAACATGGAGCACTGCCCACAATCAACATGGAGCATTGCCCACAATAAACATGGAGCCTTGCCCACAATAAACATGGAGCCCAGCCCACAACAAACATGGAGCACTGTCCACAATAAACATGGAGCACTGTCCACAATAAACACGGAGTACTGCCCACAATAAACATGGAGCACTGCCCCCAATAAACATGGAGCCCAGCCCACAACAAACATGGAGCACTGCCCACAATAAACATGGAGCACTGTCCACAATAAACATGGAGCACTGCCCACAATAAACATGGAGCACTGTCCACAATGAACATGGAGCCCTGCCCACAATAAACATGGAGCACTGCCCAAAATAAACATGGAGCCCTGCCCACAAAAAACATGGAGACCAGCCCACAATAAACATGGAGCACTGCCCACAAAAAACATGGAGCACTGTCCACAATAAAGATAGAGCACTGCTCACAATAAACATGGAGCACTGCCCACAATAAACATGGAGCACTGTCCACAATAAAGATCGAGCACTGCTCACAATAAACATGGAGCACTGCCCACAATGAACATGGAGCACTGCCCACAATAAAGATAGAGCACTGTCCACAATAAAGATGGAGCACTGTCCACAATAAACATGAGGCACTGCCCACAATGAACATGGAGCCCTGCCCACAATAAACATGGAGACCAGCCCACAATAAACATGGAGCACTGCTCACAATAAACATGGAGCACTACCCACAATAAACATGGAGCACTGCCCACAATAAAGATAGAGCACTGTCCACAATAAAGATGGAGCACTGTCCACAATAAACATGGAGCACTGCCCACAATGAACATGGAGCCCTGCCCACAATAAACATGGAGACCAGCCCACAATAAACATGGAGCACTGCCCACAATAAACATGGAGCACTGTCCACAATAAAGATAGAGCACTGCTCACAATAAACATGGAGCACTGCCCACAATTTAACATGGAGCAATGCCCACAATAATCATGGAGCCCAGCCCACAATAAACATGTAGCACTGCCCACAATAAACATGGAGCACTGCCCACAATAAACATGGAGCACTGCCCACAATAAACATGGAGCACTGCCCACAACAAACATGGAGCACTGTCCACAATGAACATGGAGCACTGCCCACAATAAACATGGAGCACTGCCCACAATAAACATGGAGCACTGCTCACAATAAACATGGAGCACTGTCCACAATAAACATGGAGCTCTGACCACAATAAACATGGAGCACTGCCCACAATGAACATGGAACACTGCCCACAATGAACATGGAGCCCAGCCCACAATAAACATGGAGGACTGCGCACAATGAAAATGGAGCACTGGCCACAATAAACATGGAGCTCTGCCCACAATAAACATGGAGCACTGCCCACAATGAACATGGAACACTGCCCACAATGAACATGGAGCCCAGCCCACAATAAACATGGAGCACAGCCCACAATAAACATGGAGCCCAGACCACAATAATCATGGAGCACAGCCCTCAATAAACATGGAGCACTGCCCACAATAAACATGGAGTACTGCCCACAATAAACATGGAGCACTGTCCACAATAAACATGGAGCACTGTCCCCAATAAACATGGAGCACTGCCCACAATAAACATGGAGCACTGCCCACAATAAACATGGAGCGCTGCCGACAATAAACATGGAGCGCTGTCCACAATAAACATGGAGCACTGTCCACAATAAACATGGAGCACTGTCCCCAATAAACATGGAGCACTGTCCACAAGAAACATGGAGCACTGCCCACAATAAACATGGAGCACTGCCCACAATAAACATGGAGCCCTGCCCACAATAAACATGGAGCACTGCTCACAATAAACATGGAGCACTGCCCACAATAAACATGGAGCACTGCCCACAATAAACATGGAGCACTGCCCACAATAAACATGGAGCACTGCCCACAATAAACATGGAGCACTGCCCACAAGAAACATGGAGCACTGCTCACAATAAACATGGAGCACTGCCCACAACAAACATGGAGCACTGTCCACAATGAACATGGAGCACTGCCCACAACAAACATGGAGCACTGCCCACAATAAACATGGAGCACTGCCCACAATAAACATGGAGCACTGCCCACAATAAACATGGAGCACTGTCCACAATAAACATGGAGCACTGCCCACAATAAACATGGAGCACTGCCCACAATAAACATGGAGCACTGCACACAACAAACATGGAGCACTGTCCACAATGAACATGGAGCACTGCCCACAACAAACATGGAGCACTGCCCACAATAAACATGGAGCACTGCCCACAATAAACCTGGAGCACTGCCCACAATAAACATGGAGCTCTGCCCACAATAAACATGGAGCACTGCCCACAATGAACATGGAACACTGCCCACAATAAACATGGAGCACAGCCCACAATAAACATGGAGCCCACCCCACAATAAACATGGAGCACAGCCCACAATAAACATGGAGCACTGCCCACAATAAACATGGAGCACAGCACACAATAAAGATGGAGCACTGCCCACAATAAACATGGAGCACTGTCCACAATAAACATGGAGCACTGTCCCCAATAAACATGGAGCACTGCCCACAATAAACATGGAGCGCTGCCGACAATAAACATGGAGCGCTGTCCACAATAAACATGGAGCCCAGCCCACAATAAACATGTAGCACTGCCCACAATAAACATGGAGCACTGCCCACAATAAACATGGAGCACTGCCCACAATAAACATGGAGCACTGCCCACAACAAACATGGAGCACTGTCCACAATGAACATGGAGCACTGCCCACAATAAACATGGAGCACTGCCCACAATAAACATGGAGCACTGCTCACAATAAACATGGAGCACTGTCCACAATAAACATGGAGCTCTGCCCACAATAAACATGGAGCACTGCCCACAATGAACATGGAACACTGCCCACAATGAACATGGAGCCCAGCCCACAATAAACATGGAGCACTGCGCACAATAAAAATGGAGCACTGGCCACAATAAACATGGAGCTCTGCCCACAATAAACATGTAGCACTGCCCACAATGAACATGGAACACTGCCCACAATGAACATGGAGCCCAGCCCACAATAAACATGGAGCACAGCCCACAATAAACATGGAGCCCAGCCCACAATAATCATGGAGCACAGCCCTCAATAAACATGGAGCACTGCCCACAATAAACATGGAGCACTGCCCACAATAAACATGGAGCACTGTCCACAATAAACCTGGAGCACTGCCCACAATAAACATGGAGCTCTGCCCACAATAAACATGGAGCACTGCCCACAATGAACATGGAACACTGCCCACAATAAACATGGAGCACAGCCCACAATAAACATGGAGCCCACCCCACAATAAACATGGAGCACAGCCCACAATAAACATGGAGCACTGCCCACAATAAACATGGAGCACAGCACACAATAAAGATGGAGCACTGCCCACAATAAACATGGAGCACTGTCCACAATAAACATGGAGCACTGTCCCCAATAAACATGGAGCACTGCCCACAATAAACATGGAGCGCTGCCGACAATAAACATGGAGCGCTGTCCACAATAAACATGGAGCCCAGCCCACAATAAACATGTAGCACTGCCCACAATAAACATGGAGCACTGCCCACAATAAACATGGAGCACTGCCCACAATAAACATGGAGCACTGCCCACAACAAACATGGAGCACTGTCCACAATGAACATGGAGCACTGCCCACAATAAACATGGAGCACTGCCCACAATAAACATGGAGCACTGCTCACAATAAACATGGAGCACTGTCCACAATAAACATGGAGCTCTGCCCACAATAAACATGGAGCACTGCCCACAATGAACATGGAACACTGCCCACAATGAACATGGAGCCCAGCCCACAATAAACATGGAGCACTGCGCACAATAAAAATGGAGCACTGGCCACAATAAACATGGAGCTCTGCCCACAATAAACATGGAGCACTGCCCACAATGAACATGGAACACTGCCCACAATGAACATGGAGCCCAGCCCAGAATAAACATGGAGCACAGCCCACAATAAACATGGAGCACTGTCCACAATAAACATGGAGCACTGTCCCCAATAAACATGGAGCACTGCCCACAATAAACATGGAGCACTGCCCACAATAATCATGGAGCGCTGCCGACAATAAACATGGAGCGCTGTCCACAATAAACATGGAGCACTGTCCACAATAAACATGGAGCACTGCCCACAACAAACATGGAGCACTGCCCACAATAAACATGGAGCACTGCCCACAATAAACATGGAGCATTGTCCACAACAAACATGGAACACTGCGCACAATAAACATGGAGCACTGCCCACAATAAACATGGAGCACTGCCCACAATAAACATGGAGCACTGCCCACAATAAACATGGAGCACTGCCCACAAGAAACATGGAGCACTGCTCACAATAAACATGGAGCACTGCCCACAACAAACATGGAGCACTGTCCACAATGAACATGGAGCACTGCCCACAACAAACATGGAGCACTGCCCACAGTAAACATGGAGCACTGCCCACAATAAACATGGAGCACTGCCCACAATAAACATGGAGCACTGTCCACAATAAACATGGAGCACTGCCCACAATAAACATGGAACACTGCCCACAATAAACATGGAGCACTGCACACAACAAACATGGAGCACTGTCCACAATGAACATGGAGCACTGCCCACAACAAACATGGAGCACTGCCCACAATAAACATGGAGCACTGCCCACAATAAACCTGGAGCGCTGCCCACAATAAACATGGAGCTCTGCCCACAATAAACATGGAGCACTGCCCACAATGAACATGGAACACTGCCCACAATAAACATGGAGCACAGCCCACAATAAACATGGAGCCCACCCCACAATAAACATGGAGCACAGCCCACAATAAACATGGAGCACTGCCCACAATAAACATGGAGCACAGCACACAATAAACATGGAGCACTGTCCCCAATAAACATGGAGCACTGCCCACAATAAACATGGAGCGCTGCCGACAATAAACATGGAGCGCTGTCCACAATAAACATGGAGCACTGTCCTCAATAAACATGGAGCACTGTCCCCAATAAACATGGAGCACAGTCCACAATAAACATGGAGCACTGTCCACAATAAACATGGAGCGCTGCCCACAACAAACATGGAGCACTGTCCACAACAAACATGGAGCACTGCCCACAATAAACATGGAGCACTGCCCACAATAAACATGGAGCACTGTCCACAACAAACATGGAGCACTGCCCACAATAAACATGGAGCACTGCCCACAATAATCATGGAGCACTTCCACAACAAACATGGAGCACTGCCCACAATAAACATGGAGCACTGCCCACAATAAACATGGAGCACTGCCCACAATAAACATGGAGCACTGTCCACAATAAACATGGAGCCCTGCCCACAATAAACATGGAGCACTGCCCACAATAAACATGGAGCACTGTCCACAATAAAGATAGAGCACTGCTCACAATAAACATGGAGCACTGCCCACAACAAAGATGGAGCACTGCTCACAATAAACATGGAGCACTGTCCACAATAAACATGGAGCTCTGCCCACAAAAAACATGGAGCACTGCCCACAATGAACATGGAACACTGCCCACAATGAACATGGAGCCCAGCCCACAATAAACATGGAGCACTCCGCACAATAAAAATGGAGCACTGGCCACAATAAACATGGAGCTCTGCCCACAATAAACATGGAGCACTGCCCACAATGAACATGGAACACTGCCCACAATGAACATGGAGCCCAGCCCACAATAAACATGGAGCACAGCCCACAATAAACATGGAGCCCAGCCCACAATAATCATGGAGCACAGCCCTCAATAAACATGGAGCACTGCCCACAATAAACATGGAGCACTGCCCACAATAAACATGGAGCACTGTCCACAATGAACATGGAGCACTGTCCCCAATAAACATGGAGCACTGCCCACAATAAACATGGAGCACTGCCCACAATAAACATGGAGCGCTGCCGACAATAAACATGGAGCGCTGTCCACTATAAACATGGAGCACTGTCCACAATAAACATGGAGCACTGTCCCCAATAAACATGGAGCACAGTCCACAATAAACATGGAGCACTGTCCACAATAAACATGGAGCGCTACCCACAACAAACATGGAGCACTGTCCACAACAAACATGGAGCACTGCCCACAATAAACATGGAGCACTGCCCACAATAAACATGGAGCACTGTCCACAACAAACATGGAACACTGCCCACAATAAACATGGAGCACTGCCCACAATAAACATGGAGCACTGCCCACAATAAACATGGAGCACTGCCCACAATAAACATGGAGCATTGCCATCAAGAAACATGGAGCACTGCTCACAATAAACATGGAGCACTGCCCACAACAAACATGGAGCACTGTCCACAATGAACATGGAGCACTGCCCACAACAAACATGGAGCACTGCCCACAATAAACATGGAGCACTGCCCACAATAAACATGGAGCACTGCCCACAATAAACATGGAGCACTGTCCACAATAAACATGGAGCACTGCCCACAATAAACATGGAGCACTGCCCACAATAAACATGGAGCACTGCACACAACAAACATGGAGCACTGTCCACAATGAACATGGAGCACTGCCCACAACAAACATGGAGCACTGCCCACAATAAACATGGAGCACTGCCCACAATAAACCTGGAGCACTGCCCACAATATACATGGAGCTCTGCCCACAATAAACATGGAGCACTGCCCACAATGAACATGGAACACTGCCCACAAGAAACATGGAGCACAGCCCACAATAAACATGGAGCCCAGCCCACAATAAACATGGAGCACAGCCCACAATAAACATGGAGCACTGCCCACAATAAACATGGAGCACAGCACACAATAAAGATGGAGCACTGCCCACAATAAACATGGAGCACTGTCCACAATAAACATGGAGCACTGCCCACAATAAACATGGAGCACTGTCCACAATAAACATGGAGCACTGTCCACAATAAACATGGAGCACTGTCCCCAATAAACATGGAGCACAGTCCACAATAAACATGGAGCACTGTCCACAACAAACATGGAGCACTGCCCACAATAAACATGGAGCACTGCCCACAATAAACATGGAGCACTGTCCACAACAAACATGGAACACTGCCCACAATAAACATGGAGCACTGCCCACAATAAACATGGAGCACTGCCCACAATAAACATGGAGCACTGCCCACAATAAACATGGAGCACTGCCATCAAGAAACATGGAGCACTGCTCACAATAAACATGGAGCACTGCCCACAACAAACATGGAGCACTGTCCACAATGAACATGGAGCACTGCCCACAACAAACATGGAGCACTGCCCACAATAAACATGGAGCACTGCCCACAATAAACATGGAGCACTGCCCACAATAAACATGGAGCACTGTCCACAATAAACATGGAGCACTGCCCACAATAAACATGGAGCACTGCCCACAATAAACATGGAGCACTGCACACAACAAACATGGAGCACTGTCCACAATGAACATGGAGCACTGCCCACAACAAACATGGAGCACTGCCCACAATAAACATGGAGCACTGCCCACAATAAACCTGGAGCACTGCCCACAATATACATGGAGCTCTGCCCACAATAAACATGGAGCACTGCCCACAATGAACATGGAACACTGCCCACAAGAAACATGGAGCACAGCCCACAATAAACATGGAGCCCAGCCCACAATAAACATGGAGCACAGCCCACAATAAACATGGAGCACTGCCCACAATAAACATGGAGCACAGCACACAATAAAGATGGAGCACTGCCCACAATAAACATGGAGCACTGTCCACAATAAACATGGAGCACTGCCCACAATAAACATGGAGCACTGTCCACAATAAACATGGAGCACTGTCCACAATAAACATGGAGCACTGTCCCCAATAAACATGGAGCACAGTCCACAATAAACATGGAGCACTGTCCACAATAAACATGGAGAACTGTCCACAACAAACATGGAGCACTGCCCACAATAAACATGGAGCACTGCCCACAATAAACATGGAGCACTGTCCACAATAAACATGGAGCACTGTCCACAATAAACATGGAGCACTGTCCACAATAAACATGGAGCACTGTCCACAATGAACATGGAGCCCAGCCAACAATAAACATGGAGCACTGCCCACAATAAACATGGAGCAATGCCCACAATAAACATGGAGCCCAGCCCACAATAAACATGGAGCACTGCCCACAATAAACATGGAGCACTGTCCACAACAAACATGGAGCACTGCCCACAATAAACATGGAGCACTGCCCACAATAATCATGGAGCACTTCCACAACAAACATGGAGCACTGCCCACAATAAACATGGAGCACTGCCCACAATAAACATGGAGCACTGCCCACAATAAACATGGAGCACTGTCCACAATAAACATGGAGCCCTGCCCACAATAAACATGGAGCTCTGCCCACAATAAACATGGAGCACTGCCCACAATAAACATGGAGCACAGCCCACAATAAACATGGAGCACTGTCCACAATATACATGGAGCATTGCCCACAATAAACATGGAGCACTGACCACAATAAACATGGAGCCCAGCCCACAATAAACATGGAGCCCAGCCCACAATAAACATGGAGCACTGCCCACAATAAACATGGAGCACAGCCCACAATCAACATGGAGCACTGCCCACAATAAACATGGAGCACTGCCCACAATAAACATGGAGCACTGCCCACAATAAACATGGAGCACAGCCCACAATAAACATGGAGCATTGCCCACAATAAACATGGAGCACTGCCCACAATAAACACGGAGCACTGCCCACAATAAACACGGAGCACTGCCCACAATAAACATGGAGCACAGCCCACAATAAACATGGAGCACTGCCCACAATAAACATGGAGCACTGCCCACAATAAACACGGAGCACTGCCCACAATAAACACGGAGCACTGCCCACAATAAACATGGAGCACTGCCCACAATAAACATGGAGCGCTGCCCACAATAAACATGGAGCACTGCCCACAATAAACATGGAGCACTGCCCACAATAAACATTGAGCCCAGCCCACAATAAACATGGAGCACTGCCCACAATAAACATGGAGCATTGCCCACAATAAACATGGAGCACTGCCCCCAATAAACATGGAGCCCAGCCCACAACAAACATGGAGCACTGCCCACAATAAACATGGAGCACTGTCCACAATAAACATGGAGCACTGTCCACAATGAACATGGAGCCCTGCCCACAATAAACATGTAGCACTGCCCAAAATAAACATGGAGCCCTGCCCACAATAAACATGGAGACCAGCCCACAATAAACATGGAGCACTGCCCACAATAAACATGGAGCACTGTCCACAATAAAGATGGAGCACTGTCCACAATAAACATGGAGCACTGCCCACAATGAACATGGAGCCCTGCCCACAATAAACATGGAGACCAGCCCACAATAAACATGGAGCACTGCCCACAATAAACATGGAGCACTGTCCACAATAAAGATAGAGCACTGCTCACAATAAACATGGAGCACTGCCCACAATTTAACATGGAGCAATGCCCACATTAATCATGGAGCCCAGCCCACAATAAACATGTAGCATTGCCCACAATAAACATGGAGCACTGCCCACAATAAACATGGAGCACTGCCCACAATAAACATGGAGCACTGCCCACAACAAACATGGAGCACTGTCCACAATGAACATGGAGCACTGCCCACAATAAACATGGAGCACTGCCCACAATAAACATGGAGCACTGCTCACAATAAACATGGAGCACTGTCCACAAGAAACATGGAGCTCTGCCCACAATAAACATGGAGCACTGCCCACAATGAACATGGAACACTGCCCACAATGAACATGGAGCCCAGCCCACAATAAACATGGAGCACTGCGCACAATAAAAATGGAGCACTGGCCACAATAAACATGGAGCTCTGCCCACAATAAACATGGAGCACTGCCCACAATGAACATGGAACACTGCCCACAATGAACATGGAGCCCAGCCCACAATAAACATGGAGCACAGCCCACAATAAACATGGAGCCCAGCCCACAATAATCATGGAGCACAGCCCTCAATAAACATGGAGCACTGCCCACAATAAACATGGAGCACTGTCCACAATAAACATGGAGCACTGTCCCCAATAAACATGGAGCACTGCCCACAATAAACATGGAGCACTGCCCACAATAAACATGGAGCGCTGCCGACAATAAACATGGAGCGCTGTCCACAATAAACATGGAGCACTGTCCACAATAAACATGGAGCACTTTCCCCAATAAACATGGAGCACAGTCCACAATAAACATGGAGCACTGTCCACAATAAACATGGAGCGCTACCCACAACAAACATGGAGCACTGTCCACAACAAACATGGAGCACTACCCACAATAAACATGGAGCACGGCCCACAATAAACATGGAGCACTGTCCACAACAAACATGGAACACTGCCCACAATAAACATGGAGCACTGCCCACAATAAACATGGAGCACTGCCCACAATAAACATGGAGCACTGCCCACAATAAACATGGAGCACTGCCCACAAGAAACATGGAGCACTGCTCACAATAAACATGGAGCACTGCCCACAACAAACATGGAGCACTGTCCACAATGAACATGGAGCACTGCCCACAACAAACATGGAGCACTGCCCACAATAAACATGGAGCACTGCTCACAATAAACATGGAGCACTGCCCACAATAAACATGGAGCACTGTCCACAATAAACATGGAGCACTGCCCACAATAAACATGGAGCACTGCCCACAATAAACATGGAGCACTGCACACACCAAACATGGAGCACTGTCCACAATGAACATGGAGCACTGCCCACAACAAACATGGAGCACTGCCCACAATAAACATGGAGCACTGCCCACAATAAACCTGGAGCACTGCCCACAATAAACATGGAGCACTGCCCACAATGAACATGGAACACTGCCCACAATAAACATGGAGCACAGCCCACAATAAACATGGAGCCCACCCCACAATAAACATGGAGCACAGCCCACAATAAACATGGAGCACTGCCCACAATAAACATGGAGCACAGCACACAATAAAGATGGAGCACTGCCCACAATAAACATGGAGCACTGTCCACAATAAACATGGAGCACTGTCCCCAATAAACATGGAGCACTGCCCACAATAAACATGGAGCGCTGCCGACAATAAACATGGAGCGCTGTCCACAATAAACATGGAGCACTGTCCACAATAAACATGGAGCACTGTCCCCAATAAACATGGAGCACAGTCCACAATAAACATGGAGCACTGTCCACAATAAACATGGAGCGCTGCCCACAACAAATATGGAGCACTGTCCACAACAAACATGGAGCACTGCCCACAATAAACATGGAGCACTGCCCACAATAAACATGGAGCACTGTCCACAATAAACATGGAGCACTGCCCACAATAAACATGGAGCCCTGCCCACAATAAACATGGAGACCAGCCCACAATAATCATGGAGCTCTGCCCACAATAAACATGGAGCACTGCCCACAATAATCATGGAGCACTGTCCACAACAAACATGGAGCACTGCCCACAATAAACATGGAGCACTGCCCACAATAATCATGGAGCACTTCCACAACAAACATGGAGCACTGCCCACAATAAACATGGAGCACTGCCCACAATAAACATGGAGCACTGCCCACAATAAACATGGAGCACTGTCCACAATAAACATGGAGCCCTGCCCACAATAAACATGGAGCTCTGCCCACAATAAACATGTAGCACTGCCCTCAATAAACATGGAGCACTGCCCACAATAAACATGGAGCACTGTCCACAATAAACATGGAGCTCGGCCCACAATCAACATGGAGCACTGTACACAATAAACATGGAGCACTGCCCACAATAAACATGGAGCACTGCCCACAATAATCATGGAGCTCTGCCCACAATAAACATGGAGCACTGCCCACAATAAACATGGAGCACTGTCCACAATAATCATGGAGCTCTGCCCACAATAAACATGGAGCACTGCCCACAATAAACATGGAGCACTGTCCACAATAAACATGCAGCATTGCCCACAATAAACATGGAGCACTGCCCACAATAAACATGCAGCATTGCCCACAATAAACATGGAGCACTGCCCACAATAAACATGCAGCATTGCCCACAATAAACATGGAGCACTGCCCACAATAAACATGGAGCCCAGCCCACAATAAACATGGAGCCCAGCCCACAATAAACATGGCGCACTGTCCATAATAAACACGGAGCACTGTCCACAATAAACATGGAGCACTGTCCACAATAAACATGGAGCACTGCCCACAATAAACATGGAGCACTGCCCACAATAAACATGGAGCACAGCCCACAGTAAACATGGAGCACAGCCCACAATAAACATGGCGCATTGTCCATAATAAACATGGAGCACTGTCCACAATAAACATGGAGCACTGTCCACAATAAACATGGAGCACTGCCCACAATAAACATGGAGCACTGTCCACAATAAACATGGAGCACAGCCCACAATAAACATGGAGCACTGCCCACAATAAACATGGAGCACTGCCCACAATAATCATGGAGCACTGCCCACAATAAACATGGAGCCCAGCCCACAATAAACATGGAGCCCAGCCCACAATAAACATGGCGCACTGTCCATAATAAACACGGAGCACTGTCCACAATAAACATGGAGCACTGTCCACAATAAACATGGAGCACTGCCCACAATAAACATGGAGCACAGCCCACAATAAACATGGAGCACTGCCCACAATAAACATGGAGCACTGTCCACAATAAACATGGAGCACTGCCCACAATAAACATGGAGCACTGCCCACAATAAACATGGAGCACTGCCCACAATAAACATGGAGCACTGCCCACAATAAACATGGAGCACTGTCCACAATAAACATGGAGCACTGCCCACAATAAACATGGAGCACTGCCCACAATAAACATGGAGCACTGCCCACAATAAACACGGAGCGCTGCCCACAATAAACATGGAGCTCTGTCCACAATAAACATGGAGCACTGCCCACAATAAACATGGAGCACTGCCCACAATAAACATGGAGCACTGCCCACAATAAACATGGAGCACTGCCCACAATAGACATGGAGCACAGCCCACAATAAACATGGAGCACAGCCCACAATAAACATGGAGCACTGTCCACAATAAACATGGAGCACTGCCCACAATAAACATGGAGCCCAGTCCACAATAAACATGGAGCACAGCCCACAATAAACATGGAGCACTGCCCACAATAAACATGGAGCACTGCCCACAATAAACATGGAGCACAGCCCACAGTAAACATGGAGCACTGTCCACAATATACATGGAGCATTGCCCACAATAAACATGGAGCACTGCCCACAATAAACATGGAGCCCAGTCCACAATAAACATGGAGCACTGCCCACAATAGACATGGAGCACAGCCCACAATAAACATGGAGCACAGCCCACAATAAACATGGAGCACTGTCCACAATAAACATGGAGCACAGCCCACAATAAACATGGAGCACAGCCCACAATAAACATGGAGCACTGTCCACAATATACATGGAGCATTGCCCACAATAAACATGGAGCACTGCCCACAATAAACATGGAGCCCAGTCCACAATAAACATGGAGCCCTGCCCACAATAAACATGGAGCACAGCCCACAATAAACATGGAGCACAGCCCACAATAAACATGGAGCACTGTCCACAATAAACATGGAGCACTGCCCACAATAAACATGGAGCCCAGTCCACAATAAACATGGAGCACTGCCCACAATAAACATGGAGCACTGCCCACAATAGACATGGAGCACAGCCCACAATAAACATGGAGCACAGCCCACAATAAACATGGAGCACTGTCCACAATAAACATGGAGCACTGCCCACAATAAACATGGAGCCCAGTCCACAATAAACATGGAGCACAGCCCACAATAAACATGGAGCACAGCCCACAATAAACATGGAGCACTGCCCACAATAAACATGGAGCACTGTCCACAATAAACATGGAGCACTGCCCACAATAAACATGGAGCACTGCCCACAATAAACATGGAGCACTGCACACACCAAACATGCAGCATTGCCCACAATAAACATGGAGCACTGCCCACAATAAACATGCAGCATTGCCCACAATAAACATGGAGCACTGCCCACAATAAACATGCAGCACTGCCCACAATAAACATGGAGCACTGCCCACAATGAACATGGAACACTGCCCACAATAAACATGGAGCACAGCCCACAATAAACATGGAGCCCACCCCACAATAAACATGGAGCACAGCTCCCAATAAACATGGAGCACTGCCCACAATAAACATGGAGCACTGCCCACAATAAACATGGAGCACTGTCCACAATAAACATGGAGCACTGTCCCCAATAAACATGGAGCACTGCCCACAATAAACATGGAGCACTGTCCACAATAAACATGGAGCACTGTCCACAATAAACATGGAGCACTGTCCACAATAAACATGGAGCACTGTCCCCAATAAACATGGAGCACAGTCCACAATAAACATGGAGCACTGTCCACAATAAACATGGAGCGCTGCCCACAACAAATATGGAGCACTGTCCACAACAAACATGGAGCACTGCCCACAATAAACATGGAGCACTGCCCACAATAAACATGGAGCACTGTCCACAATAAACATGGAGCACTGTCCACAATAAACATGGAGCACTGCCCACAATAAACATGGAGCACAGCCCACAATAAACATGGAGCACTGCCCACAATAAACATGGAGCACTGTCCACAATAAACATGGAGCACTGCCCACAATAAACATGGAGCACTGTCCACAATAAACATGGAGCCCTGCCCACAATAAACATGGAGCTCTGCCCACAATAAACATGTAGCACTGCCCTCAATAAACATGGAGCACTGCCCACAATAAACATGGAGCACTGTCCACAATAAACATGGAGCTCGGCCCACAATCAACATGGAGCACTGTACACAATAAACATGGAGCACTGCCCACAATAAACATGGAGCACTGCCCACAATAATCATGGAGCTCTGCCCACAATAAACATGGAGCACTGCCCACAATAAACATGGAGCACTGTCCACAATAATCATGGAGCTCTGCCCACAATAAACATGGAGCACTGCCCACAATAAACATGGAGCACTGTCCACAATAAACATGCAGCATTGCCCACAATAAACATGGAGCACTGCCCACAATAAACATGCAGCATTGCCCACAATAAACATGGAGCACTGCCCACAATAAACATGCAGCATTGCCCACAATAAACATGGAGCACTGCCCACAATAAACATGGAGCCCAGCCCACAATAAACATGGAGCCCAGCCCACAATAAACATGGCGCACTGTCCATAATAAACACGGAGCACTGTCCACAATAAACATGGAGCACTGTCCACAATAAACATGGAGCACTGCCCACAATAAACATGGAGCACAGCCCACAGTAAACATGGAGCACAGCCCACAATAAACATGGCGCACTGTCCATAATAAACATGGATCACTGTCCACAATAAACATGGAGCACTGTCCACAATAAACATGGAGCACTGCCCACAATAAACATGGAGCACTGTCCACAATAAACATGGAGCACAGCCCACAATAAACATGGAGCACTGCCCACAATAAACATGGAGCACTGCCCACAATAATCATGGAGCACTGCCCACAATAAACATGGAGCCCAGCCCACAATAAACATGGAGCCCAGCCCACAATAAACATGGCGCACTGTCCATAATAAACACGGAGCACTGTCCACAATAAACATGGAGCACTGTCCACAATAAACATGGAGCACTGCCCACAATAAACATGGAGCACAGCCCACAATAAACATGGAGCACTGCCCACAATAAACATGGAGCACTGCCCACAATAAACATGGAGCACTGCCCACAATAAACACGGAGCGCTGCCCACAATAAACATGGAGCTCTGTCCACAATAAACATGGAGCACTGCCCACAATAAACATGGAGCACTGCCCACAATAAACATGGAGCACTGCCCACAATAAACATGGAGCACTGCCCACAATAGACATGGAGCACAGCCCACAATAAACATGGAGCACAGCCCACAGTAAACATGGAGCACTGTCCACAATAAACATGGAGCACTGCCCACAATAAACATGGAGCCCAGTCCACAATAAACATGGAGCACAGCCCACAATAAACATGGAGCACTGCCCACAATAAACATGGAGCACTGCCCACAATAAACATGGAGCACAGCCCACAGTAAACATGGAGCACTGTCCACAATATACATGGAGCATTGCCCACAATAAACATGGAGCACTGCCCACAATAAACATGGAGCCCAGTCCACAATAAACATGGAGCACTGCCCACAATAGACATGGAGCACAGCCCACAATAAACATGGAGCACAGCCCACAATAAACATGGAGCACTGTCCACAATAAACATGGAGCACAGCCCACAATAAACATGGAGCACAGCCCACAATAAACATGGAGCACTGTCCACAATATACATGGAGCATTGCCCACAATAAACATGGAGCACTGCCCACAATAAACATGGAGCCCAGTCCACAATAAACATGGAGCCCTGCCCACAATAAACATGGAGCACAGCCCACAATAAACATGGAGCACAGCCCACAATAAACATGGAGCACTGTCCACAATAAACATGGAGCACTGCCCACAATAAACATGGAGCCCAGTCCACAATAAACATGGAGCACTGCCCACAATAAACATGGAGCACTGCCCACAATAGACATGGAGCACAGCCCACAATAAACATGGAGCACAGCCCACAATAAACATGGAGCACTGTCCACAATAAACATGGAGCACTGCCCACAATAAACATGGAGCCCAGTCCACAATAAACATGGAGCACAGCCCACAATAAACATGGAGCACAGCCCACAATAAACATGGAGCACTGTCCACAATAAACATGGAGCACTGCCCACAATAAACATGGAGCCCAGTCCACAATAAACATGGAGCACAGCCCACAATAAACATGGAGCACAGCCCACAATAAACATGGAGCACTGTCCACAATAAACATGGAGCACTGCCCACAATAAACATGGAGCACTGCCCACAATAAACATGGAGCACAGCCCACAATAAACATGGAGCACTGCCTTCAATAAACACGGAGCACTGCCCACAATAAACATGGAGCACTGCCCACAATAAACATGGAGCACTGCCCACAATAAACATGGAGCACTGCCCACAATAAACATGGAGCACTGTCCACAATAAACATGGAGACCAGCCCACAATAAACATGGAGCACTGTCCACAATAAACATGGAGCACTGCCCACAATAAACATGGAGCACTGTCGCCAATAAACATGGAGCACTGCCCACAATAAACATGGAGCACTGCCCACAATAAACATGGAGCGCTGCCGACAATAAACATGGAGCGCTGTCCACAATAAACATGGAGCACTGTCCACAATAAACATGGAGCACTGTCCCCAATAAACATGGAGCACAGTCCACAATAAACATGGTGCACAGCCCACAATAAACATGGAGCACTGTCCCCAATAAACATGGAGCACTGTCCACAATAAACATGGAGCACTGCCCACAATAAACATGGAGCACTGTCCACAATAAACATGGTGCCCAGCCCACAACAAACATGGAGCACTGTCCACAACAAACATGGAGCACTGCCCACAATAAACATGGAGCACTGCCCACAATAAACATGGTGCCCAGCCCACAATAAACATGGAGCACTGCCCACAATAAACATGGAGCACTGCCCACAATAAACATGGTGCCCAGCCCACAATAAACATGGAGCACTGTCCACAATAAACATGGAGCACTGTCCACAATAAACATGGAGCACTGCCCACAATAAACATGGAGCACTGTCCCCAATAAACATGGAGCACTGCCCACAATAAACATGGTGCCCAGCCCACAATAAACATGGAGCACTGTCCACAATAAACATGGAGCACTGTCCACAATAAACATGGAGCACTGCCCACAATAAACATGGTGCCCAGCCCACAATAAACATGGAGCACTGTCCACAATAAACATGGAGCACTGCCCACAATAAACATGGAGCACTGTCCACAATAAACATGGAGCACTGCCCACAATAAACATGGAGCACTGCCCACAATAAACATGGAGCGCTGCCGACAATAAACATGGAGCGCTGTCCACAATAAACATGGAGCACTGTCCACAATAAACATGGAGCACTGTCCCCAATAAACATGGAGCACAGTCCACAATAAACATGGTGCACTGTCCAAAATAAACATGGAGCGCTGCCCACAACAAACATGGAGCACTGTCCACAACAAACATGGAGCACTGCCCACAATAAACATGGAGCACTGTCCACAATAAACATGGAGCACTGTCCCCAATAAACATGGAGCACAGTCCACAATAAACATGGAGCACTGTCCAAAATAAACATGGAGCGCTGCCCACAACAAACATGGAGCACTGTCCACAATAAACATGGAGCACTGTCCACAATAAACATGGAGCACTGCCCACAATAAACATGGAGCACTGCCCACAATAAACATGGAGCACTGTCCACAACAAACATGGAACACTGCCCACAATAAACATGGAGCACTGCCCACAATAAACATGGAGCCCTGCCCACAATAACCATGGAGCACTGTCCACAATAAACATGGAGCACTGTCCACAATAAACATGGAGCACTGTCCACAATAAACATGGAGCACTGTCCACAACAAACATGGAGCACTGCCCACAATAAACATGGAGCACTGTCCACAATAAACATGGAGCACTGTCGCCAATAAACATGGAGCACTGCCCACAATAAACATGGAGCGCTGCCCACAATAAACATGGAGCACAGCCCACAATAAACATGGAACACTGCCCACAATAAACATGGAGCACTGCCCACAATAAACATGGAGCACTGTCCACAATAAACATGGAGCACTGTCGCCAATAAACATGGAGCACTGCCCACAATAAACATGGAGCACTGCCCACAATAAACATGGAGCGCTGCCGACAATAAACATGGAGCGCTGTCCACAATAAACATGGAGCACTGTCCACAATAAACATGGAGCACAGTCCCCAATAAACATGGAGCACAGTCCACAATAAACATGGTGCACTGTCCAAAATAAACATGGAGCGCTGCCCACAACAAACATGGAGCACTGTCCACAACAAACATGGTGCACTGTCCAAAATAAACATGGAGCGCTGCCCACAACAAACATGGAGCACTGTCCACAACAAACATGGAGCACTGCCCACAATAAACATGGAGCACTGTCCACAATAAACATGGAGCACAGTCCCCAATAAACATGGAGCACAGTCCACAATAAACATGGAGCACTGTCCAAAATAAACATGGAGCGCTGCCCACAATAAACATGGAGCACTGCCCACAATAAACATGGTGCCCAGCCCACAATAAACATGGAGCACTGCCCACAATAAACATGGAGCACTGCCCACAATAAACATGGTGCCCAGCCCACAATAAACATGGAGCACTGTCCACAATAAACATGGAGCACTGTCCACAATAAACATGGAGCACTGCCCACAATAAACATGGAGCACTGTCCCCAATAAACATGGAGCACTGCCCACAATAAACATGGTGCCCAGCCCACAATAAACATGGAGCACTGTCCACAATAAACATGGAGCACTGTCCACAATAAACATGGAGCACTGCCCACAATAAACATGGTGCCCAGCCCACAATAAACATGGAGCACTGTCCACAATAAACATGGAGCACTGCCCACAATAAACATGGAGCACTGTCCACAATAAACATGGAGCACTGCCCACAATAAACATGGAGCACTGCCCACAATAAACATGGAGCGCTGCCGACAATAAACATGGAGCGCTGTCCACAATAAACATGGAGCACTGTCCACAATAAACATGGAGCACTGTCCCCAATAAACATGGAGCACAGTCCACAATAAACATGGTGCACTGTCCAAAATAAACATGGAGCGCTGCCCACAACAAACATGGAGCACTGTCCACAACAAACATGGAGCACTGCCCACAATAAACATGGAGCACTGTCCACAATAAACATGGAGCACTGTCCCCAATAAACATGGAGCACAGTCCACAATAAACATGGAGCACTGTCCAAAATAAACATGGAGCGCTGCCCACAACAAACATGGAGCACTGTCCACAATAAACATGGAGCACTGTCCACAATAAACATGGAGCACTGCCCACAATAAACATGGAGCACTGCCCACAATAAACATGGAGCACTGTCCACAACAAACATGGAACACTGCCCACAATAAACATGGAGCACTGCCCACAATAAACATGGAGCCCTGCCCACAATAACCATGGAGCACTGTCCACAATAAACATGGAGCACTGTCCACAATAAACATGGAGCACTGTCCACAATAAACATGGAGCACTGTCCACAACAAACATGGAGCACTGCCCACAATAAACATGGAGCACTGTCCACAATAAACATGGAGCACTGTCGCCAATAAACATGGAGCACTGCCCACAATAAACATGGAGCGCTGCCCACAATAAACATGGAGCACAGCCCACAATAAACATGGAACACTGCCCACAATAAACATGGAGCACTGCCCACAATAAACATGGAGCACTGTCCACAATAAACATGGAGCACTGTCGCCAATAAACATGGAGCACTGCCCACAATAAACATGGAGCACTGCCCACAATAAACATGGAGCGCTGCCGACAATAAACATGGAGCGCTGTCCACAATAAACATGGAGCACTGTCCACAATAAACATGGAGCACAGTCCCCAATAAACATGGAGCACAGTCCACAATAAACATGGTGCACTGTCCAAAATAAACATGGAGCGCTGCCCACAACAAACATGGAGCACTGTCCACAACAAACATGGTGCACTGTCCAAAATAAACATGGAGCGCTGCCCACAACAAACATGGAGCACTGTCCACAACAAACATGGAGCACTGCCCACAATAAACATGGAGCACTGTCCACAATAAACATGGAGCACAGTCCCCAATAAACATGGAGCACAGTCCACAATAAACATGGAGCACTGTCCAAAATAAACATGGAGCGCTGCCCACAATAAACATGGAGCACTGCCCACAATAAACATGGAGCACTGCCCACAATAAACATGGAGCACTGCCCACAATAAACATGGAGCACTGTCCACAATAATCATGGAGCTCTGCCCACAATAAACATGGAGCACTGCCCACAATAAACATGGAGCACTGTCCACAATAAACATGCAGCATTGCCCACAATAAACATGGAGCACTGCCCACAATAAACATGGAGCCCAGCCCACAATAAACATGGAGCCCAGCCCACAATAAACATGGCGCACTGTCCATAATGAACACGGAGCACTGTCCACAATAAACATGGAGCCCAGCCCACAATAAACATGGAGCCCAGCCCACAATAAACATGGAGCCCTGTCCATAATGAACACGGAGCACTGCCCACAATAAACATGGAGCACTGTCCATAATGAACACGGAGCACTGTCCACAATAAACATGGAGCACTGTCCACAATAAACATGGATCACTGCCCACAATAAACATGGAGCACTGCCCACAATAAACATGGAGCACAGCCCACAGTAAACATGGAGCACAGCCCACAATAAACATGGCGCACTGTCCATAATAAACATGGAGCACTGTCCACAATAAACATGGAGCACTGTCCACAATAAACATGGAGCACTGCCCACAATAAACATGGAGCACTGTCCACAATAAACATGGAGCACAGCCCACAATAAACATGGAGCACTGCCCACAATAAACATGGAGCACTGCCCACAATAATCATGGAGCACTGCCCACAATAAACATGGAGCCCAGCCCACAATAAACATGGAGCCCAGCCCACAATAAACATGGCGCACTGTCCATAATAAACACGGAGCACTGTCCACAATAAACATGGAGCACTGTCCACAATAATTATGGAGCTCTGCCCACAATAAACATGGAGCACTGCCCACAATAAACATGGAGCACTGTCCACAATAAACATGCAGCATTGCCCACAATAAACATGGAGCACTGCCCACAATAAACATGGAGCCCAGCCCACAATAAACATGGAGCCCAGCCCACAATAAACATGGCACACTGTCCATAATAAACACGGAGCACTGTCCACAATAAACATGGAGCACTGTCCACAATAAACATGGAGCACTGCCCACAATAAACATGGAGCACTGCCCACAATAAACATGGAGCACAGCCCACAGTAAACATGGAGCACAGCCCACAATAAACATGGCGCACTGTCCATAATAAACATGGAGCACTGTCCACAATAAACATGGAGCACTGTCCACAATAAACATGGAGCACTGCCCACAATAAACATGGAGCACTGTCCACAATAAACATGGAGCACAGCCCACAATAAACATGGAGCACTGCCCACAATAAACATGGAGCACTGCCCACAATAATCATGGAGCACTGCCCACAATAAACATGGAGCCCAGCCCACAATAAACATGGAGCCCAGCCCACAATAAACATGGCGCACTGTCCATAATAAACACGGAGCACTGTCCACAATAAACATGGAGCACTGTCCACAATAAACATGGAGCACTGCCCACAATAAACATGGAGCACAGCCCACAATAAACATGGAGCACTGCCCACAATAAACATGGAGCACTGTCCACAATAAACATGGAGCACTGCCCACAATAAACATGGAGCACTGCCCACAATAAACATGGAGCACTGCCCACAATAAACACGGAGCGCTGCCCACAATAAACATGGAGCTCTGTCCACAATAAACATGGAGCACTGTCCACAATAAACATGGAGCACTGCCCACAATAAACATGGAGCACTGCCCACAATAAACATGGAGCACTGCCCACAATAAACATGGAGCACTGTCCACAATAAACATGGAGCACAGCCCACAATAAACATGGAGCACTGCCCACAATAAACATGGAGCACTGCCCACAATAAACATGGAGCACTGCCCACAATAAACATGGAGCACTGCCCACAATAAACATGGAGCACTGCCCACAATAAACATGGAGCACAGCCCACAATAAACATGGAGCACTGTCCACAATATACATGGAGCACTGTCCACAATAAACATGGAGCACTGCCCACAATAAACATGGAGCCCAGTCCACAATAAACATGGAGCCCAGCCCACAATAAACAGGGAGCACTGCCCACAATAAACATGGAGCACTGCCCACAATAAACATGGAGCACTGCCCACAATAAACATGGAGCACTGCCCACAATAAACATGGCGCACTGTCCATAATAAACACGGAGCACTGTCCACAATAAACATGGAGCACTGTCCACAGTAAACATGGAGCACTGCCCACAATAAACATGGAGCACAGCCCACAATAAACATGGAGCACTGCCCACAATAAACATGGAGCACTGTCCACAATAAACATGGAGCACTGCCCACAATAAACATGGAGCACTGCCCACAATAAACATGGAGCACTGCCCACAATAAACATGGAGCACTGCCCACAATAAACATGGAGCTCTGTCCACAATAAACATGGAGCACTGCCCACAATAAACATGGAGCACTGCCCACAATAAACATGGAGCACTGCCCACAATAAACATGGAGCACTGCCCACAATAGACATGGAGCACAGCCCACAATAAACATGGAGCACAGCCCACAATAAACATGGAGCACTGTCCACAATAAACATGGAGCACTGCCCACAATAAACATGGAGCCCAGTCCACAATAAACATGGAGCACAGCCCACAATAAACATGGAGCACTGCCCACAATAAACATGGAGCACTGCCCACAATAAACATGGAGCACAGCCCACAGTAAACATGGAGCACTGTCCACAATATACATGGAGCATTGCCCACAATAAACATGGAGCACTGCCCACAATAAACATGGAGCCCAGTCCACAATAAACATGGAGCACTGCCCACAATAGACATGGAGCACAGCCCACAATAAACATGGAGCACAGCCCACAATAAACATGGAGCACTGTCCACAATAAACATGGAGCACAGCCCACAATAAACATGGAGCACAGCCCACAATAAACATGGAGCACTGTCCACAATATACATGGAGCATTGCCCACAATAAACATGGAGCACTGCCCACAATAAACATGGAGCCCAGTCCACAATAAACATGGAGCCCTGCCCACAATAAACATGGAGCACAGCCCACAATAAACATGGAGCACAGCCCACAATAAACATGGAGCACTGTCCACAATAAACATGGAGCACTGCCCACAATAAACATGGAGCCCAGTCCACAATAAACATGGAGCACTGCCCACAATAAACATGGAGCACTGCCCACAATAGACATGGAGCACAGCCGACAATAAACATGGAGCACAGCCCACAATAAACATGGAGCACTGTCCACAATAAACATGGAGCACTGCCCACAATAAACATGGAGCCCAGTCCACAATAAACATGGAGCACAGCCCACAATAAACATGGAGCACAGCCCACAATAAACATGGAGCACTGTCCACAATAAACATGGAGCACTGCCCACAATAAACATGGAGCCCAGTCCACAATAAACATGGAGCACAGCCCACAATAAACATGGAGCACAGCCCACAATAAACATGGAGCACTGTCCACAATAAACATGGAGCACTGCCCACAATAAACATGGAGCACTGCCCACAATAAACATGGAGCACAGCCCACAATAAACATGGAGCACTGCCTTCAATAAACACGGAGCACTGCCCACAATAAACATGGAGCACTGCCCACAATAAACATGGAGCACTGCCCACAATAAACATGGAGCACTGCCCACAATAAACATGGAGCACTGTCCACAATAAACATGGAGACCAGCCCACAATAAACATGGAGCACTGTCCACAATAAACATGGAGCACTGCCCACAATAAACATGGAGCACTGTCGCCAATAAACATGGAGCACTGCCCACAATAAACATGGAGCACTGCCCACAATAAACATGGAGCGCTGCCGACAATAAACATGGAGCGCTGTCCACAATAAACATGGAGCACTGTCCACAATAAACATGGAGCACTGTCCCCAATAAACATGGAGCACAGTCCACAATAAACATGGTGCACAGCCCACAATAAACATGGAGCACTGTCCCCAATAAACATGGAGCACTGTCCACAATAAACATGGAGCACTGCCCACAATAAACATGGAGCACTGTCCACAATAAACATGGTGCCCAGCCCACAACAAACATGGAGCACTGTCCACAACAAACATGGAGCACTGCCCACAATAAACATGGAGCACTGCCCACAATAAACATGGTGCCCAGCCCACAATAAACATGGAGCACTGCCCACAATAAACATGGAGCACTGCCCACAATAAACATGGTGCCCAGCCCACAATAAACATGGAGCACTGTCCACAATAAACATGGAGCACTGTCCACAATAAACATGGAGCACTGCCCACAATAAACATGGAGCACTGTCCCCAATAAACATGGAGCACTGCCCACAATAAACATGGTGCCCAGCCCACAATAAACATGGAGCACTGTCCACAATAAACATGGAGCACTGTCCACCATAAACATGGAGCACTGCCCACAATAAACATGGTGCCCAGCCCACAATAAACATGGAGCACTGTCCACAATAAACATGGAGCACTGCCCACAATAAACATGGAGCACTGTCCACAATAAACATGGAGCACTGCCCACAATAAACATGGAGCGCTGCCGACAATAAACATGGAGCGCTGTCCACAATAAATATGGAGCACTGTCCACAATAAACATGGAGCACTGTCCCCAATAAACAGGGAGCACAGTCCACAATAAACATGGTGCACTGTCCAAAATAAACATGGAGCGCTGCCCACAACAAACATGGAGCACTGTCCACAACAAACATGGAGCACTGCCCACAATAAACATGGAGCACTGTCCACAATAAACATGGAGCACTGTCCCCAATAAACATGGAGCACAGTCCACAATAAACATGGAGCACTGTCCAAAATAAACATGGAGCGCTGCCCACAACAAACATGGAGCACTGTCCACAATAAACATGGAGCACTGTCCACAATAAACATGGAGCACTGCCCATAATAAACATGGAGCCCTGCCCACAATAACCATGGAGCACTGTCCACAATAAACATGGAGCACTGTCCACAATAAACATGGAGCACTGTCCACAATAAACATGGAGCACTGTCCACAACAAACATGGAGCACTGCCCACAATAAACATGGAGCACTGTCCACAATAAACATGGAGCACTGTCGCCAATAAACATGGAGCACTGCCCACAATAAACATGGAGCGCTGCCCACAATAAACATGGAGCACAGCCCACAATAAACATGGAGCACTGCCCACAATAAACATGGAGCACTGCCCACAATAAACATGGAGCACTGTCCACAATAAACATGGAGCACTGTCGCCAATAAACATGGAGCACTGCCCACAATAAACATGGAGCACTGCCCACAATAAACATGGAGCGCTGCCGACAATAAACATGGAGCGCTGTCCACAATAAACATGGAGCACTGTCCACAATAAACATGGAGCACTGTCCCCAATAAACATGGAGCACAGTCCACAATAAACATGGTGCACTGTCCACAATAAACATGGTGCCCAGCCCACAATAAACATGGAGCACTGTCCACAATAAACATGGAGCACTGTCCACAATAAACATGGAGCACTGCCCACAATAAACATGGAGCACTGTCCCCAATAAACATGGAGCACTGCCCACAATAAACATGGTGCCCAGCCCACAATAAACATGGAGCACTGTCCACAATAATCATGGAGCACTGTCCACAATAAACATGGAGCACTGCCCACAATAAACATGGTGCCCAGCCCACAATAAACATGGAGCACTGTCCACAATAAACATGGAGCACTGCCCACAATAAACATGGAGCACTGTCCACAATAAACATGGAGCACTGCCCACAATAAACATGGAGCACTGCCCACAATAAACATGGAGCGCTGCCGACAATAAACATGGAGCGCTGTCCACAATAAACATGGAGCACTGTCCACAATAAACATGGAGCACTGTCCACAATAAACATGGAGCACAGTCCACAATAAACATGGTGCACTGTCCAAAATAAACATGGAGCGCTGCCCACAACAAACATGGAGCACTGTCCACAACAAACATGGAGCACTGCCCACAATAAACATGGAGCACTGTCCACAATAAACATGGAGCACTGTCCCCAATAAACATGGAGCACAGTCCACAATAAACATGGAGCACTGTCCAAAATAAACATGGAGCGCTGCCCACAACAAACATGGAGCACTGTCCACAATAAACATGGAGCACTGTCCACAATAAACATGGAGCACTGCCCACAATAAACATGGAGCACTGCCCACAATAAACATGGAGCACTGTCCACAACAAACATGGAACACTGCCCACAATAAACATGGAGCACTGCCCACAATAAACATGGAGCCCTGCCCACAATAACCATGGAGCACTGTCCACAATAAACATGGAGCACTGCCCACAATAAACATGGAGCGCTGCCCACAATAAACATGGAGCACAGCCCACAATAAACATGGAGCACTGCCCACAATAAACATGGAGCACTGCCCTCAATAAACATGGAGCACTGTCCACAATAAACATGGAGCACTGTCGCCAATAAACATGGAGCACTGCCCACAATAAACATGGAGCACTGCCCACAATAAACATGGAGCGCTGCCGACAATAAACATGGAGCGCTGTCCACAATAAACATGGAGCACTGTCCACAATAAACATGGAGCACTGTCCCCAATAAACATGGAGCACAGTCCACAATAAACATGGTGCACTGTCCAAAATAAACATGGAGCGCTGCCCACAACAAACATGGAGCACTGTCCACAACAAACATGGTGCACTGTCCAAAATAAACATGGAGCGCGGCCCACAACAAACATGGAGCACTGTCCACAACAAACATGGAGCACTGCCCACAATAAACATGGAGCACTGTCCACAATAAACATGGAGCACTGTCCCCAATAAACATGGAGCACAGTCCACAATAAACATGGAGCACTGTCCAAAATAAACATGGAGCGCTGCCCACAATAAACATGGAGCACTGCCCACAATAAACATGGAGCACTGCCCACAATAAACATGGAGCACTGCCCACAATAAACATGGAGCACTGTCCACAATAATCATGGAGCTCTGCCCACAATAAACATGGAGCACTGCCCACAATAAACATGAAGCACTGTCCACAATAAACATGCAGCATTGCCCACAATAAACATGGAGCACTGCCCACAATAAACATGGAGCCCAGCCCACAATAAACATGGAGCCCAGCCAACAATAAACATGGCGCACTGTCCATAATGAACACGGAGCACTGTCCACAATAAACATGGAGCCCAGCCCACAATAAACATGGAGCCCAGCCCACAATAAACATGGAGCCCTGTCCATAATGAACACGGAGCACTGCCCACAATAAACATGGAGCACTGTCCATAATGAACACGGAGCACTGTCCACAATAAACATGGAGCACTGTCCACAATAAACATGGATCACTGCCCACAATAAACATGGAGCACTGCCCACAATAAACATGGAGCACAGCCCACAGTAAACATGGAGCACAGCCCACAATAAACATGGCGCACTGTCCATAATAAACATGGAGCACTGTCCACAATAAACATGGAGCACTGTCCACAATAAACATGGAGCACTGCCCACAATAAACATGGAGCACTGTCCACAATAAACATGGAGCACAGCCCACAATAAACATGGAGCACTGCCCACAATAAACATGGAGCACTGCCCACAATAATCATGGAGCACTGCCCACAATAAACATGGAGCCCAGCCCACAATAAACATGGAGCCCAGCCCACAATAAACATGGCGCACTGTCCATAATAAACACGGAGCACTGTCCACAATAAACATGGAGCACTGTCCACAATAATTATGGAGCTCTGCCCACAATAAACATGGAGCACTGCCCACAATAAACATGGAGCACTGTCCACAATAAACATGCAGCATTGCCCACAATAAACATGGAGCACTGCCCACAATAAACATGGAGCCCAGCCCACAATAAACATGGAGCCCAGCCCACAATAAACATGGCGCACTGTCCATAATAAACACGGAGCACTGTCCACAATAAACATGGAGCACTGTCCACAATAAACATGGAGCACTGCCCACAATAAACATGGAGCACTGCCCACAATAAACATGGAGCACAGCCCACAGTAAACATGGAGCACAGCCCACAATAAACATGGCGCACTGTCCACAATAAACATGGAGCACTGTCCACAATAAACATGGAGCACTGTCCACAATAAACATGGAGCACTGCCCACAATAAACATGGAGCACTGCTCACAATAAACATGGAGCACTGCCCACAACAAACATGGAGCACTGTCCACAATGAACATGGAGCACTGCCCACAATAAACATGGAGCGCTGCCGACAATAAACATGGAGCGCTGTCCACAATAAACATGGAGCACTGTCCACAATAAACATGGAGCACTGTCCCCAATAAACATGGAGCACAGTCCACAATAAACATGGTGCACTGTCCACAATAAACATGGTGCCCAGCCCACAATAAACATGGAGCACTGTCCACAATAAACATGGAGCACTGACCACAATAAACATGGAGCACTGCCCACAATAAACATGGAGCACTGTCCCCAATAAACATGGAGCACTACCCACAATAAACATGGTGCCCAGCCCACAATAAACATGGAGCACTGTCCACAATAAACATGGAGCACTGTCCACAATAAACATGGAGCACTGCCCACAATAAACATGGTGCCCAGCCCACAATAAACATGGAGCACTGTCCACAATAAACATGGAGCACTGCCCACAATAAACATGGAGCACTGTCCACAATAAACATGGAGCACTGCCCACAATAAACATGGAGCACTGCCCACAATAAACATGGAGCGCTGCCGACAATAAACATGGAGCGCTGTCCACAATAAACATGGAGCACTGTCCACAATAAACATGGAGCACTGTCCCCAATAAACATGGAGCACAGTCCACAATAAACATGGTGCACTGTCCAAAATAAACATGGAGCGCTGCCCACAACAAACATGGAGCACTGTCCACAACAAACATGGAGCACTGCCCACAATAAACATGGAGCACTGTCCACAATAAACATGGAGCACTGTCCCCAATAAACATGGAGCACAGTCCACAATAAACATGGAGCACTGTCCACAATAAACATGGAGCACTGTCCACAATAAACATGGAGCACTGTCCACAACAAACATGGAGCACTGCCCACAATAAACATGGAGCACTGTCCACAATAAACATGGAGCACTGTCGCCAATAAACATGGAGCACTGCCCACAATAAACATGGAGCGCTGCCCACAATAAACATGGAGCACAGCCCACAATAAACATGGAGCACTGCCCACAATAAACATGGAGCACTGCCCACAATAAACATGGAGCACTGTCCACAATAAACATGGAGCACTGTCGCCAATAAACATGGAGCCCTGCCCACAATAACCATGGAGCACTGTCCACAATAAACATGGAGCACTGCCCACAATAAACATGGAGCGCTGCCCACAATAAACATGGAGCACAGCCCACAATAAACATGGAGCACTGCCCACAATAAACATGGAGCACTGCCCTCAATAAACATGGAGCACTGTCCACAATAAACATGGAGCACTGTCGCCAATAAACATGGAGCACTGCCCACAATAAACATGGAGCACTGCCCACAATAAACATGGAGCGCTGCCGACAATAAACATGGAGCGCTGTCCACAATAAACATGGAGCACTGTCCACAATAAACATGGAGCACTGTCCCCAATAAACATGGAGCACAGTCCACAATAAACATGGTGCACTGTCCAAAATAAACATGGAGCGCTGCCCACAACAAACATGGAGCACTGTCCACAACAAACATGGTGCACTGTCCAAAATAAACATGGAGCGCGGCCCACAACAAACATGGAGCACTGTCCACAACAAACATGGAGCACTGCCCACAATAAACATGGAGCACTGTCCACAATAAACATGGAGCACTGTCCCCAATAAACATGGAGCACAGTCCACAATAAACATGGAGCACTGTCCAAAATAAACATGGAGCGCTGCCCACAATAAACATGGAGCACTGCCCACAATAAACATGGAGCACTGCCCACAATAAACATGGAGCACTGCCCACAATAAACATGGAGCACTGTCCACAATAATCATGGAGCTCTGCCCACAATAAACATGGAGCACTGCCCACAATAAACATGAAGCACTGTCCACAATAAACATGCAGCATTGCCCACAATAAACATGGAGCACTGCCCACAATAAACATGGAGCCCAGCCCACAATAAACATGGAGCCCAGCCAACAATAAACATGGCGCACTGTCCATAATGAACACGGAGCACTGTCCACAATAAACATGGAGCCCAGCCCACAATAAACATGGAGCCCAGCCCACAATAAACATGGAGCCCTGTCCATAATGAACACGGAGCACTGCCCACAATAAACATGGAGCACTGTCCATAATGAACACGGAGCACTGTCCACAATAAACATGGAGCACTGTCCACAATAAACATGGATCACTGCCCACAATAAACATGGAGCACTGCCCACAATAAACATGGAGCACAGCCCACAGTAAACATGGAGCACAGCCCACAATAAACATGGCGCACTGTCCATAATAAACATGGAGCACTGTCCACAATAAACATGGAGCACTGTCCACAATAAACATGGAGCACTGCCCACAATAAACATGGAGCACTGTCCACAATAAACATGGAGCACAGCCCACAATAAACATGGAGCACTGCCCACAATAAACATGGAGCACTGCCCACAATAATCATGGAGCACTGCCCACAATAAACATGGAGCCCAGCCCACAATAAACATGGAGCCCAGCCCACAATAAACATGGCGCACTGACCATAATAAACACGGAGCACTGTCCACAATAAACATGGAGCACTGTCCACAATAATTATGGAGCTCTGCCCACAATAAACATGGAGCACTGCCCACAATAAACATGGAGCACTGTCCACAATAAACATGCAGCATTGCCCACAATAAACATGGAGCACTGCCCACAATAAACATGGAGCCCAGCCCACAATAAACATGGAGCCCAGCCCACAATAAACATGGCGCACTGTCCATAATAAACACGGAGCACTGTCCACAATAAACATGGAGCACTGTCCACAATAAACATGGAGCACTGCCCACAATAAACATGGAGCACTGCCCACAATAAACATGGAGCACAGCCCACAGTAAACATGGAGCACAGCCCACAATAAACATGGCGCACTGTCCACAATAAACATGGAGCACTGTCCACAATAAACATGGAGCACTGTCCACAATAAACATGGAGCACTGCCCACAATAAACATGGAGCACTGCTCACAATAAACATGGAGCACTGCCCACAACAAACATGGAGCACTGTCCACAATGAACATGGAGCACTGCCCACAATAAACATGGAGCGCTGCCGACAATAAACATGGAGCGCTGTCCACAATAAACATGGAGCACTGTCCACAATAAACATGGAGCACTGTCCCCAATAAACATGGAGCACAGTCCACAATAAACATGGTGCACTGTCCACAATAAACATGGTGCCCAGCCCACAATAAACATGGAGCACTGTCCACAATAAACATGGAGCACTGACCACAATAAACATGGAGCACTGCCCACAATAAACATGGAGCACTGTCCCCAATAAACATGGAGCACTACCCACAATAAACATGGTGCCCAGCCCACAATAAACATGGAGCACTGTCCACAATAAACATGGAGCACTGTCCACAATAAACATGGAGCACTGCCCACAATAAACATGGTGCCCAGCCCACAATAAACATGGAGCACTGTCCACAATAAACATGGAGCACTGCCCACAATAAACATGGAGCACTGTCCACAATAAACATGGAGCACTGCCCACAATAAACATGGAGCACTGCCCACAATAAACATGGAGCGCTGCCGACAATAAACATGGAGCGCTGTCCACAATAAACATGGAGCACTGTCCACAATAAACATGGAGCACTGTCCCCAATAAACATGGAGCACAGTCCACAATAAACATGGTGCACTGTCCAAAATAAACATGGAGCGCTGCCCACAACAAACATGGAGCACTGTCCACAACAAACATGGAGCACTGCCCACAATAAACATGGAGCACTGTCCACAATAAACATGGAGCACTGTCCCCAATAAACATGGAGCACAGTCCACAATAAACATGGAGCACTGTCCACAATAAACATGGAGCACTGTCCACAATAAACATGGAGCACTGTCCACAACAAACATGGAGCACTGCCCACAATAAACATGGAGCACTGTCCACAATAAACATGGAGCACTGTCGCCAATAAACATGGAGCACTGCCCACAATAAACATGGAGCGCTGCCCACAATAAACATGGAGCACAGCCCACAATAAACATGGAGCACTGCCCACAATAAACATGGAGCACTGCCCACAATAAACATGGAGCACTGTCCACAATAAACATGGAGCACTGTCGCCAATAAACATGGAGCACTGCCCACAATAAACATGGAGCACTGCCCACAATAAACATGGAGCGCTGCCGACAATAAACATGGAGCGCTGTCCACAATAAACATGGAGCACTGTCCACAATAAACATGGAGCACTGTCCCCAATAAACATGGAGCACAGTCCACAATAAACATGGTGCACTGTCCAAAATAAACATGGAGCGCTGCCCACAACAAACATGGAGCACTGTCCACAACAAACATGGTGCACTGTCCAAAATAAACATGGAGCGCTGCCCACAACAAACATGGAGCACTGTCCACAACAAACATGGAGCACTGCCCACAATAAACATGGAGCACTGTCCACAATAAACATGGAGCACTGTCCCCAATAAACATGGAGCACAGTCCACAATAAACATGGAGCACTGTCCAAAATAAACATGGAGCGCTGCCCACAATAAACATGGAGCACTGCCCACAATAAACATGGAGCACTGCCCACAATAAACATGGAGCACTGTCCACAATAATCATGGAGCTCTGCCCACAATAAACATGGAGCACTGCCCACAATAAACATGGAGCACTGTCCACAATAAACATGCAGCATTGCCCACAATAAACATGGAGCACTGCCCACAATAAACATGGAGCCCAGCCCACAATAAACATGGAGCCCAGCCCACAATAAACATGGCGCACTGTCCATAATGAACACGGAGCACTGTCCACAATAAACATGGAGCCCAGCCCACAATAAACATGGAGCCCAGCCCACAATAAACATGGAGCCCTGTCCATAATGAACACGGAGCACTGCCCACAATAAACATGGAGCACTGTCCATAATGAACACGGAGCACTGTCCACAATAAACATGGAGCACTGTCCACAATAAACATGGATCACTGCCCACAATAAACATGGAGCACTGCCCACAATAAACATGGAGCACAGCCCACAGTAAACATGGAGCACAGCCCACAATAAACATGGCGCACTGTCCATAATAAACATGGAGCACTGTCCACAATAAACATGGAGCACTGTCCACAATAAACATGGAGCACTGCCCACAATAAACATGGAGCACTGTCCACAATAAACATGGAGCACAGCCCACAATAAACATGGAGCACTGCCCACAATAAACATGGAGCACTGCCCACAATAGTCATGGAGCACTGCCCACAATAAACATGGAGCCCAGCCCACAATAAACATGGAGCCCAGCCCACAATAAACATGGCGCACTGTCCATAATAAACACGGAGCACTGTCCACAATAAACATGGAGCACTGTCCACAATAATTATGGAGCTCTGCCCACAATAAACATGGAGCACTGCCCACAATAAACATGGAGCACTGTCCACAATAAACATGCAGCATTGCCCACAATAAACATGGAGCACTGCCCACAATAAACATGGAGCCCAGCTCACAATAAACATGGAGCCCAGCCCACAATAAACATGGCGCACTGTCCATAATAAACACGGAGCACTGTCCACAATAAACATGGAGCACTGTCCACAATAAACATGGAGCACTGCCCACAATAAACATGGAGCACTGCCCACAATAAACATGGAGCACAGCCCACAGTAAACATGGAGCACAGCCCACAATAAACATGGCGCACTGTCCATAATAAACATGGAGCACTGTCCACAATAAACATGGAGCACTGTCCACAATAAACATGGAGCACTGCCCACAATAAACATGGAGCACTGTCCACAATAAACATGGAGCACAGCCCACAATAAACATGGAGCACTGCCCACAATAAACATGGAGCACTGCCCACAATAATCATGGAGCACTGCCCACAATAAACATGGAGCCCAGCCCACAATAAACATGGAGCCCAGCCCACAATAAACATGGCGCACTGTCCATAATAAACACGGAGCACTGTCCACAATAAACATGGAGCACTGTCCACAATAAACATGGAGCACTGCCCACAATAAACATGGAGCACAGCCCACAATAAACATGGAGCACTGCCCACAATAAACATGGAGCACTGTCCACAATAAACATGGAGCACTGCCCACAATAAACATGGAGCACTGCCCACAATAAACATGGAGCACTGCCCACAATAAACACGGAGCGCTGCCCACAATAAACATGGAGCTCTGTCCACAATAAACATGGAGCACTGTCCACAATAAACATGGAGCACTGCCCACAATAAACATGGAGCACTGCCCACAATAAACATGGAGCACTGCCCACAATAAACATGGAGCACTGTCCACAATAAACATGGAGCACAGCCCACAATAAACATGGAGCACTGCCCACAATAAACATGGAGCACTGCCCACAATAAACATGGAGCACTGCCGACAATAAACATGGAGCACTGCCCACAATAAACATGGAGCACTGCCCACAATAAACATGGAGCACTGCCCACAATAAACATGGAGCACTGTCCACAATAAACATGGAGCACAGCCCACAATAAACATGGAGCACTGCCCACAATAAACATGGAGCACTGCCCACAATAAACATGGAGCACTGCCGACAATAAACATGGAGCACTGCCCACAATAAACATGGAGCACAGCCCACAATAAACATGGAGCACTGTCCACAATATACATGGAGCACTGTCCACAATAAACATGGAGCACTGCCCACAATAAACATGGAGCCCAGTCCACAATAAACATGGAGCCCAGCCCACAATAAACAGGGAGCACTGCCCACAATAAACATGGAGCACTGCCCACAATAAACATGGAGCACTGCCCACAATAAACATGGAGCACTGCCCACAATAAACATGGAGCACAGCCCACAATAAACATGGAGCACTACCCACAATAAACATGGAGCCCAGCCCACAATAAACATGGAGCCCAGCCCACAATAAACATGGCGCACTGTCCATAATAAACACGGAGCACTGTCCACAATAAACATGGAGCACTGTCCACAATAATTATGGAGCTCTGCCCACAATAAACATGGAGCACTGCCCACAATAAACATGGAGCACTGTCCACAATAAACATGCAGCATTGCCCACAATAAACATGGAGCACTGCCCACAATAAACATGGAGCCCAGCCCACAATAAACATGGAGCCCAGCCCACAATAAACATGGCGCACTGTCCACAATAAACATGGAGCACTGTCCACAATAAACATGGAGCACTGCCCACAATAAACATGGAGCACTGTCCACAATAAACATGGAGCACAGCCCACAATAAACATGGAGCACTGCCCACAATAAACATGGAGCACTGCCCACAATAATCATGGAGCACTGCCCACAATAAACATGGAGCCCAGCCCACAATAAACATGGCGCACTGTCCATAATAAACATGGAGCACTGTCCACAATAAACATGGAGCACTGTCCACAATAAACATGGAGCACTGCCCACAATAAACATGGAGCACTGTCCACAATAAACATGGAGCACAGCCCACAATAAACATGGAGCACTGCCCACAATAAACATGGAGCACTGCCCACAATAATCATGGAGCACTGCCCACAATAAACATGGAGCCCAGCCCACAATAAACATGGAGCCCAGCCCACAATAAACATGGCGCACTGTCCATAATAAACACGGAGCACTGTCCACAATAAACATGGAGCACTGTCCACAATAAACATGGAGCACTGCCCACAATAAACATGGAGCACAGCCCACAATAAACATGGAGCACTGCCCACAATAAACATGGAGCACTGTCCACAATAAACATGGAGCACTGCCCACAATAAACATGGAGCACTGCCCACAATAAACATGGAGCACTGCCCACAATAAACACGGAGCGCTGCCCACAATAAACATGGAGCTCTGTCCACAATAAACATGGAGCACTGTCCACAATAAACATGGAGCACTGCCCACAATAAACATGGAGCACTGCCCACAATAAACATGGAGCACTGCCCACAATAAACATGGAGCACTGTCCACAATAAACATGGAGCACAGCCCACAATAAACATGGAGCACTGCCCACAATAAACATGGAGCACTGCCCACAATAAACATGGAGCACTGCCGACAATAAACATGGAGCACTGCCCACAATAAACATGGAGCACTGCCCACAATAAACATGGAGCACTGCCCACAATAAACATGGAGCACTGTCCACAATAAACATGGAGCACAGCCCACAATAAACATGGAGCACTGCCCACAATAAACATGGAGCACTGCCCACAATAAACATGGAGCACTGCCGACAATAAACATGGAGCACTGCCCACAATAAACATGGAGCACAGCCCACAATAAACATGGAGCACTGTCCACAATATACATGGAGCACTGTCCACAATAAACATGGAGCACTGCCCACAATAAACATGGAGCCCAGTCCACAATAAACATGGAGCCCAGCCCACAATAAACATGGAGCACTGTCCACAATAAACATGGAGCACAGCCCACAATAAACATGGAGCACTGCCCACAATAAACATGGAGCACTGCCCACAATAATCATGGAGCACTGCCCACAATAAACATGGAGCCCAGCCCACAATAAACATGGAGCCCAGCCCACAATAAACATGGCGCACTGTCCATAATAAACACGGAGCACTGTCCACAATAAACATGGAGCACTGTCCACAATAAACATGGAGCACTGCCCACAATAAACATGGAGCACAGCCCACAATAAACATGGAGCACTGCCCACAATAAACATGGAGCACTGTCCACAATAAACATGGAGCACTGCCCACAATAAACATGGAGCACTGCCCACAATAAACATGGAGCACTGCCCACAATAAACACGGAGCGCTGCCCACAATAAACATGGAGCTCTGTCCACAATAAACATGGAGCACTGTCCACAATAAACATGGAGCACTGCCCACAATAAACATGGAGCACTGCCCACAATAAACATGGAGCACTGCCCACAATAAACATGGAGCACTGTCCACAATAAACATGGAGCACAGCCCACAATAAACATGGAGCACTGCCCACAATAAACATGGAGCACTGCCCACAATAAACATGGAGCACTGCCGACAATAAACATGGAGCACTGCCCACAATAAACATGGAGCACTGCCCACAATAAACATGGAGCACTGTCCACAATAAACATGGAGCACAGCCCACAATAAACATGGAGCACTGCCCACAATAAACATGGAGCACTGCCCACAATAAACATGGAGCACTGCCGACAATAAACATGGAGCACTGCCCACAATAAACATGGAGCACTGCCCACAATAAACATGGAGCACTGCCCACAATAAACATGGAGCACTGTCCACAATAAACATGGAGCACAGCCCACAATAAACATGGAGCACTGCCCACAATAAACATGGAGCACTGCCCACAATAAACATGGAGCACTGCCGACAATAAACATGGAGCACTGCCCACAATAAACATGGAGCACAGCCCACAATAAACATGGAGCACTGTCCACAATATACATGGAGCACTGTCCACAATAAACATGGAGCACTGCCCACAATAAACATGGAGCCCAGTCCACAATAAACATGGAGCCCAGCCCACAATAAACAGGGAGCACTGCCCACAATAAACATGGAGCACTGCCCACAATAAACATGGAGCACTGCCCACAATAAACATGGAGCACTGCCCACAATAAACATGGAGCACAGCCCACAATAAACATGGAGCACTACCCACAATAAACATGGAGCCCAGCCCACAATAAACATGGAGCACAGCCCACAATAAACATGGAGCACAGCCCACAATAAACATGGAGCACTACCCACAATAAACATGGAGCCCAGCCCACAATAAACAGGGAGCACTGTCCACAATAAACATGGAGCACAGCCCACAATAAACATGGAGCACTACCCACAATAAACATGGAGCCCAGCCCACAATAAACATGGAGCACTACCCACAATATACATGGAGCACTGTCCACAATAAACATGGAGCACTGTCCACAATAAACATGGAGCACTGCCCACAATAAACATGGAGCCCAGTCCACAATAAACATGGAGCCCAGCCCACAATAAACAGGGAGCACTGCCCACAATAAACATGGAGCACTGCCCACAATAAACATGGAGCACTGCCCACAATAAACATGGAGCACTGCCCACAATAAACATGGAGCACAGCCCACAATAAACATGGAGCACTACCCACAATAAACATGGAGCACTGCCCACAATAAACACAGAGCACTGCCTTCAATAAACACGGAGCACTGCCCACAATAAACATGGAGCACTGCCCACAATAAACATGGAGCACTCTCCACAATAAACATGGAGCACTGCCCACAATAAACATGGAGCACTGTCCACAATAAACATGGAGCACTGTCGCCAATAAACATGGAGCACTGCCCACAATAAACATGGAGCACTGCCCACAATAAACATGGAGCACTGTCCACAATAAACATGCAGCATTGACCACAATAAACATGGAGCACTGCCCACAATAAACATGGAGCCCAGCCCACAATAAACATGGAGCCCAGCCCACAATAAACATGGCGCACTGTCCATAATAAACACGGAGCACTGTCCACAATAAACATGGAGCACTGTCCACAATAAACATGGAGCACTGCCCACAATAAACATGGAGCACTGCCCACAATAAACATGGAGCACAGCCCACAGTAAACATGGAGCACAGCCCACAATAAACATGGCGCACTGTCCATAATAAACATGGAGCACTGTCCACAATAAACATGGAGCACTGTCCACAATAAACATGGAGCACTGCCCACAATAAACATGGAGCACTGCTCACAATAAACATGGAGCACTGCCCACAACAAACATGGAGCACTGTCCACAATGAACATGGAGCACTGCCCACAATAAACATGGAGCGCTGCCGACAATAAACATGGAGCGCTGTCCACAATAAACATGGAGCACTGTCCACAATAAACATGGAGCACTGCCCACAATAAACATGGAGCACTGCCCACAATAAACATGGAGCACTGCCCACAATAAACACGGAGCGCTGCCCACAATAAACATGGAGCTCTGTCCACAATAAACATGGAGCACTGTCAACAATAAACATGGAGCACTGCCCACAATAAACATGGAGCACTGCCCACAATAAACATGGAGCACTGCCCACAATAAACATGGAGCACTGTCCACAATAAACATGGAGCACTGTCCACAATAAACATGGAGCACTGTCCACAATAAACATGGAGCACAGCCCACAATAAACATGGAGCACTGCCCACAATAAACATGGAGCACTGCCCACAATAAACATGGAGCACTGCCGACAATAAACATGGAGCACTGCCCACAATAAACATGGAGCACTGCCCACAATAAACATGGAGCACTGCCCACAATAAACATGGAGCACTGTCCACAATAAACATGGAGCACAGCCCACAATAAACATGGAGCACTGCCCACAATAAACATGGAGCACTGCCCACAATAAACATGGAGCACTGCCGACAATAAACATGGAGCACTGCCCACAATAAACATGGAGCACAGCCCACAATAAACATGGAGCACTGTCCACAATATACATGGAGCACTGTCCACAATAAACATGGAGCACTGCCCACAATAAACATGGAGCCCAGTCCACAATAAACATGGAGCCCAGCCCACAATAAACAGGGAGCACTGCCCACAATAAACATGGAGCACTGCCCACAATAAACATGGAGCACTGCCCACAATAAACATGGAGCACTGCCCACAATAAACATGGAGCACAGCCCACAATAAACATGGAGCACTACCCACAATAAACATGGAGCCCAGCCCACAATAAACATGGAGCACAGCCCACAATAAACATGGAGCACAGCCCACAATAAACATGGAGCACTACCCACAATAAACATGGAGCCCAGCCCACAATAAACAGGGAGCACTGTCCACAATAAACATGGAGCACAGCCCACAATAAACATGGAGCACTACCCACAATAAACATGGAGCCCAGCCCACAATAAACATGGAGCACTACCCACAATATACATGGAGCACTGTCCACAATAAACATGGAGCACTGTCCACAATAAACATGGAGCACTGCCCACAATAAACATGGAGCCCAGTCCACAATAAACATGGAGCCCAGCCCACAATAAACAGGGAGCACTGCCCACAATAAACATGGAGCACTGCCCACAATAAACATGGAGCACTGCCCACAATAAACATGGAGCACTGCCCACAATAAACATGGAGCACAGCCCACAATAAACATGGAGCACTACCCACAATAAACATGGAGCACTGCCCACAATAAACACAGAGCACTGCCTTCAATAAACACGGAGCACTGCCCACAATAAACATGGAGCACTGCCCACAATAAACATGGAGCACTCTCCACAATAAACATGGAGCACTGCCCACAATAAACATGGAGCACTGTCCACAATAAACATGGAGCACTGTCGCCAATAAACATGGAGCACTGCCCACAATAAACATGGAGCACTGCCCACAATAAACATGGAGCACTGTCCACAATAAACATGCAGCATTGCCCACAATAAACATGGAGCACTGCCCACAATAAACATGGAGCCCAGCCCACAATAAACATGGAGCCCAGCCCACAATAAACATGGCGCACTGTCCATAATAAACACGGAGCACTGTCCACAATAAACATGGAGCACTGTCCACAATAAACATGGAGCACTGCCCACAATAAACATGGAGCACTGCCCACAATAAACATGGAGCACAGCCCACAGTAAACATGGAGCACAGCCCACAATAAACATGGCGCACTGTCCATAATAAACATGGAGCACTGTCCACAATAAACATGGAGCACTGTCCACAATAAACATGGAGCACTGCCCACAATAAACATGGAGCACTGCTCACAATAAACATGGAGCACTGCCCACAACAAACATGGAGCACTGTCCACAATGAACATGGAGCACTGCCCACAATAAACATGGAGCGCTGCCGACAATAAACATGGAGCGCTGTCCACAATAAACATGGAGCACTGTCCACAATAAACATGGAGCACTGCCCACAATAAACATGGAGCACTGCCCACAATAAACATGGAGCACTGCCCACAATAAACACGGAGCGCTGCCCACAATAAACATGGAGCTCTGTCCACAATAAACATGGAGCACTGTCCACAATAAACATGGAGCACTGCCCACAATAAACATGGAGCACTGCCCACAATAAACATGGAGCACTGCCCACAATAAACATGGAGCACTGTCCACAATAAACATGGAGCACAGCCCACAATAAACATGGAGCACTGCCCACAATAAACATGGAGCACTGCCCACAATAAACATGGAGCACTGCCGACAATAAACATGGAGCACTGCCCACAATAAACATGGAGCACTGCCCACAATAAACATGGAGCACTGCCCACAATAAACATGGAGCACTGTCCACAATAAACATGGAGCACAGCCCACAATAAACATGGAGCACTGCCCACAATAAACATGGAGCACTGCCCACAATAAACATGGAGCACTGCCGACAATAAACATGGAGCACTGCCCACAATAAACATGGAGCACAGCCCACAATAAACATGGAGCACTGTCCACAATATACATGGAGCACTGTCCACAATAAACATGGAGCACTGCCCACAATAAACATGGAGCCCAGTCCACAATAAACATGGAGCCCAGCCCACAATAAACATGGAGCACTGTCCACAATAAACATGGAGCACAGCCCACAATAAACATGGAGCACTGCCCACAATAATCATGGAGCACTGCCCACAATAAACATGGAGCCCAGCCCACAATAAACATGGAGCCCAGCCCACAATAAACATGGCGCACTGTCCATAATAAACACGGAGCACTGTCCACAATAAACATGGAGCACTGTCCACAATAAACATGGAGCACTGCCCACAATAAACATGGAGCACAGCCCACAATAAACATGGAGCACTGCCCACAATAAACATGGAGCACTGTCCACAATAAACATGGAGCACTGCCCACAATAAACATGGAGCACTGCCCACAATAAACATGGAGCACTGCCCACAATAAACACGGAGCGCTGCCCACAATAAACATGGAGCTCTGTCCACAATAAACATGGAGCACTGTCCACAATAAACATGGAGCACTGCCCACAATAAACATGGAGCACTGCCCACAATAAACATGGAGCACTGTCCACAATAAACATGGAGCACTGTCCACAATAAACATGGAGCACTGCCCACAATAAACATGGAGCACTGCCCACAATAAACATGGAGCACTGCCGACAATAAACATGGAGCACTGCCCACAATAAACATGGAGCACAGCCCACAATAAACATGGAGCACTGTCCACAATATACATGGAGCACTGTCCACAATAAACATGGAGCACTGCCCACAATAAACATGGAGCCCAGTCCACAATAAACATGGAGCCCAGCCCACAATAAACAGGGAGCACTGCCCACAATAAACATGGAGCACTGCCCACAATAAACATGGAGCACTGCCCACAATAAACATGGAGCACTGCCCACAATAAACATGGAGCACAGCCCACAATAAACATGGAGCACTACCCACAATAAACATGGAGCCCAGCCCACAATAAACATGGAGCACAGCCCACAATAAACATGGAGCACAGCCCACAATAAACATGGAGCACTACCCACAATAAACATGGAGCCCAGCCCACAATAAACAGGGAGCACTGTCCACAATAAACATGGAGCACAGCCCACAATAAACATGGAGCACTACCCACAATAAACATGCAGCCCAGCCCACAATAAACATGGAGCACTACCCACAATATACATGGAGCACTGTCCACAATAAACATGGAGCACTGTCCACAATAAACATGGAGCACTGCCCACAATAAACATGGAGCCCAGTCCACAATAAACATGGAGCCCAGCCCACAATAAACAGGGAGCACTGCCCACAATAAACATGGAGCACTGCCCACAATAAACATGGAGCACTGCCCACAATAAACATGGAGCACTGCCCACAATAAACATGGAGCACAGCCCACAATAAACATGGAGCACTACCCACAATAAACATGGAGCACTGCCCACAATAAACACGGAGCACTGCCTTCAATAAACACGGAGCACTGCCCACAATAAACATGGAGCACTGCCCACAATAAACATGGAGCACTGTCCACAATAAACATGGAGCACTGCCCACAATAAACATGGAGCACTGTCCACAATAAACATGGAGCACTGTCGCCAATAAACATGGAGCACTGCCCACAATAAACATGGAGCACTGCCCACAATAAACATGGAGCACTGTCCACAATAAACATGCAGCATTGCCCACAATAAACATGGAGCACTGCCCACAATAAACATGGAGCCCAGCCCACAATAAACATGGAGCCCAGCCCACAATAAACATGGCGCACTGTCCATAATAAACACGGAGCACTGTCCACAATAAACATGGAGCACTGTCCACAATAAACATGGAGCACTGCCCACAATAAACATGGAGCACTGCCCACAATAAACATGGAGCACAGCCCACAGTAAACATGGAGCACAGCCCACAATAAACATGGCGCACTGTCCATAATAAACATGGAGCACTGTCCACAATAAACATGGAGCACTGTCCACAATAAACATGGAGCACTGCCCACAATAAACATGGAGCACTGCTCACAATAAACATGGAGCACTGCCCACAACAAACATGGAGCACTGTCCACAATGAACATGGAGCACTGCCCACAATAAACATGGAGCGCTGCCGACAATAAACATGGAGCGCTGTCCACAATAAACATGGAGCACTGTCCACAATAAACATGGAGCACTGTCCCCAATAAACATGGAGCACAGTCCACAATAAACATGGTGCACTGTCCACAATAAACATGGTGCCCAGCCCACAATAAACATGGAGCACTGTCCACAATAAACATGGAGCACTGACCACAATAAACATGGAGCACTGCCCACAATAAACATGGAGCACTGTCCCCAATAAACATGGAGCACTACCCACAATAAACATGGTGCCCAGCCCACAATAAACATGGAGCACTGTCCACAATAAACATGGAGCACTGTCCACAATAAACATGGAGCACTGCCCACAATAAACATGGTGCCCAGCCCACAATAAACATGGAGCACTGTCCACAATAAACATGGAGCACTGCCCACAATAAACATGGAGCACTGTCCACAATAAACATGGAGCACTGCCCACAATAAACATGGAGCACTGCCCACAATAAACATGGAGCGCTGCCGACAATAAACATGGAGCGCTGTCCACAATAAACATGGAGCACTGTCCACAATAAACATGGAGCACTGTCCCCAATAAACATGGAGCACAGTCCACAATAAACATGGTGCACTGTCCAAAATAAACATGGAGCGCTGCCCACAACAAACATGGAGCACTGTCCACAACAAACATGGAGCACTGCCCACAATAAACATGGAGCACTGTCCACAATAAACATGGAGCACTGTCCCCAATAAACATGGAGCACAGTCCACAATAAACATGGAGCACTGTCCAAAATAAACATGGTGCGCTGCCCACAACAAACATGGAGCACTGTCCACAATAAACATGGAGCACTGTCCACAATAAACATGGAGCACTGCCCACAATAAACATGGAGCACTGCCCACAATAAACATGGAGCACTGTCCACAACAAACATGGAACACTGCCCACAATAAACATGGAGCACTGCCCACAATAAACATGGAGCCCTGCCCACAATAACCATGGAGCACTGTCCACAATAAACATGGAGCACTGTCCACAATAAACATGGAGCACTGTCCACAATAAGCATGGAGCACTGTCCACAACAAACATGGAGCACTGCCCACAATAAACATGGAGCACTGTCCACAATAAACATGGAGCACTGTCGCCAATAAACATGGAGCACTACCCACAATAAACATGGAGCGCTGCCCACAATAAACATGGAGCACAGCCCACAATAAACATGGAGCACTGCCCACAATAAACATGGAGCACTGCCCACAATAAACATGGAGCACTGTCCACAATAAACATGGAGCACTGTCGCCAATAAACATGGAGCACTGCCCACAATAAACATGGAGCACTGCCCACAATAAACATGGAGCGCTGCCGACAATAAACATGGAGCGCTGTCCACAATAAACATGGAGCACTGTCCACAATAAACATGGAGCACTGTCCCCAATAAACATGGAGCACAGTCCACAATAAACATGGTGCACTGTCCAAAATAAACATGGAGCGCTGCCCACAACAAACATGGAGCACTGTCCACAACAAACATGGTGCACTGTCCAAAATAAACATGGAGCGCTGCCCACAACAAACATGGAGCACTGTCCACAACAAACATGGAGCACTGCCCACAATAAACATGGAGCACTGTCCACAATAAACATGGAGCACTGTCCCCAATAAACATGGAGCACAGTCCACAATAAACATGGAGCACTGTCCAACATAAACATGGAGCGCTGCCCACAATAAACATGGAGCACTGCCCACAATAAACATGGAGCACTGCCCACAATAAACATGGAGCACTGCCCACAATAAACATGGAGCACTGTCCACAATAATCATGGAGCTCTGCCCACAATAAACATGGAGCACTGCCCACAATAAACATGGAGCACTGTCCACAATAAACATGCAGCATTGCCCACAATAAACATGGAGCACTGCCCACAATAAACATGGAGCCCAGCCCACAATAAACATGGAGCCCAGCCCACAATAAACATGGCGCACTGTCCATAATGAACACGGAGCACTGTCCACAATAAACATGGAGCCCAGCCCACAATAAACATGGAGCCCAGCCCACAATAAACATGGAGCCCTGTCCATAATGAACACGGAGCACTGCCCACAATAAACATGGAGCACTGTCCATAATGAACACGGAGCACTGTCCACAATAAACATGGAGCACTGTCCACAATAAACATGGATCACTGCCCACAATAAACATGGAGCACTGCCCACAATAAACATGGAGCACAGCCCACAGTAAACATGGAGCATAGCCCACAATAAACATGGCGCACTGTCCATAATAAACATGGAGCACTGTCCACAATAAACATGGAGCACTGTCCACAATAAACATGGAGCACTGCCCACAATAAACATGGAGCACTGTCCACAATAAACATGGAGCACAGCCCACAATAAACATGGAGCACTGCCCACAATAAACATGGAGCACTGCCCACAATAGTCATGGAGCACTGCCCACAATAAACATGGAGCCCAGCCCACAATAAACATGGAGCCCAGCCCACAATAAACATGGCGCACTGTCCATAATAAACACGGAGCACTGTCCACAATAAACATGGAGCACTGTCCACAATAATTATGGAGCTCTGCCCACAATAAACATGGAGCACTGCCCACAATAAACATGGAGCACTGTCCACAATAAACATGCAGCATTGCCCACAATAAACATGGAGCACTGCCCACAATAAACATGGAGCCCAGCCCACAATAAACATGGAGCCCAGCCCACAATAAACATGGCGCACTGTCCATAATAAACACGGAGCACTGTCCACAATAAACATGGAGCACTGTCCACAATAAACATGGAGCACTGCCCACAATAAACATGGAGCACTGCCCACAATAAACATGGAGCACAGCCCACAGTAAACATGGAGCACAGCCCACAATAAACATGGCGCACTGTCCATAATAAACATGGAGCACTGTCCACAATAAACATGGAGCACTGTCCAAAATAAACATGGAGCACTGCCCACAATAAACATGGAGCACTGTCCACAATAAACATGGAGCACAGCCCACAATAAACATGGAGCACTGCCCACAATAAACATGGAGCACTGCCCACAATAATCATGGAGCACTGCCCACAATAAACATGGAGCCCAGCCCACAATAAACATGGAGCCCAGCCCACAATAAACATGGCGCACTGTCCATAATAAACACGGAGCACTGTCCACAATAAACATGGAGCACTGTCCACAATAAACATGGAGCACTGCCCACAATAAACATGGAGCACAGCCCACAATAAACATGGAGCACTGCCCACAATAAACATGGAGCACTGTCCACAATAAACATGGAGCACTGCCCACAATAAACATGGAGCACTGCCCACAATAAACATGGAGCACTGCCCACAATAAACACGGAGCGCTGCCCACAATAAACATGGAGCTCTGTCCACAATAAACATGGAGCACTGTCCACAATAAACATGGAGCACTGCCCACAATAAACATGGAGCACTGCCCACAATAAACATGGAGCACTGCCCACAATAAACATGGAGCACTGTCCACAATAAACATGGAGCACAGCCCACAATAAACATGGAGCACTGCCCACAATAAACATGGAGCACTGCCCACAATAAACATGGAGCACTGCCGACAATAAACATGGAGCACTGCCCACAATAAACATGGAGCACTGCCCACAATAAACATGGAGCACTGCCCACAATAAACATGGAGCACTGTCCACAATAAACATGGAGCACAGCCCACAATAAACATGGAGCACTGCCCACAATAAACATGGAGCACTGCCCACAATAAACATGGAGCACTGCCGACAATAAACATGGAGCACTGCCCACAATAAACATGGAGCACTGTCCACAACAAACATGGAGCCCAGCCCACAATAAACATGGAGCACTGCCCACAATAAACATGGAGCACAGCCCACAATAAACATGGAGCACTGTCCACAATATACATGGAGCACTGTCCACAATAAACATGGAGCACTGCCCACAATAAACATGGAGCCCAGTCCACAATAAACATGGAGCCCAGCCCACAATAAACAGGGAGCACTGCCCACAATAAACATGGAGCACTGCCCACAATAAACATGGAGCACTGCCCACAATAAACATGGAGCACTGCCCACAATAAACATGGAGCACAGCCCACAATAAACATGGAGCACTACCCACAATAAACATGGAGCCCAGCCCACAATAAACAGGGAGCACTGTCCACAATAAACATGGAGCACAGCCCACAATAAACATGGAGCACTACCCACAATAAACATGGAGCCCAGCCCACAATAAACATGGAGCACTACCCACAATATACATGGAGCACTGTCCACAATAAACATGGAGCACTGTCCACAATAAACATGGAGCACTGCCCACAATAAACATGGAGCCCAGTCCACAATAAACATGGAGCCCAGCCCACAATAAACAGGGAGCACTGCCCACAATAAACATGGAGCACTGCCCACAATAAACATGGAGCACTGCCCACAATAAACATGGAGCACTGCCCACAATAAACATGGAGCACAGCCCACAATAAACATGGAGCACTACCCACAATAAACATGGAGCACTGCCCACAATAAACACGGAGCACTGCCTTCAATAAACACGGAGCACTGCCCACAATAAACATGGAGCACTGCCCACAATAAACATGGAGCACTGTCCACAATAAACATGGAGCACTGCCCACAATAAACATGGAGCACTGTCCACAATAAACATGGAGCACTGTCGCCAATAAACATGGAGCACTGCCCACAATAAACATGGAGCACTGCCCACAATAAACATGGAGCGCTGCCGACAATAAACATGGAGCGCTGTCCACAATAAACATGGAGCACTGTCCACAATAAACATGGAGCACTGTCCCCAATAAACATGGAGCACAGTCCACAATAAACATGGTGCACTGTCCAAAATAAACATGGAGCGCTGCCCACAACAAACATGGAGCACTGTCCACAACAAACATGGAGCACTGCCCACAATAAACATGGAGCACTGCCCACAATAAACATGGAGCACTGTCCACAACAAACATGGAGCACTGCCCACAATAAACATGGAGCACTGTCCACAATAAACATGGAGCACTGTCCACAATAAACATGGAGCTCTGCCCACAATAAACATGGAGCACTGTCCACAACAAACATGGAGCACTGCCCACAATAAACATGGAGCACTGTCCACAATAAACATGGAGCACTGTCCACAATAAACATGGAGCTCTGCCCACAATAAACATGGAGCACTGCCCACAATAAACATGGAGCACTGCCCACAATAAACATGGAGCACTGTCCACAATAAACATGGAGCACTGTCCACAATAAACATGGAGCACTGTCCACAATAAACATGGAGCACTGTCCCCAATAAACATGGAGCACTGTCCACAATAAACATGGAGCACTGTCCACAATAAACATGGAGCACTGTCCACAATAAATATGGAGCACTGCCCACAATAAACATGGAGCACTGTCCACAATAAACATGGAGCACTGTCCACAATAAACATGGAGCACTGTCCACAATAAACATGGAGCACTGTCCACAATAAACATGGAGCTCTGCCCACAATAAACATGGAGCACTGCCCACAATAAACATGGAGCACTGCCCACAATAAACATGGAGCACTGTCCACAATAAACATGGAGCACTGTCCACAATAATCATGGAGCTCTGCCCACAATAAACATGGAGCACTGCCCACAATAAACATGGAGCACTGTCCACAATAAACATGCAGCATTGCCCACAATAAACATGGAGCACTGCCCACAATAAACATGGAGCCCAGCCCACAATAAACATGGAGCCCAGCCCACAATAAACATGGCGCACTGTCCATAATGAACACGGAGCACTGTCCACAATAAACATGGAGCACTGTCCACAATAAACATGGATCACTGCCCACAATAAACATGGAGCACTGCCCACAATAAACATGGAGCACAGCCCACAGTAAACATGGAGCACAGCCCACAATAAACATGGCGCACTGTCCATAATAAACATGGAGCACTGTCCACAATAAACATGGAGCACTGTCCACAATAAACATGGAGCACTGCCCACAATAAACATGGAGCACTGTCCACAATAAACATGGAGCACAGCCCACAATAAACATGGAGCACTGCCCACAATAAACATGGAGCACTGCCCACAATAATCATGGAGCACTGCCCACAATAAACATGGAGCCCAGCCCACAATAAACATGGAGCCCAGCCCACAATAAACATGGCGCACTGTCCATAATAAACACGGAGCACTGTCCACAATAAACATGGAGCACTGTCCACAATAAACATGGAGCACTGCCCACAATAAACATGGAGCACAGCCCACAATAAACATGGAGCACTGCCCACAATAAACATGGAGCACTGTCCACAATAAACATGGAGCACTGCCCACAATAAACATGGAGCACTGCCCACAATAAACATGGAGCACTGCCCACAATAAACACGGAGCGCTGCCCACAATAAACATGGAGCTCTGTCCACAATAAACATGGAGCACTGTCCACAATAAACATGGAGCACTGCCCACAATAAACATGGAGCACTGCCCACAATAAACATGGAGCACAGCCCACAATAAACATGGAGCACTGCCCACAATAAACATGGAGCACTGCCCACAATAAACACGGAGCACTGTCCACAATATACATGGAGCACTGTCCACAATAAACATGGAGCACTGCCCACAATAAACATGGAGCCCAGTCCACAATAAACATGGAGCACTGCCCACAATAAACATGGAGCACTGTCCACAATATACATGGAGCACTGTCCACAATAAACATGGAGCACTGCCCACAATAAACATGGAGCCCAGTCCACAATAAACATGGAGCCCAGCCCACAATAAACATGGAGCACTGCCCACAATAAACATGGAGCACTGCCCACAATAAACATGGAGCACTGCCCACAATAAACATGGAGCACAGCCCACAATAAACATGGAGCACTACCCACAATAAACATGGAGCACTGCCCACAATAAACACGGAGCACTGCCTTCAATAAACACGGAGCACTGCCCACAATAAACATGGAGCACTGCCCACAATAAACATGGAGCACTGTCCACAATAAACATGGAGCACTGTCCCCAATAAACATGGAGCACTGCCCACAATAAACATGGAGCACTGCCCACAATAAACATGGAGCGCTGCCGACAATAAACATGGAGCGCTGTCCACAATAATATGGAGCACTGTCCACAATAAACATGGAGCAATGTCCCCAATAAACATGGAGCACAGTCCACAATAAACATGGAGCACTGTCCACAATAAACATGGAGCGCTGCCCACAACAAACATGGAGCACTGTCCACAACAAACATGGAGCACTGCCCACAATAAACATGGAGCACTGCCCACAATAAACATGGAGCACTGTCCACAACAAACATGGAACACTGCCCACAAGAAACATGGAGCACTGCTCACAATAAACATGGAGCACTGCCCACAACAAACATGGAGCACTGTCCACAATGAACATGGAGCACTGCCCACAATAAACATGGAGCACTGTCCACAATAAACATGGAGCACTGCCCACAATAAACATGGAGCACTGCCCACAATAAACATGGAGCACTGCCCACAATAAACATGGAGCACTGCCCACAAGAAACATGGAGCACTGCTCACAATAAACATGGAGCACGGCCCACAACAAACATGGAGCACTGTCCACAACGAACATGGAGCACTGCCCACAACAAACATGGAGCACTGCACACAATAAACATGGAGCACTGTCCCCAATAAACATGGAGCACTGTCCACAATAAACATGGAGCACTGTCCACAATAAACATGGAGCACTGTCCACAATAAACATGGAGCACTGCCCACAATAAACATGGAGCACTGTCCACAATAAACATGGAGCACTGTCCACAATAAACATGGAGCTCTGCCCACAATAAACATGGAGCACTGCCCACAATAAACATGGAGCACTGCCCACAATAAACATGGAGCACTGTCCACAATAAACATGGAGCACTGTCCACAATAATCATGGAGCTCTGCCCACAATAAACATGGAGCACTGCCCACAATAAACATGGAGCACTGTCCACAATAAACATGCAGCATTGCCCACAATAAACATGGAGCACTGCCCACAATAAACATGGAGCCCAGCCCACAATAAACATGGAGCCCAGCCCACAATAAACATGGCGCACTGTCCATAATGAACACGGAGCACTGTCCACAATAAACATGGAGCACTGTCCACAATAAACATGGATCACTGCCCACAATAAACATGGAGCACTGCCCACAATAAACATGGAGCACAGCCCACAGTAAACATGGAGCACAGCCCACAATAAACATGGCGCACTGTCCATAATAAACATGGAGCACTGTCCACAATAAACATGGAGCACTGTCCACAATAAACATGGAGCACTGCCCACAATAAACATGGAGCACTGTCCACAATAAACATGGAGCACAGCCCACAATAAACATGGAGCACTGCCCACAATAAACATGGAGCACTGCCCACAATAATCATGGAGCACTGCCCACAATAAACATGGAGCCCAGCCCACAATAAACATGGAGCCCAGCCCACAATAAACATGGCGCACTGTCCATAATAAACACGGAGCACTGTCCACAATAAACATGGAGCACTGTCCACAATAAACATGGAGCACTGCCCACAATAAACATGGAGCACAGCCCACAATAAACATGGAGCACTGCCCACAATAAACATGGAGCACTGTCCACAATAAACATGGAGCACTGCCCACAATAAACATGGAGCCCAGTCCACAATAAACATGGAGCACTGCCCACAATATACATGGAGTACTGTCCACAATAAACATGGAGCACTGCCCACAATAAACATGGAGCCCAGTCCACAATAAACATGGAGCCCAGCCCACAATAAACATGGAGCACTGCCCACAATAAACATGGAGCACTGCCCACAATAAACATGGAGCACTGCCCACAATAAACATGGAGCACAGCCCACAATAAACATGGAGCACTACCCACAATAAACATGGAGCACTGCCCACAATAAACACGGAGCACTGCCTTCAATAAACACGGAGCACTGCCCACAATAAACATGGAGCACTGCCCACAATAAACATGGAGCACTGTCCACAATAAACATGGAGCACTGTCCCCAATAAACATGGAGCACTGCCCACAATAAACATGGAGCACTGCCCACAATAAACATGGAGCGCTGCCGACAATAAACATGGAGCGCTGTCCACAATAAACATGGAGCACTGTCCACAATAAACATGGAGCAATGTCCCCAATAAACATGGAGCACAGTCCACAATAAACATGGAGCACTGTCCACAATAAACATGGAGCGCTGCCCACAACAAACATGGAGCACTGTCCACAACAAACATGGAGCACTGCCCACAATAAACATGGAGCACTGCCCACAATAAACATGGAGCACTGTCCACAACAAACATGGAACACTGCCCACAAGAAACATGGAGCACTGCTCACAATAAACATGGAGCACTGCCCACAACAAACATGGAGCACTGTCCACAATGAACATGGAGCACTGCCCACAATAAACATGGAGCACTGTCCACAATAAACATGGAGCACTGCCCACAATAAACATGGAGCACTGCCCACAATAAACATGGAGCACTGCCCACAAGAAACATGGAGCACTGCTCACAATAAACATGGAGCACTGCCCACAACAAACATGGAGCACTGTCCACAACGAACATGGAGCACTGCCCACAACAAACATGGAGCACTGCCCACAATAAACATGGAGCACTGCCCACAATAAACATGGAGCACTGCCCACAATAAACATGGAGCACTGTCCACAATAAACATGGAGCACTGCCCACAATAAACATGGAGCACTGCCCACAATAAACATGGAGCACTGCACACAACAAACATGGAGCACTGTCCACAATGAACATGGAGCACTGCCCACAACAAACATGGAGCACTGCCCACAATAAACATGGAGCACTGCCCACAATAAACCTGGAGCACTGCCCACAATAAACATGGAGCTCTGCCCACAATAAACATGGAGCACTGCCCACAATGAACATGGAACACTGCCCACAATAAACATGGAGCACAGCCCACAATAAACATGGAGCCCCGCCCACAATAAACATGGAGCCCAGCCCACAATAAACATGGAGCACAGCCCACAATAAACATGGAGCACTGCCCACAATAAACATGGAGCACAGCACACAATAAAGATGGAGCACAGCCCACAATAAACATGGAGCACTGTCCACAATAAACATGGAGCACTGTCCCCAATAAACATGGAGCACTGCCCACAATAAACATGGAGCGCTGCCGACAATAAACATGGAGCGCTGTCCACAATAAACATGGAGCACTGTCCACAATAAACATGGAGCACTGTCCCCAATAAACATGTAGCACAGTCCACAACAAACATGGAGCACTGCCCAACATAAACATGGAGCACTGCCCACAATAAACATGGAGCACTGTCCACAATAAACATGGAGCACTGCCCACAATAAACATGGAGCACTGTCCACAATAAACATGGAGCACTGCCCACAATAAACATGGAGCACTGTCCACAATAAACATGGAGCGCTGCCCACAACAAACATGGAGAACTGTCCACAACAAACATGGAGCACTGCCCAACATAAACATGGAGCACTGCCCACAATAAACATGGAGCACTGTCCACAACAAACATGGAGCACTGCCCACAATAAACATGGAGCACTGCCCACAATAATCATGGAGCACTTCCACAACAAACATGGAGCACTGCCCACAATAAACATGGAGCACTGCCCTCAATAAACATGGAGCACTGCCCACAATAAACATGGAGCACTGTCCACAATAAACATGGAGCCCTGCCCACAATAAACATGGAGCTCTGCCCACAATAAACATGTAGCACTGCCCTCAATTAACATGGAGCACTGCCCACAATAAACATGGAGCACTGCCCACAATAAACATGGAGCACTGCCCACAATAAACATGGAGCACTGCCCACAATAAACATGGAGCACTGCCCACAATAAACATGGAGCACAGCCCACAATAAACATGGAGCACTGCCCACAATAAACACGGAGCACTGCCTTCAATAAACACGGAGCACTGCCCACAATAAACATGGAGCACTGCCCACAATAAACATGGAGCACTGTCCACAATAAACATGGAGCACTGTCCCCAATAAACATGGAGCACTGCCCACAATAAACATGGAGCACTGCCCACAATAAACATGGAGCGCTGCCGACAATAAACATGGAGCGCTGTCCACAATAAACATGGAGCACTGTCCACAATAAACATGGAGCAATGTCCCCAATAAACATGGAGCACAGTCCACAATAGACATGGAGCACTGTCCACAATAAACATGGAGCGCTGCCCACAACAAACATGGAGCACTGTCCACAACAAACATGGAGCACTGCCCACAATAAACATGGAGCACTGCCCACAATAAACATGGAGCACTGTCCACAACAAACATGGAACACTGCCCACAAGAAACATGGAGCACTGCTCACAATAAACATGGAGCACTGCCCACAACAAACATGGAGCACTGTCCACAATGAACATGGAGCACTGCCCACAATAAACATGGAGCACTGTCCACAATAAACATGGAGCACTGCCCACAATAAACATGGAGCACTGCCCACAATAAACATGGAGCACTGCCCACAATAAACATGGAGCACTGCCCACAAGAAACATGGAGCACTGCTCACAATAAACATGGAGCACTACCCACAACAAACATGGAGCACTGTCCACAATGAACATGGAGCACTGCCCACAACAAACATGGAGCACTGCCCACAATAAACATGGAGCACTGCCCACAATAAACATGGAGCACTGCCCACAATAAACATGGAGCACTGTCCACAATAAACATGGAGCACTGCCCACAATAAACATGGAGCACTGCCCACAATAAACATGGAGCACTGCACACAACAAACATGGAGCACTGTCCACAATGAACATGGAGCACAGCCCACAACAAACATGGAGCACTGCCCACAATAAACATGGAGCACTGCCCACAATAAACCTGGAGCACTGCCCACAATAAACATGGAGCTCTGCCCACAATAAACATGGAGCACTGCCCACAATGAACATGGAACACTGCCCACAATAAACATGGAGCACAGCCCACAATAAACATGGAGCCCAGCCCACAATAAACATGGAGCCCAGCCCACAATAAACATGGAGCACAGCCCACAATAAACATGGAGCACTGCCCACAATAAACATGGAGCACAGCACACAATAAAGATGGAGCACTGCCCACAATAAACATGGAGCACTGTCCACAATAAACATGGAGCACTGTCCCCAATAAACATGGAGCACTGCCCACAATAAACATGGAGCGCTGCCGACAATAAACATGGAGCGCTGTCCACAATAAACATGGAGCACTGTCCACAATAAACATGGAGCACTGTCCCCAATAAACATGGAGCACAGTCCACAATAAACATGGAGCACTGTCCACAATAAACATGGAGCGCTGCCCACAACAAACATGGAGCACTGTCCACAACAAACATGGAGCACTGCCCAACATAAACATGGAGCACTGCCCACAATAAACATGGAGCACTGTCCACAACAAACATGGAGCACTGCCCACAATAAACATGGAGCACTGCCCACAATAATCATGGAGCACTTCCACAACAAACATGGAGCACTGCCCACAATAAACATGGAGCACTGCCCTCAATAAACATGGAGCACTGCCCACAATAAACATGGAGCACTGTCCACAATAAACATGGAGCCCTGCCCACAATAAACATGGAGCTCTGCCCACAATAAACATGTAGCACTGCCCTCAATTAACATGGAGCACTGCCCACAATAAACATGGAGCACTGTCCACAATAAACATGGAGCTCGGCCCACAATCAACATGGAGTACTGCCCACAATAAACATAGAGCACTGCCCACAATAAACATGGAGCCCAGCCCACAATAAACATGGAGCACTGTCCACAATAAACATGGAGCGCTGCCCACAATAAACATGCAGCACTGCCCACAATAAACATGGAGCACAGCCCACAATAAACATGGAGCACTGCCCACAATAAACATGGAGCACTGCCCACAATAAACATGGAGCTCTGCCCACAATAAACATGGAGCACTGCCCACAATAAACATGGAGCACTGTCCACAATAAACATGGAGCACTGCCCACAATAAACATGGAGCACTGCCCACAATAAACATGGAGCCCAGTCCACAATAAACATGGAGCCCAGCCCACAATAATCATGGAGCACTGCCCACAATAAACATGGAGCACAGCCCACAATAAACATGGAGCACTGCCCACAATAAACATGGAGCACTGCCCACAATAAACATGGAGCACAGCCCACAATAAACATGGAGCACTGCCCACAATAAACATGGAGCACTACCCACAATAAACATGGAGCACTGCCCACAATAAACATGGAGCACTGCCCACAATAAACATGGAGCACAGCCCACAATAAACATGGAGCACTACCCACAATAAACATGGAGCACTGCCCACAATAAACACGGAGCACTGCCTTCAATAAACACGGAGCACTGCCCACAATAAACATGGAGCACTGCCCACAATAAACATGGAGCACTGTCCACAATAAACATGGAGCACTGTCCACAACAAACATGGAGCCCTGCCCACAATAAACATGGAGCACTGCCCACAATAAACATGGAGCATTGCCCACAATAAACATGGAGCACTGCCCCCAATAAACATGGTGCCCAGCCCACAACAAACATGGAGCACTGCCCACAATAAACATGGAGCACTGTCCACAATAAACATGGAGCACTGCACACAATAAACATGGAGTATTGTCCACAATGAACATGGAGCCCTGCCCACAATAAACATGGAGCACTGCCCAAAATAAACATGGAGCCCTGCCCACAATAAACATGGAGACCAGCCCACAATAAACATGGAGCACTGCCCACAATAAACATGGAGCACTGTCCACAATAAAGATTGAGCACTGTCCACAATAAACATGGAGCACTGCCCACAATGAACATGGAGCCCTGCCCACAATAAACATGGAGACCAGCCCACAATAAACATGGAGCACTGCCCACAATAAACATGGAGCACTGTCCACAATAAAGATGGAGCACTGCCCACAATACACATGGAGCACTGCCCACAATAAACATGGAGCAATGTCCACAATAAACATGGAGCCCAGCCCACAATAAACATGTAGCACTGCCCACAATAAACATGGAGCACTGCCCACAATAAACATGGAGCACTGCCCACAATAAACATGGAGCACTGCCCACAATAAACATGGAGCACTGCCCACAATAAACATGGAGCACTGTCCACAATAAACATGTAGCACTGCCCACAATAAACATGGAGCACAGCCCACAATAAACATGGAGCACTGCCCACAATAAACATGGAGCACAGCCCACAATAAACATGGAGCACTGTCCACAATAAACGTGGAGCACTGCCCACAATAAACATGGAGCACTGCCCACAATAAACATGGAGCACTGCCCACAATAAACATGGAGCACTGTCCACAATAAACATGGAGCACTGCCCACAATAAACATGGAGCACTGTCCACAATAAACATGGAGCACTGCCCACAATAAACATGGAGCACAGCCCACAATAAACATGTAGCACTGCCCACAATAAACATGGAGCACTGCCCACAACAAACATGGAGCACTGTCCACAATGAACATGGAGCACTGCCCACAATAAACATGGAGCACTGCCCACAATAAACATGGAGCACTGCCCACAATAAACATGGAGCACTGTCCACAATAAACATGGAGCTCTGCCCACAATAAACATGGAGCACTGCCCACAATGAACATGGAACACTGCCCACAATGAACATGGAGCCCATCCCACAATAAACATGGAGCACTGCCCACAATAAAAATGAAGCACTGCACACAATAAACATGGAGCAAAGCCCTCAATAAACATGGAGCACTGCGCACAATAAACATGGAGCACTGCCCACAATAAACATGGAGCACTGTCCACAATAAACATGGAGCACTGTCCACAATAAACATGGAGCACTGCCCACAATAAACATGGAGCACTGCCCACAATATACATGGAGCACTGTCCACAATAAACATGGAGCACTGTCCACAATAAACATGGAGCACTGTCCACAATAAACATGGAGCACTGTCCACAATAAACATGGAGCACTGCCCACAATAAACATGGAGCACTGCCCACAATATACATGGAGCACTGTCCCCAATAAACATGGAGCATTGCCCACAATAAACATGGAGCCCAGCCCACAATAAACATGGAGCACTGTCCACAATAAACATGGAGCACTGCCCACAATAAACATGGAGCCCAGCCCACAATAAACATGGAGCACAGCCCTCAATAAACATGGAGCACTGCCCACAATAAACATGGAGCACTGCCCACAATAAACATGGAGCACTGCCCACAATAAACATGGAGCACTGCCCACAATAAACATGGAGCACTGCCCACAATAAACATGGAGCCCAGCCCACAATAAACATGGAGCACTGCCCACAATAAACATGGAGCACTGCCCACAATACACATGGAGCACTGTCCACAATAAACATGGAGCACTGCCCACAATAAACATGGAGCACTGTCCACAATATAATGGAGCACTGTTCCCAATAAACATGGAGTACTGCCCACAATAAACATGGAGCACTGTCCACAATAAACATGGAGCGCTGCCGACAATAAACATGGAGCGCTGTCCACAATAAACATGGAGCACTGTCCACAATAAACATGGAGCACTGTCCCCAATAAACATGGAGCACAGTCCACAATAAACATGGAGCACTGTCCACAATAAACATGGAGCGCTACCCACAACAAACATGGAGCCCTGCCCACAATAAACATGGAGCACTGCCCACAATAAACATGGAGCACTGTCCACAACAAACATGGAGCACTGCCCACAATAAACATGGAGCACTGCCCACAATAAACATGGAGCACTGTCCACAACAAACATGGAACACTGTCCACAATAAACATGGAGCACTGCCCACAATAAACATGGAGCACTGCCCACAATAAACATGGAGCACTGCCCACAATAAACATGGAGCACTGCCAACAATAAACATGGAGCACTGCCCACAATAAACATGGAGCACTGCCCACAATAAACATGGAGCACTGCCCACAACAAACATGGAGCACTGTCCACAATGAACATGGAGCACTGCCCACAACAAACATGGAGCACTGCCCACAATAATCATGGAGCACTGCCCACAATAAACATGGAGCACTGCCCACAATAAACATGGAGCACTGTCCACAATAAACATGGAGCACTGCCCACAATAAACATGGAGCACTGCCCACAATAAACATGGAGCACTGTCCACAATGAACATGGAGCACTGCCCACAACAAACATGGAGCACTGCCCACAATAAACATGGAGCACTGCCCACAATAAACATGGAGCACTGCCCACAATAAACATGGAGCTCTGCCCACAATAAACATGGAGCACTGCCCACAATAAACATGGAGCACTGCCCACAATGAACATGGAACACTGCCCACAATGAACATGGAGCCCAGCCCACAATAAACATGGAGCACAGCCCACAATAAACATGGAGCACTGCCCACAATAAACATGGAGCACTGCCCACAATATACATGGAGCACTGTCCACAATAAACATGGAGCGCTTTCCACAATAAACATGGAGCACTGGCCACAATAAACATGGAGCTCTGCCCACAATAAGCATGTAGCACTGCCCACAATGAACATGGAACACTGCCCACAATGAACATGGAGCCCAGCCCACAATAAACATGGAGCACTGCCCACAATAAACATGGAGCACTGCCCACAATATACATGGAGCACTGCCCACAATAAACATGGAGCCCAGCCCACAATAATCATGGAGCACAGCCCTCAATAAACATGGAGCACTGCCCACAATAAACATGGAGCACTGCCCACAATAAACATGGAGCACTGTCCACAATAAACATGGAGCACTGTTCCCAATAAACATGGAGCACTGCCCACAATAAACATGGAGCACTGCCCACAATAAACATGGAGCGCAGCCGACAATAAACATGGAGCGCTGTCCACAATAAACATGGAGCACTGTCCACAATAAACATGGAGCACTGTCCCCAATAAACATGGAGCACAGTCCACAATAAACATGGAGCACTGTCCACAATAAACATGGAGCGCTACCCACAACAAACATGGAGCCCTGCCCACAATAAACATGGAGCACTGCCCACAATAAACATGGAGCACTGTCCACAACAAACATGGAGCACTGCCCACAATAAACATGGAGCACTGCCCACAATAAACATGGAGCACTGTCCACAACAAACATGGAACACTGTCCACAATAAACATGGAGCACTGCCCACAATAAACATGGAGCACTGCCCACAATAAACATGGAGCACTGCCCACAATAAACATGGAGCACTGCCCACAACAAACATGGAGCACTGTCCACAATGAACATGGAGCACTGCCCACAACAAACATGGAGCACTGCCCACAATAATCATGGAGCACTGCCCACAATAAACATGGAGCACTGCCCACAATAAACATGGAGCACTGTCCACAATAAACATGGAGCACTGCCCACAATAAACATGGAGCACTGCCCACAATAAACATGGAGCACTGTCCACAATGAACATGGAGCACTGCCCACAACAAACATGGAGCACTGCCCACAATAAACATGGAGCACTGCCCACAATAAACATGGAGCACTGCCCACAATAAACATGGAGCTCTGCCCACAATAAACATGGAGCACTGCCCACAATAAACATGGAGCACTGCCCACAATGAACATGGAACACTGCCCACAATGAACATGGAGCCCAGCCCACAATAAACATGGAGCACAGCCCACAATAAACATGGAGCACTGCCCACAATAAACATGGAGCACTGCCCACAATATACATGGAGCACTGCCCACAATAAACATGGAGCCCAGCCCACAATAAACATGGAGCACAGCCCTCAATAAACATGGAGCACTGTCCACAATAAACATGGAGCACTGGCCACAATAAACATGGAGCTCTGCCCACAATAAACATGGAGCACTGCCAACAATGAACATGGAACACTGCCCACAATGAACATGGAGCCCAGCCCACAATAAACATGGAGCACTGCCCACAATAAACATGGAGCACTGCCCACAATATACATGGAGCACTGCCCACAATAAACATGGAGCCCAGCCCACAATAAACATGGAGCACAGCCCTCAATAAACATGGAGCACTGCCCACAATAAACATGGAGCACTGCCCACAATAAACATGGAGCACTGTCCACAATAAACATGGAGCACTGTTCCCAATAAACATGGAGCACTGCCCACAATAAACATGGAGCACTGCCCACAATAAACATGGAGCGCTGCCGACAATAAACATGGAGCGCTGTCCACAATAAACATGGAGCACTGTCCACAATAAACATGGAGCACTGTCCCCAATAAACATGGAGCACAGTCCACAATAAACATGGAGCACTGTCCACAATAAACATGGAGCGCTACCCACAACAAACATGGAGCCCTGCCCACAATAAACATGGAGCACTGCCCACAATAAACATGGAGCACTGTCCACAACAAACATGGAGCACTGCCCACAATAAACATGGAGCACTGCCCACAATAAACATGGAGCACTGTCCACAACAAACATGGAACACTGTCCACAATAAACATGGAGCACTGCCCACAATAAACATGGAGCACTGCCCACAATAAACATGGAGCACTGCCCACAATAAACATGGAGCACTGCCCACAATAAACATGGAGCACTGCCCACAATAAACATGGAGCACTGCCCACAACAAACATGGAGCACTGTCCACAATGAACATGGAGCACTGCCCACAACAAACATGGAGCACTGCCCACAATAATCATGGAGCACTGCCCACAATAAACATGGAGCACTGCCCACAATAAACATGGAGCACTGTCCACAATAAACATGGAGCACTGCCCACAATAAACATGGAGCACTGTCCACAATGAACATGGAGCACTGCCCACAACAAACATGGAGCACTGCCCACAATAAACATGGAGCACTGCCCACAATAAACATGGAGCACTGCCCACAATAAACATGGAGCTCTGCCCACAATAAACATGGAGCACTGCCCACAATAAACATGGAGCACTGCCCACAATGAACATGGAACACTGCCCACAATGAACATGGAGCCCAGCCCACAATAAACATGGAGCACAGCCCACAATAAACATGGAGCCCAGCCCACAATAAACATGGAGCACTGCCCACAATAAACATGGAGCACTGTCCACAATAAACATGGAGCACTGTCCCCAATAAACATGGAGCACTGCCCACAATAAACATGGAGCACTGCCCACAACAAACATGGAGCACTGTCCACAATGAACATGGAGCACTGCCCACAACAAACATGGAGCACTGCCCACAATAATCATGGAGCACTGCCCACAATAAACATGGAGCACTGCCCACAATAAACATGGAGCACTGTCCACAATAAACATGGAGCACTGCCCACAATAAACATGGAGCACTGTCCACAATGAACATGGATCACTGCCCACAACAAACATGGAGCACTGCCCACAATAAACATGGAGCACTGCCCACAATAAACATGGAGCACTGCCCACAATAAACATGGAGCTCTGCCCACAATAAACATGGAGCACTGCCCACAATAAACATGGAGCACTGCCCACAATGAACATGGAACACTGCCCACAATGAACATGGAGCCCAGCCCACAATAAACATGGAGCACAGCCCACAATAAACATGGAGCCCAGCCCACAATAAACATGGAGCACTGCCCACAATAAACATGGAGCACTGTCCACAATAAACATGGAGCACTGTCCCCAATAAACATGGAGCACTGCCCACAATAAACATGGAGCACTGCCCACAATAAACATGGAGCGCTGCCGACAATAAACATGGAGCGATGTCCACAATAAACATGGAGCACTGTCCACAATAAACATGGAGCACTGTCCCCAATAAACATGGAGCACAGTCCACAATAAACATGGAGCACTGTCCACAATAAACATGGAGCGCTGCCCACAACAAACATGGAGCACTGCCCACAATAAACATGGAGCACTGCCCACAATAAACATGGAGCACTGTCCACAACAAACATGGAGCACTGCCCACAATAAACATGGAGCACTGCCCACAATAATCATGGAGCACTTCCACAATAAACATGGAGCACTGCCCACAATAAACATGGAGCACTGCCCACAATAAACATGGAGCACTGCCCACAATAAACATGGAGCACTGTCCATAATAAACATGGAGCCCTGCCCGCAATAAACATGGAACACTGCCCACAATGAACATGGAGCCCAGCCCACAATAAACATGGAGCACAGCCCACAATAAACATGGAGCCCAGCCCACAATAAACATGGAGCACAGCCCACGATAAACATGGAGCACTGCCCACAATAAACATGGAGCACAGCCCACAATAAACATGGAGCACTGCCCACAATAAACATGGAGCACTGTCCACAATAAACATGGAGCACTGTCCCCAATAAACATGGAGCACTGCCCACAATAAACATGGAGCACTGCCCACAATAAACATGGAGCGCTGCCGACAATAAACATGGAGCGCTGTCCGCAATAAACATGGAGCACTGTCCACAATAAACATGGAGCACTGTCCCCAATAAACATGGAGCACAGTCCACAATAAACATGGAGCACTGTCCACAATAAACATGGAGCGCTGCCCACAACAAACATGGAGCACTGCCCACAATAAACATGGAGCACTGTCCACAATAAACATGGAGCACTGCCCACAATGAACATGGAGCACTATTCACAATAAACATGGAGCATAGCCCACAATAAACACGGAGCACTGCCCACAATAAACATGGAGCACTGCCCATAATAAACATGGAGCACTGCCCAAAATAAACATGGAGCACTGCCCACAATAAACATGGAGCCCAGCCCACAATAAACATGGAGCACTGTCCACAATAAACATGGAGCACGGCCCACAATAAACATGGAGCACTGCCCACAATAAACATGGAGCACTGCCCACAATAAACATGGAGCACTGTCCACAATAAACATGGAGCCCAGCCCACAATAAACATGGAGCACTGCCCACAATAAACATGGAGCACTGCCCACAATAAACATGGAGCACTGCCCACAATAAACATGGAGCACTGCCCACAATAAACATGGAGCACTGTCCACAATAAACATGGAGTTCTGCCTACAATAAACATGGAGCACTGCCCTCAATGAACATGGAACACTGCCCACAATGAACATGGAGCCCAGCCCACAATAAACATGGAGCACAGCCCACAATAAACATGGAGCCCAGCCCACAATAAACATGGAGCACAGCCCACGATAAACATGGAGCACTGCCCACAATAAACATGGAGCACAGCCCACAATAAACATGGAGCACTGCCCACAATAAACATGGAGCACTGTCCACAATAAACATGGAGCACTGTCCCCAATAAACATGGAGCACTGCCCACAATAAACATGGAGCACTGCCCACAATAAACATGGAGCGCTGCCGACAATAAACATGGAGCGCTGTCCACAATAAACATGGAGCACTGTCCACAATAAACATGGAGCACTGTCCACAATAAACATGGAGCACAGCCCACAATAAACATGGAGCACAGTCCACAATAAACATGGAGCACTGTCCACAATAAACATGGAGCGCTGCCCACAACAAACATGGAGCACTGTCCACAACAAACATGGAGCACTGCCCACAATAAACATGGAGCACTGCCTGTGGTGTTGGGTGTTCTGACACACAGATGAGCCAACACGGTTGCATATGGTACAACGCTTCTTTATTTAAACTTACTATTTACAATTTGGTCTTTGCACTCTGCACATGGGGGGTTCCCTGCTTGTGGTGTTTTAACAGCTCTTTCTTGTTCCCTTCTCCCCAGACCTACTGACCACCAGGTGTCGTGCTCGTGCTTTTTATATGGTTGGTGTTCTTGTCTGTGATTGGTTGTGGTGTTGTGTACTCTGATTTGCCTGTTAGTGTGTCCATCATGATGTGTGTGTTTGAATATCATGACATCCCCCCTTTTTACAAAGATATGTGCCTACGTGGTGATAAATATGATCGTGTCGTGAGTGCATCTAGGAGTGTGTGTGTGTCGTGTGCAGCATGTGCATATGACGGAACTATGTACATGGGGCGATGTCGGGTGCGTCACATGAGCCAAGTTGTACCATAACATAACATAAATGCGAACGAGAGAAGAAGAAAAAAAAACTTGAACAGTTGTCCAGTCAGACGACCTCTGGAACGATAAACAACAACAGGTTATCATGTAAAATTGTGCAACTTGTTAAACATATGAACGGTATTATAAGTCCAGTCTAATGGGCTTGCGACGAGTTCGGGTTGACCGCCTCAAGGGTGGATCAAGAACCACCGGCTGCTGTGCAGGCCTGGCCATGGGCGGCGACGGAAAGGGCGTGATGTGCGGCAGCTCCACAAAGTCATCCTCGGAAGCCTGTTGAGGATCTGGCGTGTGCGTGCTGTGTGGCTGTGAGCGTGGAAGTCGGCGAAGGGCGCGCCGATTGCGGCGACGCACGGAACCATCCGGCATGCGAACCAGGAACGAGCGGGGAGCCACTTGTCGGAGGACTTCGGCCGGTGCTGACCAGCCACCATACGGTTGATGGACGCGTACTTTGTCTCTGGAGGACAGGGGGGGCAGGTCCGTCGCTCGTGTGTCGTACCGACTTTTCTGGCGATCACGCTGCAGTTGCATGTTCCGAAGAACCGCCTCATGGTCTGTCGTTGGTGCCAGGATGGACGGTACCGTCGTCCTGAGGGAGCGACCCATTAGTAGCTGCGCTGGCGAGAGACCCGTGGATAACGGGGCCGATCGATAGGCCAGCAAGGCAAGGTTAAAGTCCGACCCGGCAGCAGCCGCCTTGCACAGGAGCCGCTTGGCGATGTGGACACCCTTTTCAGCCTTCCCGTTCGATTGTGGATGCAGAGGGCTGGACGTCACATGAGTGAAACCATATGCTGCGGCAAAGGATGACCATTCACGGCTGGCAAAACAAGGTCCATTGTCTGACATGACAGTCCTTGGAATGCCATAGCGAGCAAATGTTTCCTTGCAGGCCCCAATGACTGCGGACGACGTCAGATCATGGAGAGGCATGACTTCCGGGTAGTTTGAGAAGTAGTCTATAATAACAATGTAATCTCTGCCGAGCGCGTGAAATAGGTCAACACCCACCTTCACCCAGGGGGACGTCACCATCTCGTGTGGTAGAAGTGTTTCCGGAGGTTGCGCCGGCTGAAACCTCTGACAGGTTGTGCAGTTGAGCACCATGTTGGCTATGTCTTCATTAATACCCGGCCAATATACCGCCTCCCGGGCCCTTCGTCTGCATTTTTCGACGCCCAAGTTGCCTTCGTGTAGTTGATGAAGAATCATCTGGCGCACGCTGTGCGGAATAACGATCCTGTGTGATTTCATAAGGACCCCGTCTATGTTGGTGAGATCATCTCGCACATTATAAAACTGGGGGCACTGCCCTTTTAGCCACCCTTCCGTCATGTGGCGCATCACTCGCTGCAGAAGGGGGTCAGTCGCCGTCTCTGCGCGTATGTGGGCCAGACTAGGATCATCAGCTGGCAGATTTGCTGCTGTCAGAGTTACGTGTGCCTCAATTTGACGCACGAACCCCTCCGCATCTGGTGGTGTGCTCACTGCTCGGGAAAGAGTGTCCGCCACGATGAGTTCCTTCCCCGGAGTGTAGATCAGTTCAAAATCGTACCTCCTGAGTTTAAGTAAGATGCGCTGGAGGCGAGGAGTCATGTCGTTCAGGTCTTTGTTAATGATATTGACCAGGGGGCGGTGGTCAGTTTCGACCGTAAATCGTGGCAGGCCATACACATAGTCGTGGAACTTGTCCAGTCCAGTTAACAAGCCCAGGCATTCTTTTTCGATTTGCGCGTAGCGCTGTTCGGTAGGGGTCATGGCTCGTGAGGCATACGCAACCGGGGCCCATGATGACGTGCTGTCTTTTTGCAGGAGTACCGCTCCAATACCAGATTGGCTGGCGTCTGTTGAGATCTTTGTAGGGCGAGTCGTGTCAAAGAAGGCCAGCACTGGTGCCGTGACCAGTTTGTGCTTGAGCTCCTCCCATTCCCGCTGATGCGATTGGTGCCAGTTGAATTCTGTCGATTTATTTACGAGATGGCGCATATTTGTTGTATGAGAAGCCAGGTTGGGAATGAACTTCCCAAGGAAGTTGACCATGCCCAGGAATCTTAAGACAGCCTTCTTGTCAGCCGGTCGTGGCATGGCTGTGATGGCGCTAACCTTGTCTGCATCGGGACGGACCCCTGACCTTGAGATGTGGTCCCCGAGGAATTTCAGCTCCGTCTGGCCGAAGGCACACTTCGCACGGTTGAGACGCAGGCCATTTTGTCGTATGCGGGTAAAGACACGTCGTAGACGATGCATGTGTTCCTGCGGAGTGGTGGACCAAATGATGATATCGTCCACATATACACGTACCCCTTCGATGCCTTCCATCATCTGCTCCATAATGCGGTGGAATACTTCAGATGCCGAAATGATGCCGAATGGCATCCGGTTGTAGCAGAATCTGCCAAAAGGGGTGTTGAATGTGCATAGTCTTCGGCTGGCCGGGTCCAGTTGGATCTGCCAGAATCCTTTGGACGCATCCAATTTAGTGAATATTTTGGCTCGCGCCATCTCGCTGGTGAGGTCTTCTCGTTTCGGGATGGGATAGTGTTCCCGCATGATATTGTTATTCAGATCTTTTGGATCTATACATATACGGAGCTCGCCAGAGGGCTTCTTTACACAGACCATGGAGCTGACCCATGGCGTGGGCTCCGTGACCCTGGATAGGACCCCTTGGTCCTGAAGAATCTGCAGTTGTGCCTTGAGGCGGTCTTTGAGTGGCGCAGGAACCCTGCGAGGTGCGTGAACGACAGGGATGGCGTCCGGTCTGAGTCGAATCTTGTACGTGTATGGCAATGTCCCCATGCCTTCAAAAACCTCCTGGTTGTGAGCAAGGAGGGAATGGAGATTTGCGTGGAACTCAGCATCCGGGAAGTCGGATGTCTCATCTGGAGAGAGAGACATAATGCGCTGTACCAGGTGAAGGACCTTACACGCCTGTGCGCCCAGTAACGAGTCCTTTGATGAGCCGACAACTTCGAAGGGGAGTGTGGCCGTGTACCTCTTGTGAGTCACCTGTAGCTGGCAAGATCCTATGGACGGGATGACGTTCCCGTTATAGTCAACCATCTTGAGCCGGGATGGCGTGATGGGTGGTTTGACCTTCATGGCCTGGACTGCAGAGTAAGCAATCAGGTTGGCGGATGCGCCGGTGTCCAGACGGAAGGCGACGCGAGATCGGTTGACCGTCAGGGTGGCACACCACTCATCGGCTGGATTGATGGCATTGACCTTGTTGACATCAATGACGGAAACTCGGAAGGCATCCTGGTCATCTGCATCACTTAACTGGAAGTCTTGATGCGTGGGCTGGACGGTCCTGACTCGTCTGCGAGGTTGTCGAGGATGCGCCGGATCCATGGGTTGAGCCGAACGACAGTGGGCTGCGTAGTGGCCCATCGTGCCACATCTGTGGCACTGTCGGTTTTTTGCAGGACATTGCCCTTTTAAATGTAGAGCTCCACAATTGCCGCACGTCATGACGTCACGGCGTTCGTTGCGCCACTGCGCATGCGCAGTGCGATCTTGCGGTGGGCGCGCCTGCGCAGTGCGTCCCTTGTTGTGGCCGTTATTTTTGGCGCGCACCTGCGCGGGAGACCGCGAAAAGCGCGGGAAGCGGCCGCTGTCGTCCGGGCCGTGGGTCGGGAAGTAATCGACGGCCTGGATGCGTTCGACGTCGTGGGCGGCCTGGCTTGCCGATTCGACGGCTGGGGACCCCCTCCGTGCCAACTCGGACGCCTGAAATCGGGCAAAACGGCAGGTAGCATTTTCGTGGAGGACACAGGCTTCCACAGCAGATGCTAAGGTGAGGCTTTTCATTTTAAGAAGCTGCTGGCGTAGGCCACTAGAGGCAACGCCAAAAACAATCTGGTCCCTGATCATGGACTCTGTGGTGGTGCCGTAACCGCAGGACTGCGCTAGAATCCGGAGGTGCGTCAAAAAGGGTTGAAAAAGCTCCTCCTTACCTTGCAGGCGTTGCTGAAAGAGGTATCTTTCAAAACTTTCATTTACTTCAACTTGAAAGTGCTGGTCCAGTTTGAGGATGACCGTGTCATATTTGGCTTGGCTTTCGCCTTCTTCGAACACCAGTGAGTTGAAGACGTCGGTTGCGTGCGGACCGGCGTAGAAGAGGAGCATTGCAATCTTCGAGTCATCCGAGACATTCTGTTTTTCGGTGGCACGGATGTACAGGTCAAATCGCTGCCTGTAGAGCTTCCAGTTGGTACCTAGGTTCCCCGTGACTTGCATCGGCTGCGGTTTGCCGGTGTGGTCCATGTCCAGAATGGCAGGTTAGTAGGCAGGTATCGATCCACTCCTGTACCATGTGGTGTTGGGTGTTCTGACACACAGATGAGCCAACACAGTTGCATATGGTACAACGCTTCTTTATTTAAACTTACTATTTACAGTTTAGTCTTTGCACTCTGCACGTGGGGGGTTCCCTGCTTGTGGTGTTTTAACAGCTCTTTCTTGTTCCCTTCTCCCCAGACCTACTGACCACCAGGTGTCGTGCTCGTGCTTTTTATATGGTTGGTGTTCTTGTCTGTGATTGGTTGTGGTGTTGTGTACTCTGATTTGCCTGTTAGTGTGTCCATCATGATGTGTGTGTTTGAATATCATGACACTGCCCACAATAAACATGGAGCACTGTCCACAACAAACATGGAGCACTGCCCACAATAAACATGGAGCACTGCCCACAATAAACATGGAGCACTGCCCACAATAAACATGGAGCACTGCCCACAATGAACATGGAGCACTGCCCACAATAAACATGGAGCACTGCCCACAATAAACATGGAGCCCTACCCACAATAAACACGGAGCACTGCCCACAATAAACATGGAGCACTGTCCACAATAAACATAGAGCACTGCCCACAATAAACATGGAGCACTGTCCACAATAAACATGGTGCACTGCCCACAATAAACATGGAGCACGGCCCACAATAAACATGGAGCACTGTCCACAATAAACATGGAGCACTGTCCACAATAAACATGGAGCACTGCCCACAATAAACATGGAGCCCAGCCCACAATAAACATGGAGCACTGTCCACAATAAACATGCAGCACTGTCCACAATAAACATGGAGCACGGCCCACAATAAACATGGAGCACTGTCCACAATAAACATGGAGCACTGCCCTCAGTAAACATGGAGCACTGTCCACAATAAACATGGAGCACTGCCCACAATAAACATGGAGCCCTGCCCACAATAAACACGGAGCACTGTCCACAATAAACATGGAGCACTGTCCACAATAAACATGGAGCACTGCCCACAATAAACATGGAGCACTGTCCACAATAATCATGGAGCACTGCCCACAATAAACATGGAGCACTGCCCACAATAAACATGGAGCCCAGCCCACAATAAACATGGAGCACTGTCCACAATAATCATGGAGCACTGCCCACAATAAACATGGAGCACTGCCCACAATAAACATGGAGCCCAGCCCACAATAAACATGGAGCACTGTCCACAATAATCATGGAGCACTGCCCACAATAAACATGGAGCACTGCCCACAATAAACATGGAGCCCAGCCCACAATAAACATGGAGCTCTGTCCACAATAAACACGGAGCCCAGCCCACAATAAACATGGAGCACTGCCCACAATAAACATGGAGCGCTGCCCACAATAAACATGGAGCCCTACCCACAATAAACATGGAGCACTGTCCACAATAAACATGGAGCACTGTCCACAATAAACATGGAGCACTGTCCACAATAAACATGGAGCCCTGCCCACAATAAACATGGAGCGCTGCCCACAATAAACATGGAGCACTGCCCACAACAAACATGGAGCACTGCCTGTGGTGTTGGGTGCTCTGAGGTACAGATGAACCAACACGGTTGCAATTGGTACAACGCTGTTTTATTCCAACTTGTTATTTACAGATCTGTCTTGGTACTCCGCACGTGGTGACTCTCTGAGTGTGTTGTTAATTAGGTCCTGTCCTTCTCCTGGTCTCCAGATGGACTGCTCACCAGGTGTCATGTTTCTTGTCTTATACTGTCCCTGTCCTTGTCTGTGATTGGCTGCCGTGCTATGTGTGCTAATTGGTCTGTTGGTCTGTCTATCATGATGTGTGTGTTTGAATATCATGACACTGCCCACAATAAACATGGAGCACATCCCTCATCAAAGATGGAGCACTGCCCACAAGAAACGTGGCAATAACCTGCCCATGACAAATGTACAGGCTCCCAATTAGTGACACGGCTGTCTGATGTATTTGCTCATTTGCACTTAAAAACCAAAATTGTACGTCTGTTTTAACTTGCTGCTTTGTATTCTGATAGTGGGAGATTCCCAGGATTTCTAAGTAACAGCAGGTTTCCAGTTAAATTGGGTCATTCATTCAGGTGACCAGCTTTTCAAATGTCAAAAGTCGGACACATTGAGAATCCTTGGGGAGCTCCGAGATGATGCTCATGTTGAGTGACCAATGGCAGGAGTCTGGGGAAGGGGCAGTTCAGATTAGGAGACCATGTGATGACATCTCCCAGAATATGTCCAATCAGATTAGCTTAACCCTTTAAAGACTCCCAATTATTGAAGGCAGCGGTTTTGAGCGACAGACTTCTATTTCAATGGACCCAATCTTCCGAGGAATGACGATCACTGATCATCGGATTGCCACTCCTCTCACACTTACTTCCCTCGCCGCTGGTCTGTGATGTGGAGAGATGCCAACAGCACGGGCCCAATTCCCGCATCTTCTGAGGTGATCCATGAAGGCCCCGCCTTCTCAACCTTGACCCTCTCCTGAGGTGTGGTGACCCTCAGGTTAAATCACCAACAGTCAACTCTCGCCTCAAAGGGGAAAGCAGCCTAAGGCCACCTGGGATTATGGCAACTTTACCTTTTTCACTTACCTTGAACCGGAATTCATATTTTCCCACCTGGATCTCTGAACAGGGCCTCCCGGGAAATACTGAGCATAACTGCTCCTGGAGTCGGTGCCTCACAGAGCAGGAACAATGGGGTAGTTACCCTGAGTAGCCCCTGTAAATTACCCCCAGCAAACCCTCTAAATTACCTCAGTAACGCCTATACATTACCCCCAGTAACTCCGATAAATTACCTCCAGTAACCGTACAAGTAGGGATTAATGGGTCCTTTTCATATTGGCAGGCAGTAACTAGTGGGGTACCACAGGAATCGGTGCTGGGACCCCAGCGATTCACAATATATATTAATGATTTGGATGAGGGAACAAAATGTAACATCTCAAAGTTGGCAGATGATACTAAATTAATTGGGAGGGTAAATTGCGGCGAGGGTGCAGGGATCCTACAGCAAGATCTGGACAGGTTGGGCGAGTGGGCAAACCAATGGCAGATGCAGTATTATTTGGATAAGTGTGAGGTTTTCATTTTGGAACAAAAACAGGAAGACAGATTACTACCTGAATGGTTGTAAATTGGGAGAGGGGAGTGTGCAGCGGGACCTGGGTGTCCTTGTGCACCAGTCGCTGAAGGTAAGCATGCAGGTGCAGCAGGCGGTAAAGAAGGCTAATGGTATGTTGGCCTTCATTGCGAGAGGTTTCGAGTATAGAAGCGGGGATGTGTTGCTGCAATTGTACAGGGCCTTGGTGAGGCCACACCTGGAGTATTGTGGGCAGTTTTGGTCTCCTTCTCTGAGGAAGGGTGTTCTTGCTCTCGAGGGAGTGCAGCGAAGGTTTACCAGACTGATTCCAGGGATGGCGGGACTGTCATATGAGGAGAGATTGATGAGGTTGGGATTGTTCTCGCTGGAGTTCAGAAGAATGAGGGGGGATCTCATAGAGACTTATAAAATTCTAACAGGACTAGACAGGGTAGATGCAGGGAAGATGTTGCCAATGATGGGTGTGTCCAGAACCAGGGGTCAGAGCCTGAGGATTCTGGGTAAACTATTTCAGACAGAGATAAGGAGACATTTCTTCACCCAAAGATTGGTGATCCTGTGGAGTTCATTCCCACAGGAAGTAGTTGATGCTAAAACTTTGAATATATTCAAGAGGCGGCTGGATATAGCACTCGGGGAGAATGGGATCAAAGGCTATGGGGAGAAAGCAGGATTAGGCTATTGAGTTGGATGATCAGCCATGATCGCGATGAATCGCAGAGCAGGCTCGAAGGGCCTAAAGGCCTCCTCCTGCCCCGATCTTCTATGTATCTCTGTATCTGCTTCAAACTTGCGATGCCTATCCTTAACCTTTTCTCATTGACACTTTTTGTAGAGTGCATATTTTCCCACAGGGATTTACTGTCAATGTGACACTCAATGGGTATGTTTCCCAAATCCCCTAATCCCAAAATATCTGTCAATATCTGAGATATATAAAAGGCCATATCCACCACCTCTACAAGGCTTGTCATCTCAGCAGCCAAAGTGCTTTTGACCACTCTCCTTATTTTCTTTTTTACCCACACAAGAGGGCAACAAAGGAAAATTATGAAAATTCCTGCACTTGAAACCCCATCATATCAATTTGCGTAGGATGCATCACTATAAATTATGAGTTTCAAGTGCCTAAGGTCACCTAAAACCGGGAACCTCAAAACATGCTCTTGCATTTTTAGTTTGACCAATGATTTATTTGCTCTCATTATGTCTTCCACTTTGGGATCATTCATTTTTGTATTCAACTTTAAGACATCAAAACTAATGTCTGGTCTAGTCTGTCGACCTAACCAATTCAGTGCCCAATTAAACTTCGCAGTTGCTTTTTTTCCAACTTTCAAACCACTGCGTCTTTTTGTTAAACCCGACCACGACTAATTGCTATTGGGCTGATGCTGTGCAAATAAGATTGCTGACGTAAAGTTGCCCCTAACTTAGTCTGTCCGATTTCCAGTTCAACATATTTAAATGCACCAGATGCCTGACTTTCAACCCTGAATTCTTTCCTCAAACCAGAGATTACAATAGCTTCAAAATCACGAGTCCCACCCCACAAAAAAATCATCGACATGCACCATAAAGATGCCAGAAAGAATTCCTTTATAGTGCCAGTAAAACATTGTCGGATCTGCTTTCAACTGGCAACAGCCTAACTTTAACAAAACTGACCTCACCAAAAACTACCAGACTCTAGATGCAAATTTAATCCATAAACACATTTGTTCAACTTCCAGAATACGCCTTCTGTGTTAGCTGCTTCTTTAGGAGGACGGAGAAAAATGTCTCTCTGGAGCTGATGCCCCTGCAAAAAGGCAGCTTTTATATCTATAGATTTGCATTCCCATGCCTTTGTGGCTAATAGAGCCAAGGAGGTCTTTAAAATAACCTTTGCCTCCATCGGTGAATCTACCCTTAATCCTGATCTTCTAATTTTTCTTCAAATCCCCTTGCCTCAAGCATGGCCTTGGCCTCATAAGTTCCATCTGGAAGAACCTTTTCCATGCATATCCATCTGTGGGATAGAGCTCTTTGTCCCCTATCTGGTACTTCCGTGTATACCCCAAATTCACTCCAACTATGCAGTTCTTGTTGTTTGGCGTCTTTGATAACTTCATCAAACTTATTGGAGGCCACCAAAATCTCACGTTCATGTGGGCTTCTACTCCTAGTAGCATTCATAGTCTTACCCATGTTCCGAGACCTTGACAAACTATGTCCCCTCTCCCGCCTGGTATCTCGTTCAGTACTGCTACTGCTTGATCTTTTCCTTCTGTTGTGGGATGTCCTTCCAATAGTTCTCGACTTTTTCCTGTGAACCTGTTCACTATCCGATGTATTATCTGAACTGGCACTTGGTTTCTGGTCCTCCATTTTTGAACTTGGTGTTTCCAATCCATTGTCTTGACACCCTCCCATGTATTCTGTACATTCAACCAGTGCTCATACTTTCTAGTGGCATTCCCTGCCATACTAATAATAGTTGCATCCTTCCATTGACTAGATCCTTCAGGCAAGAATGTCACTTTTGTACCAACTTTTGGCAGTTGTCCTTTCGGAAAAATTACCTGTTCTAATTCATCAGAAGTATTGTGTTCCTCTACAGAAACCCTGTCCATATCAGTTAACTGGTCCTCGTAGTTCTGTAACACATGTGTATCATATGACCCTGGTTCTTCATCATGTCTGTTTGCTCTGTCTAAATTTGAAAATTTGTAATCTGTACCCATTATCCTTGATGAATGTACCCTAACTCTTTGATTGCCATGTTGCAAAATAATTGTTTTGCCATCTATGCCTATGATCTTCCCTGGGCCTTTCCATTCATTAAAGTTGTCTCTCTTATAGTATACTGTGTCTCCTTGCTGAAAAACGGTATTTGATCGCTGTACATTACGCCTCAAAGCTCTGAGAATTCTTTCAGAGTCTTCTGCTTCCAAAAGAGCTTTTCTGCTGTTATGTAATGCATTTAAATGCTCAGCAAAGGCAGAGCTAATTGTAGTCTCTTCACAAGCTGGAGGCTGGTCATCCAAAATGGACGGAATTTAAGGATTTCTACTAAACACTAATTGACAGGGACATTCGCCCCAACCATCTGCAACAAATTATTTGCATGTACCGTCCCTGCTAAAGCTGAATTTAACTTGCAATTTGGTCTATCTGGCAACATTTTCTGGAGCATGCCATTTATTACTGCATGGTTTCTTTCACACACACCCTTACTAGATGGGCTTTCCGCAGCTGTATTCATAACAGTGATATTCACATTTTCACACATATCCCGAAACTCATCATTAGCAAATTCTCCCCCGTTGTCTGTAAGGAATTTTCCAGGGACCCCAGTCCTGGCCCTACCATTTTCCCACCATCTGATCCAGGATTACTCTCTTTTCTTGACTTTGTAAAATGGTTGATTGACTAAATCTGGTTGCTAAATCGACAAAATGCCAAATAAATATATTGTGATGGTGTCCTTCTGTACTTCCTATAAACCTCACAGTGATCACTAACCTGTTCTATCAGCTTAGTTTAGACTTCATCCCTTACCCCTGCATCCTTTAATAATTTTTCAGCCTCCGAGGAGACGCATGCGCAAATTGCCAATGCAGTTTTAATACAATAAGCTTTCTAGCAGCTAAAGTGATTTCCAACTGATAATAACACATCCTTAACAACTGCACCTGAAATACTATTTGTCAGTAATGGAATACAATAGTGTACCGACTGTGTAAATTGTAAGTCCACCGTCTTTCCAAAAACTGTTGCCTTATCCTGTTCCATATCCAGTTTCATGTGTGCTTTCTTCATCGACGGTCTGCTCAGAAACAAAGGTATCTGACTTGATACAACATCCGTGCTGTTGGAATGATTCACTCCGGCAATATTGCAAGGGATCACCACTCTTTTCAGCGACTTCAGAGTATTATCATCCCCAAACCTGAAACTTGTGGAACTTTCAAATTCCTTTACCTTGTGACGATTTTCAGCATTCAAAGAGTCCAGGTAACATTTTAACCAGTCAATTCCACACACAGTAGATGTGCAGCCACTGTCCAATACAGCACAACTGAAGGATTCTGCAACCAACACCCTCATTATCAGAGTAAAACTGCTTGTTACCAGGACAATGCCTTCTTTCTGCTCACTATCGTTTTCCCCTTCTGACTCTTCCGTGTCATGTGTAGCTTAGGGTTAGGGTTAGGACAGTTGAAAGCATAATGGTATTGAGAGTCATACCGAAACATTGATTTATTGTACAAACATTTATTGTACCCCGGGCATTTCTGGGGTTCATCTTCCTATTCCCATTCTCCATGCCCCTCCTCCGATTATAGGTTCTAAATGGGTTTCTGTCCTCATAATGTCTGGGTCCAGATCTCCTTCCAGACTCTCGTAACCTGTTCGTAGCCATATGATCTCGCCATCCTGTAGTAGTGTATCTTCCATAGTCTGCTTAATTGCTGACTGACCCATTTGTGTCGTAAGAGCCATAGGAATTTAATGTTTCCCCAGAAACTTCTTTAATGCCTCTATCATCTGATTGAACAAGGTATCATTATCCACAACCTTAACTCCTGTCAAAACCAGGAGCCTATCCAGATTGGTCACTCTAGCAAGTCGAGTGACTTTAATGCCAACACAGACTGTGGAAATTCCAGGCGGTGTTTGTGCAGACTCCTGTATAGTCTGCTAAATTCCATTATATAATCCTCAATAGAAATGTCCTCTGTTTTCCAGAATCTATTAAATTCTGACCAAGCTTCATACACACTTAACAAGTCCTCCTTTTGATAAATCTTATCCATAAAACGTAATCGAGTCTCCAGACCTTCTCCTAAATTTAATTCTTCCAATTCCAGTTCCGAAAACACTTTGCTTCGGATTTAACTCTCATAAGGTAGAGAAAGAGCCAATGACATACCTTGTTTCCTCTTTCCCAAGGCAGTTACCTTAGTCCACATAACAACTGCACTTCTCCATTGGTCATGCGATCCACTTTCAGAAAATAATGGTGGATAGTCATATCCGGCCACCTTTGTCCGAGGTTCAGCCATATTTATATATATTTTTTTAGTCTTCTCACTCACTGCTTGGTTGAGTCTGGAAACGTTGTATCTTTCAGCCCTTCACATTTGCACAGCAACCTTCCTGTGTTACCAATGGTAACCTTGGCAGCTGTTGTGGAAAGAGTCAAGAGTTCTGCTCCTTTTCACAAACACCTTTATTTTCCTTTAACACACTCTGTACAAAACTCGATCGCCACATCAAAGATCACCTGAAGCCTCTTTACATGTCAGTCTCAATTATTGGATACTTAACATAAATGAGACATCTAATTGGAATGTCTCTTCACCCATTCCTTAACATGGTGTTCAGGGTAAGATCCTGGCCTGGAGCGAGGATTGGCTGACTGGCAGAAGGCAGAGAGTGGGGCTAAAGGGGTCTTTTTCAGGATGGCAGCCGATGACTAGTGGTGTGTCTCAGGGGTCGGTGCTGGGACCACAACTTTTCACAATATACATTAACGATTTGGAAGAATGAACTGAAGGCACTGTTGCTAAGTTTGCAGATGAAACAAAGGTCTGTAATATTGAGGAAGCAGGGGGGCTGCAGAAGGGCTTGGCCAGGCTAGGAGAGTGAGCAAAGAAGTGGCAGATGGAATACAATGTGGAAAAGTGTGAGGTTATACAACTTAGATGGAGGAATGGAGAAGTACAAAGGGACTTGGGAGTCCTTGTTCACGATTCTCTTCAGGTTAACGTACAGGTTCAGTCGACAGTTAGGAAGGCAAATGCAACATTAGCATTCATGTCAAGAGGGCTAGAATACAAGACCAGGGATGTACTTCTCAGGCTGTATAAGGATCTGGTCAGACCCCATTTGGAGTATTGTGAGCAGTGTTCGGCCCCGTCTCTAAGGAAGGATGAGCTGGCCTTAGAAAGTGTCCACAGGAAGTTCACAAGAATGATCCCTGGAATGAAGAGCTTGTTGTCTGAGGAATGGTTGAGGACTCTGGGTCTGTACTCGTTGGAGTTTAGAAGGATGAGGGGGGATCTTATTGAAACGTACAGGATACTGCGAGGCCTGGATAGAGTGGACGTTGAGAGGATGTTTCCACGAGCAGGAAAAACTAGAACCAGAGAGCACAATCTCAGACCAAAGGGACGATCCTTTAAAACAGAGATGAGGAGGAATTTTTTCAGCCAGAGGGTGGTGAATCTGTGGAACTCTTTGCTGCAGAAGGCTGTGGAGGCCAAATCACTGAGTGTCTTTAAGACAGAGACAGATAGGTTCTTGATTAATAAAGGCAGGAGAATGGGGATGAGATAATCTCAGCCATGATTGAATTTTGGAGCAGACTCGATGGGCCGAGTGGCCTAATTCTGCTCCAATGTCTCATGGTCTTATGGTCTATAAATTACACCAGTAACTCCTGTAAATTACCCCCAGTAACTCCCCAAATTACCCCCAGTAACTTTGAGAAATTACTCTTAGCAGCTCTGCTTGACTGAACTGGAACTCAGGGTGTCAGTGACAAACAGCACAAGGTGTATTTATCCCTAAACCAACATCAGGAAAATAGATCAACCTGGTCATTATAGCATAGCTATTGTGGGATCTTGCTGTGTACAAATTGGCTTCTACCTGGAGGCAGTGATAAGGACGATAGAGAAACAAGCTCTGTCTCTCTGAGGAATGTCTGCTCTCTGCTTTGTACCAGAGTAAAACCTTGCTGATTCTCAGCCAGCGCAAACACCCACATCTTCACGGAGAGAGTTTTTACACAAGTATCGTCTCATTTTACCTGTCGAGGTCATCAACTGGCTGGTTTCCACTTCCTCCAATCCTGCAGAAACAGCCGTAGTTCCTGTAGCGCTCGTACGGGAGAGTGGGATTGACGCAGTGAACAACGTTTAGGTAGTTCCTCATGTTTTTCCGATCTGTGACTCCCTGAGCAGGGATCCAAATTGCTACAAGAGGAAAACAAAATAAATTATTGTGTCAGGAAAGCCCTGGTACAGAGTGAGCAGGGAGACAATTTACCAACACGCCGATTTAGAAAGCAGAAGAATGGCAAAAGAATATTCCTGAATTCAGCAGAAATTTCGGGCTGGATTCTCTGATTTTGCGGCTATGTCCGGAGCAGGTGTCTAGTTTTACAATGAAAAAGTTGGCGCCGCCCCCGCACCGATGCTCCGCCTGGTGGGAGGGGCTAGCAGCCACGCCACGTAAAGCCCCCGGCTCCCCTGCAGCTACGGATGGAGGATTGCCGAGTCCGTGGCCGCGCATTGTGCACGGTGGATCCTGCAGCACCCGCGGACCCGGCCTGCCAGATAGTGCCCCACTGTAACCCCCTTGCCACCCCTGGCCCAGCCCCCCACCAGTCCCCCCAGCCCCCGCCAAAGCCCCCCGGCCAGTGGAACGACTATCCCCCCCGACTGTGGGGGCGCTGGACACAGTCCGCAGACCCCACGCGAGGTCCCAGAAAACTGTGAGCACACGCGACCGACGCCGTTGGAATATCGGCCAATCGGGAGCGGAGCATCGGGGGAGGGCCTCGGGCTACGTCCTGAGGACGTCCCAATGGTGTGCGGCGGCGTATCAGCGATTATGCTGTTTTTCAGGGGGCGGAGCATCTGAAAAATGGCTCCGCCCCCGATTTCGGTGTCGAAACGGATTCTCCGGCCAATCGCTGAACGCGATTCCGGCGTCGGCAATCGGAGAATCCTGCCCTGCGCCTCGGAACCAGGCCATTCGGCCCAACAATTCCATGGGCTAGATTCTCTGTCACCCGCCACCAGTAACGGGGTTACTGATCCAGCGGAGAATCGCGCGCCGGGTGAAAAGCGGGATCAGCGCACGATGGGCGGGATTCTCCGATTGCCAACGCCAAAATCACCCTTTTAACGCCGAACTCGGGGGCTGCGCCTGTCTTCCGATGCTCCACCCACCAAAACGGCATCATCGGTGAGGACGCCGCTCGCCGTTGGGACGGCCTCAGGACGACACCTGAAAGCCCTCCCCCGATCCCCCCCCCCACCCCCCGATGGACAGCGTGGATCACTTGTGGTCTGAGATTTGTCAACTCGGACCAGAGTTGAGAGCTGCGGACTGTGTCCAGTGGCCCCACAGTCGGGGGTGGTGGGCGGGCTGGGGGGTGGGGGTGCAGGGGGACGCTCCTCTGGTGACGGGAGCTTCGGCGGGGGCTGCAGGGTCACAGAGGGTCACTATCTGGCAGGCCTTGTCCGCGCGGCCGGCACCATGTTGTCCGGCGTGACAGCTGTCGGTCGTCACCGTGCGCAATGCGCGGTCACACGGACCCGGCAATTCTCCGTCTGTATCCGCAGGGGAAGCCGGGGGTTTACGTGGTGCGGCTGCTCGCCCCCCACTGGGTGGAGCATCGGTGCGGAGGCGGCGAAGACTTTTTGGCCGTAATACTGGACACGTTCTCCGGACACAGCCTCAAAATCGGAGACTCCAGCCCGATGTTCCGACCCCCACCCACAGCGGCAGTGAGCTGCACGCTGGGTCATGGGCATCCAGTAAAACCTGATTAACAGGCTGGAAACCTGATTTTCCTGCTCCCCCCGGGATGCTCCAGGCCTCTCAGCCGGGATTCAGGCGGGTGTGGATTGGCGAGGGTATTGGCAAGCGTTGCCCTGAAGCTGTGCACCCCGCGGTGGGTCAAGGCAGTAAGTATGTAACGAACGTGCCCCCCAAAGTCCATGGATGGTGCCCAGCCCCCCACAACACAAATCCTCATGGTGTGAGTGACAGCCCCTCGCCACACCAAACGCAGCTAAGTGCTTCCTGCTGTGAAACAGAGGAAGTCAAAGCACTTGGCGGCCCACTAGCCGAGTTCCGACAGCATCCCACAGGATTCACGCCATGCATACATTTCTATTGCGAGGGAGAGGGAATCGCTCCTGGGCACTGCTCCTGGTGCCAGCGCAGACCCGGAGCGATTCTAGTCCAGCGGGAAATCTTGGTCGCCCGCATGGAGAATCCAACAAAGAACAAAGAACAGGCCCTCCAAGCCTGTGCCGACCATGCTGCCCGTCTAAACTAAAATCCTCTACACTTCCGGAGTCCATATCCCATCCTATTCATGTATTTGTCAAGATGCCCCTTAAACGCCTCTATCGTCCCTGCTTCCACCACCTCCTCCGGCAGCGAGTTCCAGGCACCCACTACCCTCTGTGTAAAAAAGTGCCTCGTACAAAGAACATAGAACATAGAAAATACAGCACAGAACAGGCCCTTCGGCCCACGATGTTGTGCCGAACCTTTGTCCTAGATTAATCATAGATTATCATTGAATTTACAGTGCAGAAGGAGGCCATTCGGCCCTTTGAGTCTGCACCGGCTCTTGGAAAAAGCACCCTACCCAAACTCATCACCTCCACCCAACACCAAGGGCAATTTTGGACACTAAGGGCAATCTATCATGGCCAATCCACCTAACCTGCACATCTTTGGACTGTGGGAGGAAACCGGAGCACCCGGCGGAAACCCACGCAGACACGGGGAGGATGTGCAGACTCCGCACAGACAGTGACCCAAGACGGAATCGAACCTGGGACCCTGGAGCTGTGAAGCAATTGTGCTATCCACAATGCTACCGTGCTGCCCTTAAGAACAACTAAATCTACACTATATCATTTTACCGTAATCCATGTACCTATCCAATAGCTGCTTGAAGGTCCCTAATGTTTCCGACTCAACTACTTCCACAGGCAGTTCATTCTATGCCCCCACTACTCTCTGGGTAAAGAACCTACCTCTGATATCCCTCCTATATCTTCCACCATTCACCTTAAATTTATGCCCCCTTGTCATGGTTTGTTCCACCCGGAGAAAAGGTCTCTGACTGTCTACTCTATCAATTCCCCTGATCATCTTATAAACCTCTATCAAGTCGCCCCTCATCCTTCTCTGTTCTAATGAGAAAAGGCCTAGCACCCTCAACCTTTCCTCGTAAGACCTACTCTCCATTCCAGGCATCATCCTGGTAAATCTCCTTTGCACCTTTTCCAAAGCTTCCATATCCTTCCTAAAATGAGGCGACCAGAACTGTACACAGTACTCCAATTGTGGCCTTACCAAAGTTTTGTCCAGCTGCATCATCACCTCACGGCTCATAAATTCAATCCCTCTGTTAATGAACGAGAGCACACCATAGGCCTTCTTCACAGCTCTATCCACTTGAGTGGCAACCATATATAAATGATTTGGAGGAAAATGCAACTGGTCTGATTAGTAAGTTTGCAGACGACACAAAGGTTGGTGGAATTGCGGATAGCGATGAGGACTGTCGGAGGATACAGCAGGATTTAGATTGTCTGGAGACTTGGGCGGAGAGATGGCAGATGGGGTTTAATCCGGACAAATGTGAGGTAATGCATTTTGGAAGGTCTAATGCAGGTAATGAATATACAGTGAATGGTAGAACCCTCAAGAGTATTGAAAGTCAAAGAGATCTAGGAGTACAGGTCCACAGGTCATTGAAAGGGGCTACACAGGTGGAGAAGGTAGTCAAGAAGGCATACGGCATGCTTGCCTTCATTGGCCGGGGCATTGAGTATAAGAATTGGCAAGTCATGTTGCAGCTGTATAGAACCTTAGTTAGGCCACACTTGGAGTATAGTGTTCAATTCTGGTCGCCACACTACCAGAAGGATGTGGAGGCTTTAGAGAGGGTGCAGAAGAGATTTACCAGAATGTTGCCTGGTATGGAGGGCATTAGCTATGAGGAGCGATTGAATAAACTCGGTTTGTTCTCACTCGAACGAAGGAGGTTGAGGGGAGACCTGATAGAGGTATACAAAATTATGAGGGGCATAGACAGAGTGGATAGTCAGAGGCTTTTCCCCAGGGTAGAGGGGTCAATTACTAGGGGGCATAGGTTTAAGGTGAGAGGGGCAAGGTTTAGAGTAGATGTACGAGGCAAGTTTTTTACGCAGAGGGTAGTGGGTGCCTGGAACTCGCTACCGGAGGAGGTAGTGGAAGCAGGGACGATAGGGACATTTAAGGGGCATCTTGACAAATATATGAATAGGATGGGAATAGAAGGATACGGACCCAGGAAGTGTAGAAGATTGTAGTTTAGTCGGGCAGCATGGTCGGCACGGGCTTGGAGGGCCGAAGGGCCTGTTCCTGTGCTGTACATTTCTTTGTTCTCTTTGTTGTTTGTTTCAAAGATGTATGAACATAGACCCCAAGATCTCTCTGCTCCTCCACATTGCCAAGAACTCTACCGTTAACCCTGTATTCCGCATTCATATTTGCCCTTCCAAAATGGACAACCTCACACTTTTCAGGGTTAAACTCCATCTGCCACTTCTCAGCCCAGCTCTGCATCCTATCTATGTCTCTTTGCAGCCGACAACAGCCCTCCTCACTATCCACAACTCCACCAATCTTCGTATTGTCTGCAAATTTACTGACCCACCCTTCAACTCCCTCATCCAAGTCATTAATGAAAATCACAAACAGCAGAGGACCCAGAACTGATCCCTGCAGTACGCCACTGGTAACTGGGATCCAGGCTGAATATTTGCCATCCACCACCACTCTCTGACTTCTATCGGTTAGCCAGTTCGTTATCCAACTGGCCAAATTTCCCACTATCCCATGCCTCCTTACTTTCTGCACAAGCCTATCATGGGGAACCTTATCAAATGCCTTACTAAAATCCATGTACACTACATCCACTGCTTTACCTTCATCCACATGCTTGGTCACCTCCTCAAAAAATTCAATAAGACTTGTAAGGCAAGACCTACCCCTCACAAATCCGTGCTGACTATCCCTAATCAAGCAGTGTCTTTCCAGATGCTCAGAAATCCTATCCTTCAGTACCCTTTCCATGACTTTGCCTACCACCGAAGTAAGACTAACTGGCCTGTAATTCCCAGGGTTATCCCTAGTCGCTTTTTTGAACAGGGGCACAACATTCGCCACTCTCCAATCCCCTGGTACCACCCCTGTTGACAGTGAGGACGAAAAGATCATTGCCAACGGCTCTGCAATTTCATCTCTAGCTTCCCATAGAATCCTTGGATATATCCCGTCAGGCCCGAGGGACTTGTCTATCCTCAAGTTTTTCAAAATGCCCAACACATCTTCCTTCCTAACAAGTATTTCCTCAAGCTTACCATTCTGTTTCACACTGTCCTCTCCAACAATATTGCCCCTCTCATTTGTAAATACAGAAGAAAAGTACTCGTTCAAGACCTCTCCTATCTCTTCAGACTTAATACACAATCTCCCGCTACTGTCCTTGATCGGACCTACCCTCGCTCTAGTCATTCTCATATTTCTCACATATGTGTAAAAGGCCTTGGGGTTTTCCTTGATCCTACCCGCCAAAGATTGTTCATGCCCTCTCTTAGCTCTCCTAATCCCTCCTGGCTATCTTGTATCCCTCCAATGCCCTGTCTGAACCTTGTTTCCTCAGCCTTACGTAAGTCTCCTTTTTTCTCTAAACAAGACATTCAACCTCTCTTGTCAACCATGGTTCCCTCACTCGACCATCTCTTCCCTGCCTGACAGGGACATACATATGAAGGACACGTAGTACCTGTTCCTTGAACAAGTTCCACATTTCACTTGTGTCCTTCCCTGAGAGCCTGTGTTCCCAACTTATGCACTTCAATTCTTGTCTGACAACATCGTATTTACCCTTCCCCCAATTGTAAACCTTGCCCTGTTGCACGCACCTATCCCTCTCCATTACTGAAGTGAAAGTCACAGAATTGTGGTCACTATCTCCTCTAAACCTTGCCCCTCGCACCTTAAACCTATGCCCCCTAGTAATTGACCCCTCTACCCTGGGAAAAAGTCTCTGACTATCCACTCTGTCTATGTCCCCCATAATTTTGTAGACCTCGATCAGGTCGCCCCTCAACCTCCATCGTTCCAGTGAGAACAAACCGAGTTTAATCAACTGCTCCTCATAGCTAATGCCCTCCATACCAGGCAACATCCTGGTAAACCTCTTCTGCATCCCTTCTAAAGCCTCCACATTCTTCTGGTCGTGTGGTGACCAGAATTGAACACTATACTCCAAGTGTGGCCAAACTAAGGTTCTATACAGCTGCAACATGACTTGCCAATTCTTATACTCAATGCCCCGGCCAATGAAGGCAAGCATGCCGTATGCCTTCTTGACTACCTTCTCCACCTGTGTTGCCCCTTTCAGTGACCTGTGGACCTGTACACCAAGATCTCTCTGACTGTCAATACTCTTGAGGGTTCTACCATTCACTATATATTACCTACCGACATAAGACCTTCCAAAATGCATTACCTCATAGTTGTTTGATTAAACTCCATCTTCCATCGCTCTGCCCAAGTGTCCAAACAATCTAAATCCTGCTGTATCCTCTGACAGTCCTCATTGCTATCCGCAATTCCTCCAACCTTTGTGTCGTCCGCAAACTTACTAATCAGTCCAGTTACATTTTCCTCCAAATCATTTATATAGACGACGAACAGCAAAGGTCCCAGCACCGACCCCTGCGGAACACCACTAGAAAAAGGCCTTCAATCAGAAAAACATCCTTCCATTGCTACTCTCTGCCTCTATGACCGAGCCAGTTCTGTATCCATCTTGCCAGCTCACTTCTGATCCTGTGTGACTTCACCTTTTGTACCAGTCTGCCATGTGGGGCCTTGTCAAAGTTCCTTACTGAAGTTCATATCGACAACATCCACTGCCCTACCGGTATCAATCATCTTTGTGACCTCCTCGAAAAACTCTATCAAGTTAGTGAGACAGGACTCCCCTTCACAAAACCATGCTGCCTCTCACTAATACGTCCATTTGCTTCCAAATGGGAGTGGATCCTGTCTCGAAGAATTCTCTCCAATAACTTCCCTACCACTGACCTAAGGCTCATCGGCCTGTAGTTCCCTGGATTATCCTTGCTACCTTTCTTAAACAAAGGAACAACATTGGCTCTTCTCCAATCCTCCGGGACATCACCTGAAGACAGTGAGAATCCAAAGATTTCTGTCAAGGCCTCAGCAATTTCCTCTCTTGTCTCCTTCAGTATTCTGGGGTAGATCCCATCAGGCCCTGGGGACTTGTCTCCCTTAATATTTTTTAAGACACCCAACACCTCGTCTTTTTGGATCTCAATGTGACCCAGGCTATCTACACACCCTTCTCCAGACTCAACACCCACCAATTCCTTCTCTTTGGTGAATACTGATGCAAAGTATTCATTTAGTACCTCACCCATTTCCTCTGGATCCACACATAGGTTCCCTCCCCTGTCTTTCAGTGGCCTAACCCTTTCCCTGGCTATCTTCTTGCTTTTTATGTACGTGTGAGGCACGATCAATTTGTCTGGAGACGAAGTTGAATCCAAACTGAGGCTTTATTATTATCTGATGTGCGGCCTCCCACAGCAGCTGGCGAAATGGCTGCGGGCTGGAGGACACGCATATTTATAACCCACCTCCTGGGCGGAGCTAGCATGCAGGGGCCACAGGTGAACCTGTAGTGCAGGTTCTACCGTACAACCTCTAATATCAGAACACTGTGGTTTACCACAACATGTAAAAATCCTTGGGATTTTCCTGAACCCTATTTGCCAATGTCTTTTCGTGACCCCTTTTAGCCCTCCTGACTCCTTGCTTAAGTTCCTTCCTACTTTCCTTATATTCCACACAGGCTTCGTCTGTTCCCAACCTTCTATCCCTGACAAATGCCTCCTTTTTCTTTTTGACGAGGCCTACAATATCTCTTGTTCTCCAAGGTTCCTGAAATTTGCCATATTTATCCTTCTTCTTCACAGGAACATGCCAGTCCTGAATTCCTTTCAACTGACATTTGAAAGCCTCCCACATGTCAGATGTTGATTTGCCCTCAAACATCCGCCCCCAATCTAGGTTCTTCAGTTCCCGCCTAATATTGTTATAAATAGCCTTCCCCCAATTTAGCACATTCATCCCAAGACCACTCTTATCCTTGTCCACCAGCCCTTTAAAACTTACTGAATTGTGGTCACTGTTCCCGAAATGCACCCCTACTGAAACTTCTACCACCTGGCCGGGCTCATTCCCCAATACCAGGTCCAGTACAGCCCCTTGTTGGACGATCTATATATTACTTTAAGAAGCCCTCCTGGATGCTCCTTACAAACTCTGTCCCGCCCAAGCCCCTCGCACTAAGTGAGTCCCAGTCAATTTTGAGGAAGTTAAAATCTCCCATCACAGCAACCCTGTTGCTTTTACTCCTTTCAAAAATCTGTCTACCTATCTGCTCCTCTATCTCCCATTGGCTGTTGGGTGGCCTGTAGTAAACCCCCAACATTGTGACTGCACCCTTCTTATTCCTGATCTATACCCATATAGCCTCGCTGCCCTCTGAGGTGTCCTCCCACAGTACAGCTGTGATATTCTCCCTAACCAGTATGTTATGGGCCAGGGTTTAGAGAAACCCAAAGTGTATCATGGAGTTCACCTGACCCACAACTTTTAATAGATTGTGGTATGTGGAGCACACGGCCCACTCTACAGGTGTGGTACAGCAGAAATTTCAGCGGGAGCAGAGTGCAGGGGCCTGTCGGGAGGTGAGTATTTGCATTAAAAACACTTACCTTGCAGGAGCAGTCCTTAGAATTTCGGCGGGAGCAGAGTGCAGGGGCCTGTGGGGAGGTGAGTTTTTGATTTAAAAACACTTACTTTGCAGGAGCAGTCCTCAGAATTTCGGCGGGAGAAGAGTGCAGGGGCCTGTCGGGAGGTGAGTTTTTGATTTACAACATAGAACATAGAACATAGAACAATACAGCGCAGTACAGGCCCTTCGGCCCACGATGTTGTACCGAAACAAAAGCCATCTAACCTACACTATGCCATTATCATCCATATGTTTATCCAATAAACGTTTAAATGCCCTCAATGTTGGCGGTTTCACTACTGTAGCAGGTAGGGCATTCCACGGCCTCACTACTCTTTGCGTAAAGAACCTACCTCTGACCTCTGTCATATATCTATTACCCCTCAGTTTAAAGTTATGTCCCACCGTGCCAGCCATATCCATCCGCGGGAGAAGGCTCTCACTGTCCACCCTATCCAACCCCCTGATCATTTTGTATGCCTCTATTAAGTCTCCTCTTAACCTTCTTCTCTCCAACGAAAACAACCTCAAGTCCATCAGCCTTTCCTCATAAGATTTTCCCTCCATACCAGGCAACATCCTGGTAAATCTCCTCTGCACCCGCTCCAAAGCCTCCACGTCCTTCCTATAATGCGGTGACCAGAACTGTACGCAATACTCCAAATGCAGCCGTACCAGAGTTCTGTACAGCTGCAACATGGCCTCCCGACTCCGGAACTCAATCCCTCTACCAATAAAGGCCAACACTCCATAGGCCTTCTTCACAACCCTATCAACCTGGGTGGCAACTTTCAGGGATCTATGTACATGGACACCTAGATCCCTCTGCTCATCCACACTTTCAAGAACTTTACCATTAGCCAAATATTCCGCATTCCTGTTATTCCTTCCAAAGTGAATCACCTCACACTTCTCTACATTAAACTCCATTTTCCACCTCTCAGCCCAGCTCTGCAGCTTATCTATATCCCTCTGTAACCTGCTACATCCTTCCACACTATCGACAACACCACCGACTTTAGTATCGTCTGCAAATTTACTCACCAACCCTTCTGCGCCTTCCTCTAGGTCATTGATAAAAATGACAAATAGCAACGGCCCCAGAACAGATCCTTGTGGTACTCCACTTGTGACTGTACTCCATTCTGAACATTTCCCATCAACCACCACCCTCTGTCTTCTTTCAGCTAGCCAATTTCTGATCCACATCTCTAAATCACCCTCAATCCCCAGCCTCCGTATTTTTTGCAATAGCCTACCGTGGGGAACCTTATCAAACGCTTTGCTGAAATCCATATACACCACATCAACTGCTCTACCCTCGTCTACCTGTTCAGTCACCTTCTCAAAGAACTCAATAAGGTTTGTGAGGCATGACCTACCCTTCACAAAACCATGCTGACTATCCCTGATCATATTATTCCTATCTAGATGATTATAAATCTTGTCTCTTATAATCCCCTCCAAGACTTTACCCACTACAGACATGAGGCTCACCGGTCTATAGTCGCCGGGGTTGTCTCTGCTCCCCTTTTTGAACAAAGTGACCACATTTGCTGTCCTCCAGTCCACTGGCACTATTCCTGTAGCCAATGATGACATAAAAATCAAAGCCAAAGGTCCAGCAAACTCTTCCCTGGCCTCCCAGAGAATACTAGGATAAATCCCATCAGGTCCCGGGGACTTATCTATTTTCAGCCTGTCCAGAATTGCCAACACCTCTTCCCTACGTACCTCAATGCCATCTATTCTATTAGCCTGGGGCTCAGCATTCTCCTCCACAACATTATCTTTTTCCTGAGTGAATACTGACGAAAAATATTCATTTAGTATTTCGCCTATCTCTTCAGACTCCACACACAATTTCCCATCCCTGTCCTTGACTGGTCCTACTCTTTCCCTAGTCATTCGCTTATTCCTGACATACCTATAGAAAGCTTTTGGGATTTCCTTGATCCTTCCTGCCAAATACTTCTCATGTCCCCTCCTTGCTCGTCTTAGCTCTCTCTTTAGATCCTTCCTCGCTACCTTGTAACTATCCATCGCCCCAACCGAAACTTCACACCTCATCTTCACATAGGCCTCCTTCTTCCTCTTAACAAGAGATTCCACTTCCTTGGTAAACCACGGTTCCCTCGCTCGACGCCTTCCTCCCTGTCTGACCAGTACATACTTATCAAGAACACGCAGTAGCTGATCCTTGAACAAGCCCCACTTATCCAGTGTGCCCAACACTTGCAGCCTACTTCTCCACCTTATCCCCCCCAAGTCACGTCTAATGGCATCATAATTGCCCTTCCCCCAGCTATAACTCTTGCCCTGCGGTGTATACTTATCCCTTTCCATCATTAATGTAAACGTCACCGAATTGTGGTCACTGTCCCCAAAGTGCTCTCCTACCTCCAAATCCAACACCTGGCCTGGTTCATTACCCAAAACCAAATCCAACGTGGCCTTGCCTCTTGTTGGCCTGTCAACGTATTGTTTCAGGAAACCCTCCTGCACACACTGTACAAAAAACGACCCATCTATTGTACTCGAACTATATCTTTTCCAGTCAATATTTGGAAAGTTAAAGTCTCCCATAATAACTACCCTGTTACTTTCGCTCTTATCCAGAATCATCTTCGCCATCCTTTCCTCTACATCCCTAGAACTATTAGGAGGCCTATAAAAAACTCCCAACAGGGTGACCTCTCCTTTCCTGTTTCTAACTTCAGCCCATACTCCCTCGGAAGAAGAGTCCCCATCTAGCATCCTCTCCGCCACCGTAATACTGCTCTTGACTAGCAGCGCCACACCTCCCCCTCTTTTGCCTCCTTCTCTGAGCTTACTAAAACACCTAAACCCCGGAACCTGCAACATCCATTCCTGTCCCTGCTCTATCCATGTCTCCGAAATGGCCACAACATCGAAGTCCCAGGTACCAACCCATGCTGCCAGTTCCCCTACCTTGTTTCGTATACTCCTGGCATTGAAGTAGACACACTTCAAACCACCTACCTGAACACTGGCCCCATCCTGCGACGTTAAATCTGTGCTCCTGACCTCTATACTCTCATTCTCCCTTACCCTAAAACTACAATCCATGTTCCCATGCCCCTGCTGCATTAATTTAAACCCCCCCCCAAAGAGCACTAACAAATCTCCCCCCCAGGATATTTGTGCCCCTCAGGTTCAGATGTAGACCATCCTGTCTGTAGAGGTCCCACCTTCCCCAGAAAGAGCCCCAGTTATCCAGAAATCTGAATCCCTCCCGCCTGCACCATCCTGTAGCCACGTGTTTAAATGCTCTCTCTCCCTATTCCTCATCTCACTATCACGTGGCACGGGCAACAACCCAGAGATAACAACTCTGTTTGTTCTAGTTCTGGGCTTCCATCCTAGCTCCCTGAAAGCCTGCCTGACATCCTTGTCCCCTTTCCTACCTATGTCGTTAGTGCCAATGTGGACCACGACTTGGGGCATCTCCCCCTCCCCCTAAGGACCCGGAAAACACGATCCGAGACATCACGTACCCTTGCACCTGGGAGGCAACATACCAAACGTGAGTCTCTCACGCTCCCACAAAATCTCCTGTCTGTGCCCCTGACTATAGAGTCCCCAATTACTAATGCTCTGCTCCTCTCCCCCCTTCCCTTCTGAGCAACAGGGACAGACTCCGTGCCAGAGGCTCGTACCCCATGGCTTACCCCTGGTAAGTCGTCCCCCCCACAAGTATCCAAAGCGGTATACTTGTTTCTCAGGGGAACGACCGCAGGGGATCCCTGCACTGACTGCTTTTTCCCAGTCCGTCTTACAGTTACCCACCTATCTCCAATCTTTGGTTTAACTAATTCCCTGAAGCTGCTATCTATGACCCCTTCTGCCTCCCGAATGATCCGAAGTTCTTCCAACTCCAGCTCCAGTTCCCTAACTCGGTCTTGGAGGAGCTGGAGATGGCAGCACTTCCTGCAGGTAAAATCAGCAGGGACACTACTGCATCCCTCACCTCAAACATCCTGCAGGAGGAACATTGCACACCCTTCCCTGCCATTCCTCCAACTTTCTACCAAGATCTGGCTAACAACTAAATTAAATTTTTTATAAAAAATAATAATAATATAATAAAATATGGTACTTACCTCAGACCAATGGGTTTTATTATTAGGTTAGAGGAGGAGGGCGTGTGGAGACACTACACGTGTAGTGTCTCGGGTTTCCTCTCCACCAGAATTTATTGGTGAGGTCTTCCCAGACGTCCGCGGGTCGACTTCCTGTTCCCGCTAAAACACTAATTTTAAAAAAAATTCTCAGCTCCTGCTGAAACTGACTAACCAGCCAGCTGCACTCCCGCCAAAATCGACTGGCCTGCCCCTGCAAAGACAAGTGCTTTTAAAGGACAGACTTACCTCCCAGCAACCATTTCCGCACTGCTCCCGCTGAAACTGACTCACCAGCTGTTCTCACAACACTTACCTTACAGGAGCAGTCCTCAGAATTTCGGCGTGAGCAGAGTGCAGGGGCCTGTCGGGAGGTGAGTTTTTGTTAAAAACACTTACATTACAGGAGCAGTCCTTAGAATTTCGGCGGGAGCAGAGTGCAGGGGCCTGTCGGGAGGTGAGTTTTTGATTTAAAAACACTTACCTGCTCCCGATTCTGTTCTTCTTTTATTTTTTTTAATATAAGGCGGGAACCGGAAGTTCGACCAGCGGACTTCTGGGAAGGTTCGCCCCACCCCCCCCCCCCCCCCCCCCCCCCCCCCCCCCCCCCCACAACCAATAAATTCTGGTGGAGAGGAAACCCGAGACACTACACGTGTAGTGTCTCCCACCCGCCCTCCTCCTCTAACCTAATAAGACCCATTGGTGTGAGGTAAGTGCCATATTATGTTATTTTTTTTAAAAAAAATTATTTATTAACCAGAACTTGGTTGGAAGTTAGAGGAATGGCAGGGAAGGGAGTGCAATGTTCCTCCTGCAGGATGTTTGAGGTGAGGGATGCCGTTAGTGTCCCTGCTGATTTTACCTGCAGGAAGTGCAGCCATCTCCAGCTCCTCCAAGACCGAGTTAGGGAACTGGAGCTGGAGTTGGAAGAACTTCGGATCATTCGGGAGGGAGAGGGGGTCATAGATAGCAGCTTCAGGGAATTAGTTACACCAAAGATTGGAGATAGATGGGTAACTGTAAGAGGGACTGGGAAGAAGCAGTCAGTGCAGGGATCCCCTGCGGTCGTTCCCCTGAGTAACAAGTATACCGCTTTAGATACTTGTGGGGGGGACGACTTACCAGGGGTAAGCCATGGGGTACGGGCCTCTGGCACGGAGTCTGTCCCTGTTGCTCAGAAGGGAAGGGGGGAGAGGAGCAGAGCATTAGTAATTGGGGACTCGATAGCCAAGGGCACAGACAGGAGATTTTGTGGGAGCGAGAGAGACTCACGTTTGGTATGTTGCCTCCCAGGTGCAAGGGTACGTGATGTCTCGGATCGTGTTTTCCGGGTCGTTAAGGGGGAGGGGGAGCAGCCCCAAGTCGTGGTCCACATTGGCACTAACAACAGAGGTAGGAAAGGGGACAAGGATGTCAGGCAGGCTTTCAGGGAGCTAGGATGGAAGCTCAGAACGAGAACAAACAGAGTTGTTATCTCTGGGTTGTTGCCCGTGCCACGTGATAATGAGATGAGGAATAGGGAGAGAGAGCAATTAAACACGTGGCTACAGGGATGGTGCAGGCGGGAGGGATTCAGATTTCTGGATAACTGGGGCTCTTTCTGGGAAGGTGGGACCTCTACAGACAGGATGGTCTACATCTGAACCTGAGGGGCACAAATATCCTGGGGGGGAGATTTGTTAGTGCTCTTTGGGGGGTTTAAACTAATGCAGCAGGGGCATGGGAACCTGGATTGTCGTTTTAGGGTACGGGAGATTGAGAGTATAGAGAATCTATGATTCTATTTACATGGGTAAGATGGGTATAGAGGGTTATGGGCCAAGTGCGGGCAACTGGGACTAGCTTAATGGTAAAAACTGGGCGGCATGGACTGGTTGGGCCGAAGGGCCTGTTTCCATGCTGTAAACTTCTATGATTCTAGGTCAGGAGCACAGATTTGACTTCGCAGGAGGGGGCCAGTGTTCAGGTAGGTGGTTTGAAGTGTGTCTACTTCAATGCCAGGAGTATACGAAATAAGGTAGGGGAACTGGCAGCATGGGTTGCTACCTGGGACGTCGATGTTGTGGCCATTTCGGAGACATGGGTAGAGCAGGGACAGGAATGGTTGTTGCAGGTTCCGGGGTTTAGGTGTTTTAGTAAGCTCAGAGAAGGAGGCAAAAGAGGGGGAGGTGTGGCGCTGCTAGTCAAGAACAGTATTACGGTGGCGGAGAGGATGCTAGAGGGGGACTCTTCTTCCGAGGTAGTATGGGCTGAGGTTAGAAACAGGAATAGAGAGGTCACCCTGCTGGGAGTTTTCTATCGGCCTCCTAATAGTTCTAGGGATGTAGAGGAAAGGATGGCGAGGATGATCCTGGATAAGAGCGAAAGTAACAGGGTAGTTATTATGGGAGACTTTAACTTTCCAAATATTGACTGGAAAAGATATAGTTCGAGTACATTAGATGGGTCGTTTTTTGTACAATGTGTGCAGGAGGGTTTCCTGACACAATATGTTGACAGGCCAACAAGAGGAGAGGCCACATTGGATTTGGTTTTGGGTAATGAACCAGGCCAGGTGTTCGATTTGGAGGTAGGTGAGCACTTTGGGGACAGTGACCACAATTCGGTGACGTTTACGTTAGTGATGGAAAGGGATAAGTATACCCCGCAGGGCAAGAGTTATAGCTGGGGGAAGGGCAATTATGATGCCATTAGACATGACTTGGGAGGGGTAGGTTGGAGAAGTAGGCTGCAAGTGTTGGGCACACTGGATAAGTGGAGCTTGTTCAAGGAACAGCTACTGCGTGTTCTTGATAAGTACGTACCGGTCAGGCAGGGAGGAAGGCGTCGAGCGAGGGAACCGTGGTTTACCAAAGAAGTGGAATCTCTTGTTAAGAGGAAGAAGGAGGCCTATGTGAAGATGAGGTGTGAAGTTTCAGTTGGGGCGCTTGATAGTTACAAGGTAGCGAGGAAGGATCTAAAGAGAGAGCTAAGACGAGCAAGGAGGGGACATGAGAAGCATTTGGCAGGTAGGATCAAGGAAAACCCAAAAACTTTCTATAGGTATGTCAGGAATAAACGAATGACTAGGGTAAGAGTAGGGCCAGTCAAGGACAGGGAGGGGAAGTTGTGTGTGGAGTCTGAAGAGATAGGCGAGATACTAAATGAATATTTTTCGTCAGTATTCACTCAGGAAAAAGATAATGTTGTGGAGGAGAATGCTGAGGCTCAGGCTATTAGAATAGATGGCATTGAGGTACGTAGGGAAGAGGTGTTGGCAATTCTGGACAGGCTGAAAATAGATAAGTCCCCGGGGCCTGATGGGATTTATCCTAGGATTCTCTGGGAAGCCAGGGAAGAGATTGCTGAGCCTTTGGCTTTGAGTTTTATATCATCATTGGCTACAGGAATAGTGCCAGAGGACTGGAGGATAGCAAATGTGGTCCCTTTGTTCAAGAAGGGGAGCAGAGACAACCCCGGCAACTATAGTCCGGTGAGCCTCACGTCTGTTGTGGGTAAAGTCTTGGAGGGGATTATAGGAGACAAGATTTATCATCATCTAGATAGGAATAATATGATTCGGGATAGTCAGCATAGCTTAGTGAAGGGTAGGTCATGCCTCACAAACCTTATCGAGTTCTTTGAGAAGGTGACTGAACAGGTAGACGAGGGTAGAGCAGTTGATGTGGTGTATATGGATTTCAGTAAAGTGTTTGATAAGGTTCCCCACGGTAGCTATTGCATAAAATACGAAGGTTGGGGATTGAGGGTGATTTAGAGATGTGGATCAGAAATTGGCTAGCTGAAAGAAGACAGAGGGTGGTGGTTGATGGGAAATGTTCCGAATGGAGTTCAGTTACAAGTGGTGTACCACAAGGATCTGTTCTGGGGCCGTTGCTGTTTGTCATTTTTATAAATGACATAGAGGAGGGTGCAGAAGGGTCGGTGAGTAAATTTGCAGACGACACTAAAGTCGGTGGTGTTGACGACAGTGCGGAAGGATGTTGCAGGTTTCAGAGGGACATAGATAAGCTGCAGAGCTGAGCTGAGAGGTGGCAAATAGAGTTTAATGTAGAGAAGTGTGAGGTGATTCACTTTGGAGGGAATAACAGGAATGCGGAATATTTGGCTAATGGTAAAATTCTTGGAAGAGTGGATGAGCAGAGGGATCTCGATGTCTATGTACATAGATCCCTGAAAGTTGCCACCCAGGTTGATAGGGTTGTGAAGAAGGCCTATGGTGTGGTGGCCTTTATTGGTAGAGGGATTGAGTTCCGGAGTCAAGAGGTCATGTTGCAGCTGTACAATACTCTGGTACGGCCGCATTTGGAGTATTGCGTGCAGTTCTGGTCACCTCATTATAGGAAGGACGTGGAGGCTTTGGAACAGGTGCAGAGGAGATTTACCAGGATGTTGCCTGGTATGGAGGGAAAGTCTTATGAGGAAAGGCTGATGGACTTGAGGTTGTTTTCGTTGGAGAGAAGAAGGTTAAGAGGAGACTTAATAGAGGCATACAAAATGATCAGAGGGTTAGATCGGGTTGACAGTGAGAGCCTTCTCCCGCGGATGGAAATGGTTAGCACGAGGGGACATAGCCTTAAACTGAGGGGTAATAGATATAGGACAGAGGTCAGAGGTAGGTTCTTCACGCAAAGAGTGGTGAACTTGTGGAATGCCCTACCTGCTACAGTAGTGAACTCGCCAACATTGGGGGCATTTAAAAGTTTATTGGATAAGCATATGGATGATAATGGCATAGTGTAGGTTAGATGGCTTTTGTTTTTTGACTTCCCATGTCGGAGCAACATCGTGGGCCGAAGGGCCTGGACTGCACTGTATCGTTCTATGTTCTATGTTCTAAATGGAAAAGTATTTCTTAAAGCAAAACAATGTTTATTCTATGAACTCAAGTTAAACCTTTTAAAACATACAGTGAACATGTTAGCAACACAGAACATAGAACATTGCAGCGCAGTACAGGCCCTTCGACCCTCAATGTTGCGCCGACCTGGGAAACCACTCTCAAGCCCATCTACATTATTCCCTTATCGTCCATATGTCTATCCAATGACCATTTGAATGCCCTTAGTGTTGGCAAGTCCACTACTGTTACAGGCTGGGCATTCCACGCCCTTACTACTCTCTGAGTAAAGAACCTACCTCTGACATCTGTCTTATATCTATCTCCCTCTCAACTTAAAGCTATGTCCCCTCGTGCTAGACATCACCATCGAGAGGAAAAAGGCTCTCACTGTCCACCCTATCCAACCGTCTGATCATCTTGTGTGCCTCAATTAAGTCACCTCTTAACCTTCTTGTCTCTAACGAAAACAGCCTCAAGTCCCTCAGCCTTCCCTCATAAGATCTTCCCCCCATACCAGGCAACATCCTGGTAAATCTCCTCTGCACCCTTTCCAATGCTTCCACATCCTTCCTATAATTCGGCGACCAGAATTGCACGCAATACTCCAAATGTGGCCACACCAGAGTTCTGTACAGCTGCAACATGACCTCATGGCTCCGAAACTCAATCCCTCTACCAATAAAAGCTAACACACCGTACGCCTTCTGAACAACCCTCTCAACCTGGGTGGCAACTTTCAGGGATCTATGTACATGGACACCGAGATCTCTCTGCTCATACACACTGCCAAGAATCTTACCATTAGCCCAGTACTCTGTCTTCCTGTTATTCCTTCCAAAATGAATTACCTCACACTTTTCTGCATTAAACTCCATTTACCACCTCTCAGCCCAGCGCTGCAGCTTAAGTCCCTCTGTAACTTGTAACATCCTTCCGCACTGTCCACAACTCCACCCTCTTTTGTGTCATCTGCAAATTTACTCACCCATCCTTCTACGCCCTCCTCCAGGTCATTTATAAAAATGACAAACAGCAGTGGCCCCAAAACAGATCCTTGTGGTACACCAATAGTAACTGGACTCCAGTCTGAACAATTCCCATCAACCACCACACTTTGTCTTCTTCCAGCTAGCCAATTTCTGATCCAAACTGCTAAATCACCCTGAATCCCATGCCTCAGTATTTTCTGCAGTAGCCTACCGTGGGGAACCTTATCAAATGCTTTACTGAAGTCCATTTACACCATATCAACTGCTTTACCCTCATCCACCTGTTTGGTCACCTTCTCAAAGAACTCAATAAGGTTTGTGAGGCACGACCTACCCTTCACAAAACCGTGTTGACTAACTCTAATCAAATTATTCCTTTCCAGATGATTATACATCCTATCTCTGATAAACCTTTCCAAGATTTTGCCCACGACAGAAGTAAGGCTCACTGGTCTATAGTTACCGGGTTGTCTCTACTCCCCTTCTTGAACACGGGGACTACATTTGCTATCCTCCAGTCTTCTGGCATTATTCCTGGAGACAAAGATGATTTTAAGATCAAAGACAAAGGCTCAGCAATCTCCTCCCTAGCTTCCTAGAGAATCCTAGGATAAATCCCATCTGGCTCAGGGGATTTATCTATTTTCACACTTTCCAGAATTGCTAACACCTCCTCCTTATGAACGTAACAGCCTCCCCGAACAGGCGCTGGAATGTGGCGACTAGGGTCTTTTCACAGTAACTTCATTTGAAGCCTACTTGTGACAATAAGCTATTTTCATTTTTCATTCTAGTCTAGTAGTCTGAATCTCAATATTCTCCTCGACAACATTGTCTTTTTCCTGTGTGACTACTGATGAAAAATATTCATTTAGCACCTCTCCTATCTCCTCGGACTCCAAGTACAACTTCCCACGACTGTCCTTGACTGGCCCTACTCTTACCCTAGTCATTCGTTTATTCCTGACATATCTATAGAAAGCTTTAGGGTTATCCTTGATCCTACCTGCCAAAGACTTCTCATGTCCCCTCCTGGCTCTTCTTAGCTCTCTCTTTAGGTCCTTCCTAGCTAACTTGTAACTCTCAAGCGCCCTAACTGAACCTTCATGTCTCATCTTTACATAAGCCTCCTTCGTCCTCTTGACAAGTGTTTTGACTGCTTTAGTAAACCACGGTTCCCTTGCTCGACCACTTCCTCCCTGCCTGACATGTTACTTGTCAAGGACACGCAGTAGCTGTCCCTTGAACAAGCTCCACATTTCCATTGTGCCCATCCCCTGCAGTTTCGTCTCCATCCGATGCATCCTAAGTTTTGCCTCATCGCATCATAATTGCCTTTCCCCCAGATATAACTCTTGTCCTGCGGTATATACCAATCCCTTTCCATCACTAAAGTAAACATAATCAAATTGTGGTCACTATCACCAAAGTGCTCACCTACCTCCAAATCTAACACCTGTCCTGGTTCATTACCCAGTACCAAATCCAATATGGCCTCGCCTCTCATTGGCCTATCTACATACTGTGTCAGGAAACCCTCCTGCACACATTGGACAAAAACGGACCCATCTAAAGTATTCGAACTATAGCGTTTCCAGTCAATAGTTGGGAAGTTAAAGTCCCCCATAACAACTACCGTGTTGCTTTCGCTCCTATCCAGTATCATCTTTGCAATCCTTTCCTCTACATCTCTGGAACTTTTTGGATGTCTATAGAAAACCCCTAAAAGGGTGACCTCTCCTTTCCTGTTTCTAACCTCAGCCCATACTACCTCAGGAGACGAGTCCTCATCAAACGTCCTTTCTGCCACCGTAATACTGTCCTTGACTAACAATGCCACCCCTCCCCGTCTTTTACCACCTTCCCTGAGCTGACTGAAATATCTAAACCCCGGCACCTGCAACAGCCATTCCTGTCCCTGCTCTATCCATGTCTCCGAAATGGCCACAACATCGAAGTCCCAGGTACCGCAAGTTCACTCACCTTATTCCGGATGCTCCTGGCATTGAAGAAGACACACTTTAAACCACCTTCCTGCCTGCCGGTACACTCCTGCAACTTTGTAACCTTACTCATGACCTCACTACTCTCAACCTCCTGTATACTGGAGCTACAATTCAGATTCGCAAGCCCCTGCTGAACTAGTTTAAACCCACCCGAAGAGCATTAGCAAATTTCCCCCCCAGGATATTGGTACCCCTCTGGTCCAGGTGTAGACCATCCCGTTTGTAGAGGTCCCACTGACCCCAGAATGAGCCCCAATTATCCAGAAATCTGAAACCCTCCCTCCTGCACCATCCCTGTAGCCACGTGTTCAACTCCTCTCTCTCCCTATTCCTCATCTCGCTATCGCGTGGCACGGGTAACAACCCAGAGATAATAACTCTGTTGTCCATCGTCTAAGTTTTCATCCTAGCTTCCTGAATTCCTGCCTTACATCCCTATCCCTTTTCCTACCTACGTCGTTGGTACCTATGTGGACCACGACTTGGGGCTGCTCCCACTGCCCCTTAAGAATCCCAAAAACACGATCTGAGACATCACGCGCCCTGGCACCTGGGAGGCAACACACCGACCGCGAGTCTCTCTCTTTCCCACAGAATCTTCTATCTATCCCCCTAACTATGGAGTCTCCAATGACTAATGCTCTACTCCTCTCCCCCCTTCCCTTCTGAGCAACAGGGACAGACTCTGTGCCAGAGACCTGTACCCCATGGCTTAACCCTGGTAAGTCCCCCCCCCAACAGTATCCAAAGTGGTATACTTGTTACTAAGGGGAACGGCCACAGGGGATCCCTGCACTGACTGCTTCCTCCCAGCCCCTCTCACCGTCATCCATCTATCTTTATTCTTCGGAGTAACTACATCTCTGAAGCTGCTATCTATGACCACCTCTGCCTCCCGAATGATCCGAAGTTCATCCAACTCCAGCTCCAGTTCCCTAACGCGGTTTCTGAGGAGCTGGAGATGGGTGCACTTCCCACAGATGAAAACAGCAGGGACACTGACGGTGTCCCTCACCTCAATCATTCTGCAGGAGGAACATTGCACTGCCTTCCCTGCCATCCCCTCTGGATAAAAATAAAGAAAAAGAAAGAGCTTACCTGTTATTCACTCCCCTTCTCAGCAAGCACTCACTCAGCAAACTCTGCACCCTGCACGATAACACCTGAGGGAAAATAAAAGAAAAAATACTTACCAGTCACCAGCCAATCCCTTACCTGCAGGCTGTAACGTCACGGTTCAACTTATTTTTACTTCTAATGAAATGAAATGAAAATCGCTTATTGTCACAAGTAGGCTTCAAATGAAGTTACTGTGAAAAGCCCCTAGTCACCACATTTCAGCGCCTGTTCAGGGAGGCTGTTATGGAAATCGAACCATGCTGCTGGCCTGCCTTGGTCTGCTTTCAAAGCCAGCAATTTAGCCCTGTGCTCTACCTGCCCTCGAGACTTCCTCTTTATCTTTACGGCGGTTGTTTTATTTTTGGTTAGAGGAGGGGGAAGGGAGGGAAACACTGAAAAAGTTTCGGGTTTAAGTGTCACTTGACAACAGCTCCTCCACAAACCACCTTCAAGTTAGGATATATGCAAATTTCCCTTGCAACAGCCAATCAGCAGCTCCACTCTACTGCCCTCTGCTGGATGCTTGTCTTCACTTGAACAGCTCGGGTCTGATGCTCAGGTACACGTCAAGTTAGGGTGCGCACACGGACATGTGCAAATTTCCCCTGCAACAGCCAATCAGCAGCTCCGCTCCACTGCCCTCTGTGGGATGCTTGTCTTCACTTGAACAGCTAGGGTCTCTTGCTCAGGCACACCTTCAAGTTAGGGTGAGCACACGGACGTATGCAAATCTCCCCACAACAGCCAATCAGCAGCTCCGCTCTACTGCCCTCTGCTGGATATTAATTCAACCATTAATTCAAATACAACTGCCAAAGCCTACAACACTAAGTAAACCTTTAAGCTTTCCTTTTTAACATCCATACGACTTAAAAACAAAACCTTTATCAGAAGCACATCAGGTTAAAGTCACTACTGAAAACATTTATAATTCTGAATTCACCAAATGATCAAGAGATAGACTTTTGATGGCAGAGAGAACAGCAGTACACCTGCTTGGTCTGGCTTCAGCTCCAACACTGAAAACGAAACTAAAACACTCCCTGCAGTCTGCTCAAAAACAAAAGTAAAAAGCTGACAGACAGCCCAGCTCCACCCACACTCTGACATCACTGCAGTTGTACACACCCATTTCTTAAATGTACTCTCACTACAGATATTTTTATACACACACATTTATAAACACCCATTTCTTAAAGGTACTCTCACATGACAAGTAGCGGAACCCCTCCACCCCTTTTACATCCCCCTCTAGCCCACCTGAAACATCTAAATCCTGGAACCTTTAGCTGCCAATCCTGTCCTTCCCTCAACCAGGTCGCTGCAATGGCAACAACATCATAGTTCCAAGTACTAATCCAAACTCTAAATTCATCTGCCTTACCTGTTATACTTATTGCATTAAAACATATGTACTTCGGGCCACCAGTCCCACTGTTTTCAGCAACATCTCCCTGTCTGCTCTTCCTCAGAGCCAAACTGGCCCTATTCCCTCGTTCTCCTTCAATGTTTGAACCTTCTGACCTATTGCTCCGATACCCACCCGCCTGCCATACTAGTTTAAACCCTCCGGTGTGACACTAGCAAACCTCGCGGCCAGGATATGTAGGCCTCCCCAGTTTAGATGAAACCCATCCTTCTTATATAGGTCACACCTGCCCCAGAAGAGCTCCCAGTGGTCCAGATAACGGAAACTCTCCCTCCTACACCAGCTGTTTAGCCACTTGTTTAGCTGCTCTATCTTCCTATTTCTAGCCTCACTGGCACGTGGTACAGGGAGTAATCCCGAGATTACAACCCTAGAGGTCCTGTCTTTTAACTTTCTGCCCAGCTCCCTGAACTCCTGGATACAGAGTAAAGCTCCATCTACACTGTCCCCATCAAACACTCCCAGGGCAGGTACAGCATGGGCTTAGATACAGAGTAAAGCTCCCTCTACACTGTCCCCAGCAAACACTCCCAGGACAGGTACAGCACGGGGTTAGATACAGAGTAAAGCTCCCTCTACACTGTCCCCATCAAACACTCCCAGGACAGGTACAGCACAGGGTTAGATACAGAGTAAAGCTCCCTCTACACTATCCCCAGCAAACACTCCCACGACAGGTACAGCACAGGGTTAGATACAGAGTAAAGCTCCCTCTACACTATCCCCAGCAAACACTCCCACGACATGTACAGCATGGGGTTAGATACAGAGTAAAATCCCCTCTACTCTGTCCCCATCAAACACTCCCAGGACAGGTGCAGCACGGGGTTAGATACAGGGTAAAGCTCCCTCTACACTGTCCCCATCAAACACTCCCAGGACAGGTACAGCACGGGGTTAGATACAGAGTAAAGCTCCCTCTACACTGTCCCCATCAAACACTCCCAGGACAGGTACAGCACGGGGTTAGATACAGAGTAAAGCTCCCTCTGCACTGTCCCCATCAAACACTCCCAGGACAGGTACAGCACGGGGTTAGATACAGAGTAAAGCTCCCTCTACACTGTCCCATCAAACACTCCCAGGACAGGTATTCACATTTCTTTTAGCTTCTTTCTCATTGACAATTCCCTGTTCTGAATTACCCCAGTTTTGGGTGCTGCCTCACTTGCTGTTCCCCCCACTCCTACAGCACATCCCTGAGGTCCCCAGTTGATCACTTACCTCCGAGCACGATGAGGATGGCAGTGAGTTTCGGGGACTCCATGACTTCTCGTTTCCTCCGAGTGATCGATGTTTGTCTCTCCGTGGCTCTGCCTCTTTTATTCGGCTCTCGGGGAGGTTACAACCCAGATTACCTCAGCAAATGCAAATAGGGTGAAGAATCCTCGGCTGCTGATTCAGATATTTTGCTGTTGTCCAACAGGTGAGAGGTTTGAGGAACCTGTTATTCTGGTGCGGGGCTTGTAGGCTTGGATTCTCTGAGCAAAATACTGAGAAGTGAGGACATCTGGAAAGTGTCACTTTATAGGTTGCACTCAGCTATCAGCACTCAGACCGAGTCACTCAGCTGTAAGTCCAGCACAATTCCCACTCCAATTTATTCAGTCACAATGATCAGATTAATGATGTCCCTCATCTATCGGAGTGTGAATTTACTGACCGAGTTGTGTCGCTCTGCGTCCCAGTAAATGTGTCCCAGGAAAGGTCCCTATTTTACTGGAGTTAGATTCCTGGGAAAACATGGATTGTTGGATTTGGTCAGCTTTGTGACAGGTTGACTTCCGGTGGTGTTATGTAGGGGGAAGATGTAGGTTATGTAGGGGACAGCACGGTGGCACAGTGGTTAGCACTGCTGCCTCACAGCGCCAGCGCCGAGGGTTCAATTCCAGCCTTGGGTGACTGTCTGTGCGGCGTTTGCACTGTCTCCCCGTGTCTGCGTAGGTTACCTCCGGGTGCTCCAGTTTCCTCCCACAGCTCAAATTCAGGCAGGTTAAGTGGATTGGCCGTGATAAATTGTCCCTTAGTGTCCAGGGATGTATCGGTTAGGCGAGGTTATGGGGTGATAGGGATAGGCACAGGGAATGGGCCTCAGTAGAGTGACCTTTCAGAGGGTTGCAAACTCGATGGGCTGAATGGCCCCCTGTGCACTGAGGAATTCTCTGGTTCTGAGGCAGTCGCGAGGCGGCTCCCGCTCGGGTTCTGTTCTTTTATTTCTTTTCGCTTAGTTTCAGGGGGTATCTTTGTTTAAAACCCACTTGTTTGATGGAATAAGGAACCTACACAGGTGAAATGCCCAGAAAACCCAGGGGGGAAAAGGCTGAAAGTAGAAGTTCATCGACTGAATCGGACCCTCTCGGGGCTCGTCGGTGGAGAAAATGGCGGAGGCAGCCTCTGTGACTCCGGCCCCTCCACTAACGGCCGAGATGTCTCCTCGCACCTTGGCAGCGGAATGTGACAAACACTGGCGGCTTGTGTCGCGGAACCTCCACAAATCGATGGAAGAGGCCTTGGCTCCCATTTGTTTGGCGTTGGAGAGGACCATCGAAACGGTAACGGTGCACGGTGACACAGAGCGAGGCACGGAGGTGGCCCTCTCGAGGCTCAGTGACCAGGGCCGGGATTCTCCGGTATCCGGCGGGCGGGCCGTACCGGAGCCAAAGAGCGGCGTGAACCACTCCGGCGTGGGCCGCCCGGAAGGTGCGGAATCCTCCGGCCAGCGGGAGTTGGCGCATGTGCAGGAGCGCCAGCGTGTTCCCAGAACCACTGGCGTGATTCCTGCGCATGGACAGGGGGTTTCTTCTCCGCGCCGGCCATGGTGGAACTTTACAGAGGCCGGCGCGGAGGGAAAGAGTGCCCCCACGGCACAGGCCCGCCCGCAGAGTGGGCCCCGATCGCGGGCCAGGCCACTATAGGGGGCCTCCCCCCCAGGGCCGGATCCTCCCGCGGCCCCCCGAGGACTCCTCAGACCGCCCTCAGAGAAAGGTCTCGCCGGTACGGACCTGGTCTAATCCACGCCGGCGGGACTGGCCAAAAACGTGCGGCCGCTCGGCCCATCGGGGACCTGAGAATCGCCGGCGGGGCACCACTGCCAACGGTCCCCGACCGGCGCAGCGCGATCCCCGCCCCCGCCAAAAACCCAACGCTGGAGAATTCGGCAGCCCCCGTCGGAGCCGCGGGGCGGGATTTACGCCGCTCCCCGGCGATTTTCCGACCCGGCGGGGGGTCAGAGAATCCCGCCCCAGATCTCCTCTCTGGAAGCGGAGACGTCTCTGATGGCCGATCTGAATAAAGTGCTGAAGGACAAAGTGAATGATTTGGAGAATTGTTCCAGGAGCCAAAATACCCGAATTGTGGGGGTGTCAGAGGGGATGGATGGCCAACTCCCATTTTCTACGAAGATGTTTGGGGAGATTGTGGGGTGGGGTAGACTCAGCTCCCCCCCCACCCACCAGCCTCCCACCGTCCCCTCCCCAACCCCGCCCTCGTTCTGGGGCGCGACCATCAGACTCGTTAAGTGGTTGGGGGAAACTCAATCTATGTTGGATATAAGGTCGGCCAGTTCAGCACCAACCTGTTAAGACCCGGCTGGGTCTTACCGGGAGCTGTGTATTGTGGCCTGTGTATCATTGACTCCTGAGGTTTAATTCAGCCTCTCTGACTAGGCCTGAATTCAAGACCCTCAAGTCCCCAAGAAGGTTTATTTTGAAGAGAGAGAGAGCGAGAGAGGGAGGGGGACAGAAACGTGAATGAGAATGTTTCAAAAATAAATGAATGGATTGACTTGTAAAGTAAGTGGGAGAAGTCACCGGAGGCTGGACTTAAAGTTGTTTAACACGAGGCTGCATTCTGGATTAATGCTGCTGGTTTAGACCTTTTATCGGGTCTAACTACTGTAATTTAATACGGCCAAAAATGCAAAATTTTTTTGTTGTTGTTTTTTTACTTTTTTTATAATTGGGTTTTTAATTCTGTTTTTTGTGAATGATGACCTGCTACGTTTATCTACAGTAGTGATAAATCTATTAAATAGATAAATTTATCTACAGCTGCGATTTGTTGGACCAGTCTGCTGAGGCTCGATCAGTCTAGAATGTTATTTTTGGGAGGGGCAGGGGGTTAGCTGAGGCAGGAGGCAGTCTGCTGGCTTGGGGTGTGTGGTATTATCAGGTATTGCAGTACCCGAGAGGCTGTTGACTATTGGGTAAACCTAGGAGTTTACCATTGGCTGTTTGGTATGTAGCTCCGCCCTGACAGGCGGGGTATAAGAACCGGTGCTGTCCCAGCAGCCCTCATTCTGTACCGAAGCTGCTGGGGAACAGATCTAGTCTACTAAAGCCTTCAGTTATGTTACAACCTCGGCTTTGAGTTAATTGATCGTGCATCAGGGGGGTAGGCAGCAGGTATGAAGGGGGCGGGAAAGGGGTAGGGAGCTAACCGGGATCAGGTGATTTTCTTTGTCTCAACCATTGGGTGGGGCAGGAGGCCATCTTAGGTGTGCCTGAGGCCTAAGGAACCGGTGATGACGGTATGATGCATTGCGGTGGTAATGGCTGACTTGAGTGTGAAGGGGGGTGAGAGGCCTCAGACAGAGTTAGTCACCTGGAATGTGCGAGGCCTGCGGGCGGGGGAGGGGGGGTTGGGACCTGTAAATGGGGTGAGGGCTTTTGCACATTTAAAGAGTCTGGGGGCCGATGTGGTGTTTTTACAAGAGGCTCACATGTGGGTACGGGACCCCTCTAGGCTCCGGAAATCCTGGGCGAGCCAGGTGTTTCACTCGGGCTTTGATAGTCGGGCCCGGGAGGTGGTGATCTTAATTAATAAGAGAGATTGGTTCCGGGGGGGAGGGTTATAGCTGATCGGGGTGGACGGTACGTGATGGTAGCAGGGGCATTAGAGGAGATGTCGGTGGTTCTGGTGAATGTGAGCGCCCTGAATTGGGACGATGTGTCGTTTATGAAACGGCTGCTGGCTACAGTGCCGGATATGGAGACCCACCAATTGAATTTAGACGGGATTTAAACTGTGTGTTGGACCCGAAGGTGCATCGCTCCAGGCCGAAATCCTTGGTCCCGGCAGGAATGGTGAAGGTATTATCTGCATTTATGGAGGTGATGGAGGGCGGGGGGAATGTCGGTGGGGGGGCAGATCTGTGGCAGTTTACACGCCCTGGGGAGAAGGAGCTCTCATTTTTTTATTTGGTACACAAGGGGCTGGATTCTCCCGTCGCCGACGGCAAAATCGGGTTCGGCGATCGGCCGGAGAATCAAAGTCCCCGACCGAATCGGGGGCGGCGCAGCTTTCGCGATGCTCCGCCCTAAAGCGGCGTATGGACACCCTCAGGACATTGCCTGAGGCCCACCCCCCGATGCTCCGCCCCGACCAGCCGAGGTCCCGACGCCGTTGGTCGATGTTGTCTCGGAGGGGGGGGGAGGTTAGACGGAGGGTGCTGTCGGACTTGGGGTTCTGTGTGAGGATTCCGAGGGCCATACGGGAGTCTGTGGAACATAATGATAATGAGGAGGTCTCACTCAAATTTGTGGGAGGGGCTGAAGGTGGTGATCGGGGAGAGATCAGAGAGTTTAAGGCACATGTGGACAGGGAGGCGAGGGAAGAGCGACAGAAACAGGTGGATGAGATTCTCGGGGAGGGTCGTAGGTGAGTGAGGGACACGACCCCGGAGTTTTAGGCATGCAGGAAAAATCTGCAAATGCAGTTTGACTTGCTGTCCACGGACAGGGCTCTTCGGCAATTGAGGCGGGTGAATGGGGCGGTGTATGAGTATGGGGAGAAGGCCAGCCCTGTCTTGGGCCTGGAGGAGATTCAGATAGCGTTGAAACACATGCAGGCAGGGAAGGCACCGGGGCCGGATGGGTTTCCGATGGAATTTTAAAAGAAGTTTTCGGATCAGTTCGGTCGCTGTTGCTGGGCATGTTTAGGGACTCTTTGGCACGGGACACCCTCTCAGAGACATTGGAGCAGGGGTCTATCTCGCTGCCTCTGAAAAAGTATAAGGACCCCACCGAGTGTGGCCGTGTTGCCCGATCTTCCTGTTAGCCTCGTACCCGATGTAACCGAAAAGACCTCAGGCTCCTGGTGTTGGTGCAAATACTGGAAAACGGGGCCGCACCCACGACACAAAGCCAGGTCCAAACCCAAACTTCTCCAACTCCGTGAAAAGGTGCCCCCACTCCACCCGGTCAAACACCTTCTCCGTGACCAATGATACAATTATCTCCGGTCCCGGCCTGGCCGCAGGGTCAGCGCCACATTCAACAACCGCCGCACATTAGAAACAGACAGAGAAAATAGAAGCAGGAGGAGGCCATTCGGCCCTTCGAGCCTGCTCCACCATTCATTATGATCATGGCTGATCATCACGTTCAATACCCTGATCTGCCTCCCCCCCCCCACCCCCCCACCCCCACCCCCCCCCCCCCCCCCCCCACCCCCCCTGATCCCTTTAGCCCCAAGAGCGATATCGAATTTCATATTGAAATTAAACAATGTTTTTGCTTCAACTACTTTCTGTGGTAGTGAATTCCACAGATTCACCGCTCTCTGGGTGAAGACATTTCTCCTCACCTCAGTTCCAAAAAGATTTTCCCCTAATCCTCAAACTACGACCCCCTGTTCTGGACTCCCCCACCATCGGGAACATTCTTTCTGAATCCACCCTGACTCATCCTGTAAGAATTTTATAAGTTTCTCTGAGATCCTCTCTCACTCTTCGAAACTCTAATGAATAAAATCTTAACCAATTTAGTCTCTCCTCGTTTGACAGTCCCACCATCCCGGGAATCAGCCGGGTAAACCTTCGCTGCACTCCCTCCATAGCAAGAACATCCTTCCTCAGATAAGGTCACCAAAACTGCCCACAATACTCCAGGTGTGACCTCACCAATGCCGATACAATAGTGGTAAAATATCCCTATTCCTATTCCCAAACCCTCTCGCCAGGAAGGCCAACATACCATTTGCCTTCTTTACTGCCGGCTGTACCTGCGCGCTTACTTTCAGCGGCTGATGCACGAGGACACCAAGGTCTCGCTGAGTATCCACCTCTCTCAATTTACACCTAATTGTGTTCCCAACTCCATTTGACCTGCCCAAGCCTCCCTTCTGCCATTGAATCTCTCCTGCACTCCTCCCTTTCAGAGATACCCATTTGTTCTTTTCTCCCTCGCCTCTCCCTGCCTCTGTACTTGCTTCAAACCTATTACATCTCCAACCTTTCCCAGTTCTGGTGAGTGGTCATCAACCTGAAATGTTGACTGTCTCCCCCCCCCCCTCCTCAGATGCTGCCTGATCTGCTGAGGATTTGCAGCATCTTGTTTTATTTCAGCTTTCAAACATTGTTTTGATATTAGTGTCAATTGGTAATTATTAATGACACTGGCTGCAGGGTGTGATTGTAACAGGACAAATTCACTAACGTCGTTTGCGTTATAAAAGTGGGCGCAGGGATCTTGAATCTTGAAGATAACATATGGCAACATTTTAACACACTGTATGTGCAAGAAAACCCAAAATGTTCAATTACCCAAATGCTGGACTCCACCGGTCTGCAAAACAACCTGCTCGTTCTTTTTCAGTCAAAACAGTAGGAAAATTTCACACACCCATCGTACACTTTACTGACATCATTCAGTATGTTTACATTGGAACTTCGATCTATTTTCTCCGAAGCTGAATTACTTCCTAAACACTCAATTCAATTACTTGAGAATATACCCAGGAGTTCTTTTAAAAATCTAACTCGATTCCAGCTCTTTGGTTCCCTGTGCAATCATGTCACAAATTCCAGCTGGAGTTCACACAACCCAAAAACACAGACAATTCTGGAAATACAAACTCAGCAATGTCTGCATTTGCACTGTTAGAAAATACTCGGAATGGGAAGAAAATCGTCATGTCGGGCTTCAGGCTTCCTGACTTTTGCTGGGGTCCAGACACATTTGGAGCAGAAGACCTTCCCCAAGCACCAGTTATTTTTACGCGCAAATGAGAGTTATGCAACCTGGAGGGCATCACAACTGAGACCAACCTTGTTCTCATCCAACACATTGAGTGTTGCTGGACATCGAGCTCGTTTTTTATTCCAGATTTATTAGTTAATTGAATTTAAACTCCCCCAAGCTGCTGTGGTGGAAACTGAACTCGAGTCTCTGGAGCATTAGTCCAGACGTCTGGATTACTTGTCCGGTGGGAGAGGGCGGAGAGCCGATCCGCAGGCAGTGGGGCCGCCATGCGCATGTGCGGCCACGGACCGGGCAATTCTCCGGGCCGGATCGGCAGATACAGCCGGGTGCTCGACACTGACGGCGTGCCAGCCCCCAGCCACACGGAGGATCGGTGGCTGTTTTACACCATTTCTTCGGGCGTGAAAAGCCACCGTTCCCACGCTGGCATCGGGGACAGAGCCTCAAAATCAGAGAGTCCAGACCGTGGACCTCCGGTGACGACATGTGAAAGTCGGTCACAGGAAATGTGGCTCCTGCAAGGGTCCCGGATTATTGATTATCTTTCCTGGTGTTTTAGGGTGGGAATAGAGGGATACGGACCCCGGAAGTGTAGAAGATTTTAGTTTAGACGGGCAGCATGGTCGGCGCAGGCTTGGAGGGCCGAAGGGCCTGTTCCTGTGCTGTACTTTTCTTTGTTCTTTGTTTTGGGAGATTTTGGGTTGGACCATAGAATATACAGTGCAGACAAAGGCTATTCTGCCCATCAAGTCTGCACTGGCCCTTGGAAAGAGCCCCCTATTTTACCCCACACTTCCACTCTACCCCTGTAACCCAGTAACCCCACCTAACCTTTTTTGGACACTAAGGACAATTTAGCATGGTCAATCCACCTAACCTGCACATCTTTGGACTGTGGGAGGAAACCGGAGCACCCGGAGGAAACCCACGCACACACGGAGAGGACGTGCAGACGTCGTACAGACAGTAACCCAGCCGGGAATCGTACCTGGGACCCTGGAGCTCTGAAGCAACTGTGCTAACCACTGTGCAACCGTGCTGCCTGACTGGGTTCTAACCCAGTAGGTTGGTGTGGAGAACAGAATGGCGACAGAATGAACTCCGGCTGGAAGACCAGCAAAGGAATCTGGGGAGAAAAGCTGCCGGAGGCGGCCACACCCATCACGTTAGAGACGCTGGCTGGGGAGATGCTGCAGGAGTTGGAGAAGTTTGGTCAATTTGAGCAACAAGGGAAGGAGATTAAAGACTCGTTCAAAGCCACCATCGAGGAGGCATTGGGCCCAATATAGTAGCAGTTGGGCAAGATGGTCAAGGCTGTGAAGGAGCAAGGTGAGATGCTGAAGGGCGTGGAGGAGGCCTTGTCGAGGCCTGGGGCTCAGTTTGCCTCGCAGGAAGCTGAGATGCTGCTCATGGCGGACAGGAATAAGGGCCTGAAGGCCAAAGTTGAAGTTCTGAAGTTCTGGAGAACAAGTCGAGGTGCATGACCCTCAGAGTGGTGGGCTTATCGGAGGGTGTGGAGGGCCCAGGATCAGCCGAGTACTTTTCAGAAATGTCCTCTCGATTGGTGGGAGGGGATGAAGTGTTCTCCGCTCCGGAATTGGACAGGGAGCATCGGGCTCTGCGGCAGAAACCGCAGCCGAACGAGCCGCCGCGGGCGGTGATCGTCCGATTTCACAGTTACCGGGGAAGGAGCGGGTCGTGGAGTGGGCCAAGAAGAGTCGGAGCATCGATTGGGAGGCGCACACGGTGCACATCAAGCAGGATATTGGTACCGGACTGGCGAAGCGGCGGGCGGCCTTCAATCAGGCGCGGGCGGAGCTGTACAATAACGGTGTGGGGATCGGGGTGGTGTATCCAGCGAGGCTGAGAGGCACGCTGGACTCGAAGCATCACTATTTTAACAAGCCGGAGCAGGCTGAGGCCTTCATCAAGGACAAAGGACAGGGACTGGTTTGAGGAGGGCTGGGGGGATTTATTGTGTGTGAAAGTTGGTTCAGGGTAGCTGTAACTATTGCAATATAGTGAGATATGTCTTTACTCTTCTTGCTCTTGGGTTTGCTGGGGGCATTTTGCCTGGAGGCCAGGGTCACGGGGATGGTGGAGCGGGGAATTGATGTGGTAATTGGAGGGAACGAGAAGCAGGATAAGGATGCTGGGATTTGGACAAGGGAGTAGGGAGGATGGGCTTGGGGGATGGGGTGTTGGACTTTGATCTGGTTGGATTTGTACGGGACCATGAGGAGGTGGGGGGAACCTAGCTGGGCGTAAGAGGTAGGCTAGGGACCGGCAGTGGTGTGGGGGGAGGGGCTGTGATTTGCTGGACCAGTCTGCTGAGGCTCGATCAGTCTGGAATGTTATTTTTGGGAGGGGCAGGGGGTTAGTTGAGGCAGCAGGCAGTCTGCTGGCTTGGGGGGGAAGGCAGTAGGTATGGAGGGGGGCAGGGGAGGAGGAGGGAGCTAACCGTGATCAGGTGATTTTCTTTGTCTCACCCATTGGGCGGGGCAGGTGGCCATCTTAGGTGGGCCTGAGGCCTAGGAACTGGTGATGACGGTATGATGCATCGCGGTGGTAATGGCTGACTTGAGGGTGAAGAGGCCTCGGACAGGGATAGTCACCTGGAATGTGCGAGGCCTGGGGGGAGAACGTGTAAATGGGGTGAGGGGTATTTGCACATTTAAGGAGTCTGGGAGCCGATGTGGTGTTTTTACAAGAGGCTCACATGTGGGTACGGGACCCCTCTAGGCTCCGGAAATCCTGGGCGAGCCAGGTGTTTCACTCGGGCTTTGATAGTCGGGCCCGGGAGGTGGTGATCTTAATTAATAAGAGAGATTGGTTCCGGGGGAGAGGGTTATAGCTGATCAGAGTGGACGGTACGTGATGGTAGCAGGGGCATTAGAGGAGATGTCGGTGGTTCTGGTGAATGTGAGCGCCCTGAATTGGGACGATGTGTCGTTTATGAAACGGCTGCTGGCTACAGTGCCGGATATGGACACCCACCAATTGATTTTAGGGGGGATTTAAACTGTGTGTTGGACCCGAAGGTTCATCGCTCCAGGCCGAAATCCTTGGACCCGGCAGGGACGGTGAAGATATCGTCTGCGTTTATGGAGGTGATGGAGGGTGGGGGGGGGGGGGGGGGGGGCAGATCTGTGGCAGTGAACACGCCCTGGGGAGAAGGAGTTCTCATTCTTTCCTTTGCTCGGCGATCGGCCGGAGAATCAAAGTTCCCGACCGAATTGGGGGCGGCGCAGCTTTCGCGATGCTCCGCCCTAAAGCGGCGTATGGACACCCTCAGGACATTGCCTGAGGCCCACCCCCCGATGCTCCGCCCCGACCGCCGAGTTCCCGACCGCGTTGGTCGATGTTGTCTCATCCGTTGGGAACGCAGCGTTGTGGCTGCGGACTCAGTCCAGCGGCGCCAAGGTCAGGGGAGGGGGAGGGGGAGTGGTCCAGGGCTCGCAGGTCGGCCCAAAAGGGGGTCATTATCCCGCGAGCGGCCTCCGCCATGTAGCACGGCGGGGGCGGTTGCAGCCGCCGCCCTGCGTAAGCGCGGCCACAGACCCAGCAATTCTCCGGGCCGTATCGGCAGATCGAGCCGGGTGCTCTGTGCTGCCGGAATGCCGGCCCCCAGCCAGACGCAGGGTCGGTGGCTGTTTTACACCATTCTTTCTGCCGTTGCCACGTTGCCGTGGGGACAGAGCCTCAGAATCGGAGAATCCAGCCCAAGGTGTATCCGGGGCCTGATTATTTTATGCTGAGTCGGACTCTTCTCGCTGGGGTGAGGAAGGCTGAGTACTCGGCGGGGGGTTATTTCACATCAGGCCCCACATTGGGTGGACCTGGTGTTTGATGTCGGTCGGGAGGGTCGTAGGGGGTGGGGTTAGACGTAGGGTGCTGTCGGACTTGGGGTTCTGTGTGAGGATTCCGAGGGCCATACGGGAGTCTGTGGAACATAATGATAATGAGGAGTCTCTCCCTCGAATTTGTGGGAGGGGCAGAAGGTGGTGATCAGGGGGAGAGATCAGAGTGTTTAAGGCACATGTGGACAGGGTGGCGAGGGGAGGAGCTACAGAAACAGGTGGATGAGATTCTCGGGGAGGGTCGTAGGTGAGTGAGGGTCACGACCCCGGAGTTTTTGGCGTGCAGGAAAAATCTGCAAATACAGTTTGACTTGCTGTCCACGGACAGGGCTTTGCGGTAATTGAGGCGGGTGAATGGGACGGTGTAGAGTATGGGGGAGAAGGCCAGCCCTCTCTTGGCTCACCAATTAACGTGCCAGGATGCGGCCAGGGAGATTGTTCAGGTTAGGGATTTGGAGGGGAGGCTGGACTCAGCCCCCGGATAAGGTGAATGGAGTGTTTATTTTTATGTGAGCCTGTGTAGGTCAGAGCCTCCGCAGGACGTACGAGGGATGGCAGAGTTCCTGGGTGGGTTTGGAGTTTCCCAAGGTGGGGGAGGAATTGTGGGTGGAACTGGAGGCACCACTGGGCCTGGAGGAGATTCAGATAGCGTTGAAACACATGCAGGCAGGAAAGGCACCGGATGGGTTTCCAATGGAATTTTGAAAGAAGTTTTCGGATCCGTTGGGTCCTCTGTTGCTGGGCATGTTTAGGGACTCTTTGGCACGGGACACCATCTCAGAGACGTTGGAGCAGGGGTCTATCTCGTTGTTTCTGAAAAAGGATAAGGACCTCACAGAGTGTGGCCGTATTGGCCGATCTTCCTGTTAAATGTAGGTGCCAAGTTATTCGCCACGGAATCGGCTTTAAGGTTGGAGTCTTTCCTTCCGGAGGTGGCAGGGGAAGATCAGACGGGGTTTGTGATGGGGCGGAAGTTGTCTCCGAATGTGGTGCTGCGCTGCCTGAGGTGTTGTCTTTCAGACGAGGTGTTGGACTGAGGTCCTGTCCACTCTCAGGTGAAAATGAAAGCTACCATGGGGGTAATACAATAATAATAATCATCAATATTGTCACGAGTAGGCTTGCATTAACCCTGCAGGGAAGTTACTGTGAAAATCCCCTCGTCGCCACATTCCGGGCGCCTGTTCCCGTACAGAGAGGGAGAATTCAGAATGTCCAATTCACCTAACAGCTGAGTTTTTGGGACTTGTGGGAGGAAACTGGAGCACCCGGAGGAAATCCATGCAGACACGGGGAGAACGTGCAGACTCCGCACAGATAGTGACCCAAGCTAGAATTGAACCCATATTCTTGACGATGCGAAGCAACAGTGCTAACCACTGTGCTACTATGTCGCCCATTTAGAGTTGGGAAGGGGATGGTCGTTAACAGCAGTGACTGGCCAATGGGGACAGTTGCACAGTAATTACTGTTATCAGACAAGTAACCCAGACGTCTGGACTAATGCTCCAGAGACTCAAGTTCAATTTCCACCACAGCAGCTTGGGGGAGTTTAAATTCAATTAACTAATAAATCTGAATAAGAAAACTAGTTAAATGTGCAGCAACACTCAATGTGTTGGATGAGAACAAGGTTGGTCTCAGTTGTGATGCCCTCCAGGTTGCATAACTCTCATTTGAGTGTAAAAATAACTGGTGCTTGGGGAAGGTCTTCTGCTCCAAGTGTGTCTGGACCCCAGCAAAAGTCAGGAAGCCTGAAGCCCGACGTGACGATTTTCTTCCCATTCCGAGTATTTTCTAACAGTGCAAATGCAGACATTGCTGAGTTTGTATTTCCAGAATTGTCTGTGTTTTTGGGTTGTGTGAACTCCAGCTGGCATTTGTGACATGATTGCACAGGGAACCAAAGAACTGGAATCGAGTTAGATTTTTAAAAGAACTCCTGGGTATATTCTCAAGTAATTGAATTGAGTGGTTAGGAAGTAATTCAGCTTTTGTAGAAAATAGATCGAAGTTACAATGTAAACATACTGAATGATGTCAGTAAAGTGTACGATGGGTGTGTGAAATTTTCCTACTGTTTTGACTGAAAAAGAACGAGCAGGTTGTTTTGCAGACCGGTGGAGTCCAGCATTTGGGGTAATTGAACATTTTCGGTTTTCTTGCATATTCTTGCATATACAGTGTGTTAAAATGTTGCCATATGTTATCTTCAAGATTCAAACAAATGGAATGTCTAACTTCTTTGAAAAAAGAGAAGTTTTTCTATTCATTGTTTGATTGTTTTCCCTGTGGGATTTCACCCGAGAGAGCCATGGCCAAGTATAAGTTTTGGGTGAAGCAGGTTGAGGGGATATTGGGCCCGGACCTCAGCTGTAATTCCAACCTTTGTTTAAGGTCATACATCCTGTTATCTCTCGATTTCTATTATAGATCTCTGCGCCCACTTTTATAATGCAAACAACTTTTGTGAATTTGTTCCAGCCAGTGTCATTAATAATTACCAATTGACACGAATATCAAAACAATGTTTGAAAGTTAAATAAAACAAGATGCTGTAAATCCTCAGCAGATCAGGCAGCATCTGATGGGGGGGGGGGGGGGGGGGGGGGAGACAGTCAACATTTCAGGTTGATGACCATTTACCAGAACTGGGAAAGGTTAGAGATGTAATAGGTTTGAAGCAAGTACAGAGGCAGGGAGAGGCGAGGGAGAAAAGAACAAATGGGTATCTCTGAAAGGGAGGAGTGCAGGAGAGATTCAATGGCAGAAGGGAGGCTTGGGCAGGTCAAATGGAGTTGGGAACACAATTAGGTGTAAATTGAGAGAGGTGGATACTCAGCGAGACCTTGGTGTCCTTGTGCATCAGTCACTGAAAGTAAGCGCGCAGGTACAGCCGGCAGTAAAGAAGGCCAATGGGATGTTGGCCTTCATGGCGAGAGGGTTTGAGAATAGGAATAGGGATATTTTACCACAATTGTATCGGCATTCGTGAGGTCACACCTGGAGTATTGTGGGCAGTTTTGGTGACCTTATCTGAGGAAGGATGTTCTTGCTATGGAGGGAGGACAGCGAAGGTTTACCCGGCTGATTCCTGGGATGGTGGGACTGTCAAACGAGGAGAGACTAAATTGGTTAAGATTTTATTCATTCGAGTTTAGAAGAGTGAGAGGGGATCTCAAAGAAACTTATAAAATTCTAACAGGATTAGTCAGGGTGGATTCAGAAAGAATGTTCCCGATGGTGGGGGAGTCCAGAACAGGGGGCTGTAGTTTGAGGATGAGGGGAAAATATTTTCAAACTGAGGTGAGGAGAAATGTCTTCACCCAGAGAGCGGTGAATCTGTGGAATTCACTCCCACAGAAAGTAGTCGCGGCAAAAACATTGTTTAATTTCAAGAAGGAATTCGATATCGCTCTTGGGGCTAAAGGGATCAAGGGGTGTGGGGGGGGTGGTGGCGGATCAAGATATTAAACGTGATGATCAGCCATGATCATAATGAATGGTGGAGCAGGCTCGAAGGGCCGAATGGCCTCCTCCTGCTTCTATTTTCTCTGTCTGTTTCTAATGTGCGGCGGTTGTTGAATGTGGCACTGACCCTGCGGCCAGGCCGGGACCGGAGATAATTGTATCATTGGTCACGGAGAAGGTGTTTGACCGGGTGGAGTGGGGGCACCTTTTCCCGGAGTTGGAGAAGTTTGGGTTTGGACCTGGGTTTGTGTCGTGGGTGCGGCCCCGTTTTCCAGTATTTGCACAACACCAGGAGCTTGAGGTCTTTTCGGTTACATCGGGTACGAGGCTAACAGGAAGATCGGGCAACACGGGCACACTCTGTGGGGTCCTTATCCTTTATCAGAAGCAATGAGATAGACCCCTGCTCCAACGTCTCTGAGAGGGGTGTCCCGTGCCAAAGAGTCCCTAAACATGCCCAGCAACAGCGACCCAACTGATCCGAAAACTTCTTTTAAAATTCCATCGGAAACCCATCCGGCCCCGGGGCCTTCCCTGCCTGCATGTGTTTCAACGCGATCTGAATCTCCTCCAGGCCCAGTGGTGCCTCCAGTTCCACCCACAATTCCTCCCCCACCTTGGGAAACTCCAAACCCACCCAGGAACTCTGCCAGCCCTCGTACGTCCTGCGGAGGCTCTGACCTATACAGGCTCACATAAAATAAACACTCCATTCACCTTATCCGGGGCTGAGTCCAGCCTCCCCTCCAAATCCCTAACCTGAACAATCTCCCTGGCCGCATCCTGCCACGTTAATTGGTGAGCCAAGAGAGGGCTGGCCTTCTCCCCATACTCTACACCGTCCCATTCACCCGCCTCAATTGCCGCAGAGCCCTGTCCGTGATAGCAAGTCAAAACTGTATTTGCAGATTTTCCTGCACGCCTATAACTCCGGGGTCATGTCCCTCACTCACCTACGACCCACCCCGAGAATCTCATCCACCTGTTTCTGTGGCTCCTCCCTCGCCTCCCTGTCCACATGTGCCTTAAACACTCTGATCTCTCCCCGATCACCACCTTCAGCCCCTCCCACAAATTCGAGGGAGAGACCTCCTCATTATCATTATGTTCCACAGACTCCCGTATGGCCCTCGGAATCCTCACACAGAACCCCAAGTCCGACAGCACCCTCCGTCTAACCTCCACCCCCCTACGACCCTCCCGACCGACATCAAACACCAGGTCCACCCAATGTGGGGCCTGATGTGAAATAACCCCCGCCGAGTACTCAGCCTTCCTCACCCCAGCGAGAAGAGTCCGACTCAGCATAAAATAATCAGGCCCCGGATACACCTTGGGCTGGATTCTCCGATTCTGAGGCTCTGTCCCCACGGCAACGTAGCAACGGCAGAAAGAATGGTGTAAAACAGCCACCGACCCTGCGTTTGGCTGGGGGCCGGCATTCCGGCAGCACAGAGCACCCGGCTCGATCTGCCGATACGGCCCGGAGAATTGCCCGGTCTGTGGCCGCGCTTACGCAGGGCGGCGGCTGCAACCGCCCCGCCGTGCTACATGGCGGAGGCCGCTCGCGGACCCGGACCACGAAATAGTGCCCCCACTGTGGTCGGCTTGCACACCCCGGACCACTCCCCTCCCCCCCTCCCCCTGACTGTGACGCCACTGGACTGAGTCCGCAGCCGTCGCTGCGTTCCCGACGGATGAGGCAACATCGACCAACGGCGTCGGGACCTCGGCCGGTCGGGGCGGAGCATCGGGGGGTGGGCCCCCAGGCAATGTCCTGAGGGTGTCCATATGCTGCTTTAGGGCGGAGCATCGCGAAAGCTGCGCCGCCCCCGATTCGGTCGGGGACTTTGATTCTCCGGCTGATCGCCGAACCCGATTTTGCCGTCGGCGACGGGAGAATCCAGCCCCTTGTCGACCAAATAAAAAAATGAGAACTCCTTCTCCCCAGGGCGTGTAACCTGCCACAGATCTGCCCCCCCACTGACATTCCCCCCACCCTCCATCACCTCCATAAATGCAGACAATACCTTCACCATCCCTGCCGGGTCCAAGGATTTCGGCCTGGAGCGATGCACCTTCGGGTCCAACACACAGTTTAGATCCCCCCTAAAATCAATTGGTGGGTGTCCATATCCGGCACTGTAACCAGCAGCCGTTTCATAAACGATCCATCGTCCCAATTCAGGGCGCTCACATTCACCAGAACCACCGACATCTCCTCTAATGCCCCTGCTACCATCACGTACCGTCCACTCCGATCAGCTGTAACCCTCTCCACCTGGAACCAAACTCTCTTATTAATTAAGATCACCACCTCCCGGGCCCGTCTATCAAAGCCTGAGTGAAATACCTGGCTCGCCCAGGATTTCCGGAGCCTAGAGGGGTCCCGTACCCACATGTGAGTCTTTTGGAAAAACACCACATTGGCTCCCAGACTCTTTAAATGTGCAAAAGCCCTCGTCCTATGTGGTGAGCCATGTATGGCTGTTGTATATATTTTTAAAACAGACCAAGGCAGGCCAGCAGCACAGTTCAATTCCCGTACAAGCCTCCCCGAACAGGCGCCGGAATGTGGCGACTAGGGGATTTTCACAGGAACTTCATTTGAAGCCTATAAGCCAATAAGACATAGGAGCGGAAGTAAGGCCATTCGGCCCATCGAGTCCACTCCACCATTCAATCATGGCTGATTTCTACTCCATTTACCCGCTCTCTCTCCATAGCCCTTAATTCCTCGAGAAATCAAGAATTTATCAACTTCTGTCTTAAAGACACTCAACGTCCCGGCCTCCACCGCCCTCTGTGGCAATGAATTCCACAGACCCACCACTCTCTGGCTGAAGAAATTTCTCCTCAGCTCTGTTCTAAAGCGACTCCCTTTTATTCTAAGGCTGTGCCCCCGGGTCCTAGTCTCCCCTGCTAATGGAAACAACTTCCCTACATCCACCCTATCTCAGCCATTCATTATCTTGTAAGTTTCTATTAGATCTCCCCTCAACCTCCTAAACTCCAATGAGTATAATCCCAGGATCCTCAGACGTTCATCGTATGTTAGGCCTACCATTCCTGGGATCATCCGTGTGAATCTCCGCTGGACCCGCTCCAGTGCCAGTATGCCCTTCCTGACGTGTGGGGCCCAAAATTGCTCACAGTATTCTAAATGGGGCCTAACTAATGCTTTATAAAGCTTTAGAAGTACATCCCTGCTTTTATATTCCAAGCCTCTTTAGATAAATGACAACATTGCATTTGCTTTCTTAATTACAGACTCAACCTGCAAGTTTACCTTTAGAGAATCCTGGACTAGGACTCCCAAGTCCCTTTGCACTTCAGCATTATGAATTTTGTCACCGATTAGAAAATAGTCCATGCATCTATTCTATTTTCCAAAGTGCAAGACCTCGCACTTGCCCACGTTGAATTTCATCAGCCATTTCTTGGACCACTCTCCTAAACTGTCTCAATCTTTCTGCAGCCTCCCCACCTCCTCCATACTACCTGCCCCTCCACCTATCTTTGTATCATCGGCAAACTTAGCCAGAATGCCCCCAGTCCCGTCATCTAGATCGTTAATATATAAAGAGAACAGCTGTGGCCCCAACACTGAACCCTGCGGGACACCACTCGTCACCGGTTGCCATTCCGAAAAAGAACCTTTTATCCCAACTCTCTGCCTTCTGCCTGACAGCCAATCGTCAATCCATGTTAGTACCTTGCCTCGAATACCATGGGCCCTTATTTTACTCAGCAGTCTCCCGTGAGGCACCTTATCAAAGGCCTTTTGGAAGTCAAGATAGATAACATCCATTGGCTCTCCTTGGTCTAACCTATTTGTTATCTCTTCAAAGAACTCTAACAGGTTTGTCAGGCACGACCTCCCCTTACTAAATCCATGCTGACTTGTCCTAATCCGACCCTGCACTTCCAAGAATTTAGAAATCTCATCCTTAACAATGGATTCTAGAATCTTGCCAACAACCGAGGTTAGGCTAATTGGCCTATAATTTTCCATCTTTTTCCTTGTTCCCTTCTTGGACAGGGGGGATACAACAGCGATTTTCCAATCCTCTGGGACTTTCCCTGACTCCAGTGACTTTTGAAAGATCATAACTAACGCCTCCACTATTTCTTCAGCTATCTCCTTTAGAACTCTAGGATGTAGCCCATCTGGGCCCGGAGGTTTATCAATTTTTAGACCTCTTAGTTTCTCTAGCACTTTCTCCTTTGTGATGGCTACCATATTCAACTCTGCCCCCTGACTCTCCTAAATTGTTGGGATATTACTCATGTCTTCTACTGTGAAGACTGACGCAAAGTACTTATTTAGTTCCTCAGCGATTTCCTTGTCTCCCATCACTAGATTACCAGCGTCATTTTGGAGCGGCCCAATGTCTACTTTTGCCGCCCGTTTGTTTTTAATGTATTTAAAGAAACTTTTACTGTCATTCCTAATGTTACTGGCTAACCTACCTTCATAATTGATACTCTCTTTCCTTATTTCTCTCTTTGTTATCCTCTGTTTGTTTTTGTAGCCTTCCCAATCTTCTGACTTCCCACTACTCTTTGCCACATGAAAGGCTTTCTCTTTTGCTTTGATGCATCCCCTAACTTCCTTTGTCAGCCATTGCTGCCTAATCCCCCCTCTGATAACCTTTCTTTTCTTTGGGATGAACCTCTGTACTGTGTCCTCAATTACTCCCAGAAACTCCTGCCATTGCTGTTCTACTGTCTTTCCCACTAGGCTCTGCTCCCAGTCGATTTTCGTCAGTTCCTCCCTCATGCCCCTGTAGTTATCTTTATTTAACTGTAACACTTTTACATCTGATTCTACCTTCTTTCTTTCAAATTGGAGATTGAATTCTACCATATTATGATCACTACCTCCTAAGTGTTCCCTTACTTTAAGATCTTTAATCAAGTCTGGCTCATTACATAACACTAAGTCCAGAATGGCCTGTCCCCTCGTGGCCTCCATCACAAGCTGTTCCAAAAAGCCCTCCTGTAAACATTCAATTAATTCCCTTTCCTTGGGTCCACTGGCAGCATTAATTACCCAGTCCATCTGCATATTGAAGTCCCCCATGATCACTGTGACCTTGCCTTTCTGATATGCCCTTTCTATTTCGTGGTGCATTTTGTGCCCCTGGTCCTGACCACTGTTAGGAGGTCTGTACATAACTCCCATTATGGTTTTTTTGCCTTTGTGGTTCCTCAACTCTACCCACACAGACGCCACATCATCTGACCCTATGTCGTTTAGTTCTATTGATTTAATTTAATTCCTAATCAACAAGGCAACCCCGCCCCCTCTGCCCACCTCTCTGTCTTTTCGATAGGTTGTGAATCCCTGGATGTTTAAATGCCAGTCCTGAACCCCCTGCAACCATGTCTCTGTGATGCCTACCACATCATACCTGCCAGTCACAATCTGGGCCACAAGCTCATCTACCTTGTTCCGTACACTGCGCGCATTTAAATATAGCACCTTTAATTCTCTATTAACCGTCCCTTTTTGGTGTGGTGGACCTTGGTTTACTGAGCCTTTCCATACACTGTGTCATATTTTGTGGGATTGTGACTATCGTAACCTCTCCTGAGTTCTGTCTTTTCGTTCTTTTTTTGTCTTCCTAAGCAGCTACGCTTCCCACTGATTCCTTCACCTCTTGGTTCCCTGACTTTCCCTTCCCCCCAATCTTTAGTTTAAAGTCCTATTGACCACCCTATTTACTCTTTTCGCCAGAACACTGGTCCCAGCTCGGTTCAGGTGGAGACCATCCCAACGGTATAGGTCCACCCTGTCCCAAAACTGATGCCAGTGTCCCATGAAAAGGAACCCCTCATTCCCACACCACTCTTTCAGCCACGTGTTAACTTCCCTTATTCTTGCCTCCCTATGCCATTTTGCAAGTGGCTCGGGCAGTAATCCGGAGATTATGACCCTTGAGGACCTGTTTTTTAATTTGAATCCTAGCTCTTTATAATCTCTAAACAGGTCCTCTTTCCTAGACTTGCCTATGTTGTTGGTACCGACATGGACCACAACAACTGGATCCTCCCCCTCCCTCTCCAGTATCCTTTCAAGCCGGTCAGAGATGTCCCGCACCCTAGCACCGGACAGGCAACATACCATGCGGGACTCTTTATCCTGCTCATAAAGGATACTATCTATCCCCCTGATAATAGAATCCCCTACAACTACAACTTGCCTATTTACTCCCTCCCCTTGAATGGCCTACTGAACCATGGTGCCTTGGTCAGCTGACTCATCCTTCCTGCAGCCCTGTTCGCCATCCACACAGGGAGCAAGTGCCTCATACCTGTTGGACAGAGTCAAGGGCTGAGGCTCCTGAGTTCCAGACTGCTGGTTCCCTTTACCTGCCTGACTTGCAGTCACACCCTGCTGTCCCTGGCCACTGGCAGGATTTAAACTACTTACTCTGACAGGTGTGACTGCCTCCTGAAACACAGTGTCCAGGTAAGTCTCCCCCTCCCGGATGTGCCTCAGTGTTTGAAGCTCAGACTCCAGCTCATCAACTCTGAGCCGGAGTTCTTCGAGCAGCCAACACTTACTGCAGATGTGGTCGCTGCAGCTCGCAATGGGATCTGCCAGCTCCCACATCAAGCAGCTCAAGCACATCACCTGACCAGCCATCACTAATTAATTAATTAGTTTAATTTAAGTTTATGGTGGGGGCAGCTTCAGCCAATCAGACACTAATCTACACTGCACTTTTAACTGAAAAACAGCACAATTAGATTAACCACTTACCTTTCTTGGTTACCTCACTGCACCAAACTACCAAATTCTCACTTTCTGTATCTCTCTCACTCAGTCTGGGTCTCCTTGACCTGCGCAATGCTTATAATATAATAATGCTAATAATAATAATATAATATGGCACTTACCTCACACCAATGGATCTTATTATTAGGTTAGAGGAGGAGGAGGGCGGGTGGGAGACACTACACATGTAGTGTCTCGGGTTTCCTCTCCACCAGAATTTATTGGTTGGGGGGGGGGGGGGGGGGGGAGGGAACCTTCCCAGAAGTCCACGGGTCGAACTTTCGGTTCCCGCCTTATATTTTTTTAAAAATAAAACAGAAAAGAAGAGCAGAAACGGGACCAGGTAAGTGTTTTTAAAGTAAAAACTTACCTCCCAGAAGTCCCTTGCGCACCGCTCCCGCCGAAATCCGTGGAACACATACAGGTCAACAACACTTGAAATAGTCCAACACTATTTTATTGAGTCATTAACAGTTTAACGTACTCTCACTGTGGGTTAACACGATACTAGCTTTAACTAAAGACATTTGCCTTGTCCTAACCAGTCGATGGACTCAGCATATGGTGAATGTCTGTGCTGCGTGCTGTGAGCTCTGTCCTACTAGGAAGCTGCAGCTCGAATGAGCGGGAACTCTGATGCCCCCTGTCTTTATAGTGTGTGTGCTCTAACTGGTGATTGGCTGCGGTTTTGTGTGTGTTGATTGGTCCCACTGTGTGTCCATCAGTGTGTGACTGCACCATGATATACTGGTGTATATTATGACATCCCCCACCCCCTCTCCCTCCCGCACCCCCACTCTCCCTCCCGCACCCACGCTCTCCCTCCCGCACACCCGCTCTCCCTCCCGCACCCCCGCTCTCCCGCAACCCCTCTCTCTCTCTTCCCTCCCGCAACCCCGCGCTCTCTCTTCCCTCCCGCACCCGCGCTCTCTCCCTCCCGCAACCCCGCGCTCTCTCTTCCCTCCCGCAACCCCACGCTCTCTCTTCCCTCCCGCAACCCCGCTCTCTCTCTTCCCTCCCGCAACCCCGCGCTCTCTCTTCCCTCCCGCAACCCCTCTCTCTCCCTTCCCTCCCGCAACCCCGCGCTCTCTCTTCCCTCCCGCAACCCCGCGCTCTCTCCCTCCCGCAACCCCGCGCTCTCTCTTCTCTCTCGCAAACCCGCGCTCTTTCACTTTTGTGAGGGCCACGAAGAATCCAGCACGGGTTTTAAGGATACTAAGCAATAACATTTATTTACAATAACATTTCTACATAACAGTAGCAGTAACTTCCCTTGCTACATACTCCTTCCTGCTGGTTCCTGAACTGACCAGCTTTATTTATACTAGGAGTTTACTAATGGTTTCTCCGCCCCCCTCATTGGGGAAGCTCATACTCCCACAGGATTGTGGGATAGTCATTAGTCCCCAGCCAATGTTAAGTAGGCAGGTTATAACATCCCTCCCCCCCAAAGTCCAAGGAATCCACTGAAGACCCTGGCGAAGGAGGGCGTCGGACTCGTTTGGCCGCAGGCCGGACACCATTTGCATGCGGCGCTGGATCAGGCGGCGTGTAACGAGACAGAGACCGGCGCTTCCGTGATGAACGGCGTAACGGTTGTACATCCACGGCCCGTGAACCCGAGGATTCCCCCTCTGATGCATCCTGTGTCTCCATCTCGGAGTCAGAGTCTGCTGCCTCCGTCATGTCAGCGTCTCTATCTCCATTCGGTTCCGTAATGACCTGCGCAGGCTTCGAGTGAGGCACCAGGGGAAGATTGTGAGGTCTACCTTCCCTTGTCTCTGGTCTCTGCGGCTGTTGAAATGAGCTCCGGGGGCGGGGAATCTTTTGAGGGGATAGTCTTCTGGACCAAACGTGGTCTACATGTTTTCGCTGGAGACGACCCTGGGCTTGCACCTGGAAAGATATAGGGCCCGTTTGGCAAAAGATTACACCAGGAACCCATTGGGCACCACCAGCAAAATTCCGAACGAGCACTGGGTCACCGGGCGCAAACTGCCGAATCGGCCGATGCCGAGAAAATCCCTGTCCCTGCCGTTCCTGTGTGCGGCGTACTTTTGCGCCAATGTCCGGGAAAACCATACTAAGGCGGGTGCGAAGTCTCCGGCCCATTAGGAGTTCTGCGGGAGCTACCCCAGTCACTGCATGGGGGGGGTGGTCCTGTACGTAAACAAAAAGCGAGCCGGTCTCGTGTCCATTGATCCAGAAGACTGCTTCTTTAGGCCTCTTTTGAATGTCTGCACTGCGCGCTCTGCCAACCCATTTGAAGCCGGGTGGTAAGGGGCAGTGCGGATATGGCGGATGCCGTTCATCTTCGTGAACCTCGCAAACACCTCACTCGTGAATGGAGTGCCGTTATCCGTGACCAGCACCTCGGGGAGGCCATGCGTACGAAACGATAAACGCATCTTTTCAATTGTTGCGCAGGACGTTGTCCCCTGCATCTTATGCACCTCTAGCCATTTAGACTGGGCGTCAATTAGTAGAAGGAACATGGATCCTTGAAAAGGGCCTGCGAAATCTGCATGCAAGCGTGCCCAAGGCCTCCCTGGCCATTCCCAGTGATGTAGGGGCGCGGCCGGCGGAAGCTTCTGATGCTCCTGGCAAATGGAGCAGTTTTGGGCCACATTCTCAATGTCGGTGTCGAGGCCTGGCCACCAGACATAACTCCGGGCCAACATTTTCATTTTGGTCACGCCTGGATGCCCATTGTGCAAGTCTGTTAGTATCAGCTCCTGGCCTTTTTCCGGGACAATCACACGCGTCCCCCACAAGAGGATGCCGTCTTCCACGCTGAATTCTGACAGCTTGGAGGAAAATGCCCGCAACTCACCTGGGAGGTGCCGAACCTTTGACAGGACTGGCTCCGTCTGGTTCCACTCACGGATCTGTGATGCCGTGACAGGCAAGGTGTCCATAAAATTTAGGGTTGCAACCACCTCACCGGTCGTGGGGGTCGACATGGGGCCGTTCGATAAAGGCAATCGGCTCAGTGCGTCGGCATTTGCTATCTGCGTACCTGGTTTGTGCTCCAGAGAATACTCGTATGCAGCAAGCAACAAAGCCCAGCGCTGGATCCGTGCGGAAGCAATGGGCGGTATTGGCTTATCCTCCCTGAAAAGTCCTAGCAGAGGCTTATGATCAGTCACGATAGCGAAATGACGGCCATACACGTACTGGTGGAAGCGTTTCACCGCAAAAACCACTGCCAGGCCCTCCTCGATCTGCGCGTACTTTTTCTCCGCTGCAGTCAATGTGCGGGAGGCGAAAGCTATCGGTCGCTCGGCCCCGTTCTCCATCTTGTGGGACAGGACGGCCCCAATACCATACGGGGATGCATCACATGTGACGAGCAAAGGCTTTCCAGGATCATAGTGGGTTAGTAACCCAGACGACGACAATTGTTGCTTTACCCGCCGGAAAGCGGTTTCTTGCGGCTGACCCCAAACCCAGGTGTGATTTTTCTTTAGCAGCAGGTGCAACGGGGCCAGCGTAGTTGCCAGATTGGGGAGGAACTTCCCGTAATAGTTTACGAGACCGAGAAAAGAACGAAGATGCGAAGTGTCAGTCAGGGCAGGGGCATGTTGAATTGCACGCACCTTCTCTGCGACGGGGTGCAAACCTTCGCGGTCCACCCGATAACCTAGGTAGACTACTTCCTTTACCTGAAATACGCACTTTGTGCGACGTAAACGGACTCCAGCCTCCGAAAGGCGTCTAAGGACAGCCTCCAGATTTTCCAAATGTTCCTGCTCCGACGTCCATGTAATCAAAACGTCATCTAAGTAGACAGCCACACGTGGTAAACCTCTCAAAATGCCCTCCATAACACGTTGAAACATTGCGCAGGCAGAGGATACTCCAAAGGGCAACCGTGTATATTCATACAGGCCCCGGTGTGTATTAATCGTTACATATGGTTGGGAGGCAGGGTCCAGCTCCAACTGCAGGTAGGCGTGACTCATACCTAATTTTGTGAACGAGAGTCCACCTGCAAGTTTCGCGTAGAGATCCTCTATGTGAGGCATTGGATATCGGTCGAGTCGGGAAACCGTATTCACTGTACGTTTATAGTCGCCACACAAGCGAACTGTGGCATCTGGCTTCATTACAGCTACAATTAGTGCTGCCCAGTCAGCAAAACGGACGGGCCTGATAATACCCAAACTCTCCAAACGAGTGAGCTCCCCTTCTACCTTCTCGAGCAAGGCGTAAGGCACTGGGCGCGCCCGGAAATAGCGCGGTGTGGCTCCTGGTTCGACTTGGATATGGGCTACGGCCCCTTCTATTTTCCCCAAACCAGGCTGGAATACATCTGGGTATCGTCCTAGCACCTCAGTCAACCCTTCAGAAACTGTTTGGAGGATGTGCTGCCATTGCAACCGCAAATGGCGCAACCAGTCCCGACCCAACAGGCTGGGCCCATGGCCGCGCACCACGATAAGTGGGAAACGCCCCTCCTGGCGTCCATAAACAACAAGGGTCATTGTAGTTCCTGCAATGTCCAGTGGTTCCCCCGTGTAGGTGGCCAACCTGGCCTGTGAGTCGGTTAATGTAAGGGTCTGTATACCTTGCTTGATGCGGTCGAATGTCCTCTGGGCGATCACGGAGACCGCTGCGCCAGTGTCCAACTCCATCTCAAGCGGGTGGCCATTGACCCGTACTGTCACCTTAATGGGGGCCACACGGGGAGCTGCCACACAATGCAGCTGCAGGCAGTCGTCCTCTGTCTCCACGTCCTCAGGAATAGTCGCCGCAGGTTCATCCACATGGAAGGTACGGCCCCTGGGCTGGTCCCAGTTACGGCCCCTGGGCTGGTCACAGTTTCGGTCGGAATGACGGCCGCCCCCAGGACCGCCGTCCGCGACGGGGTCAGCGCCTACAAGTCTGACACGGACTTGGCTCCTCATCCATTGGCTCTGGAGAAGGCTCCCTTCGGGGAGGAATGTCCGACGGCAACTGACGTCGGTCCGGACGTTGCCTCGCCCAAGGTACCGCAGGAGTGCGGGGGGGACGTTTTCGGACGCAAGGGGTTGCGCCCCAAGGCATGCACTTCCATTCCCTGTAGCTCCTGTACTCCTCATTCTGCGCTCTCTCGGGACAATACTATTTGAATGGCCTGTTGAAAAGTCAATGTTGGCTCCGCTAACAACTTTCTCTGGGTGGCCGCATTGTTAATACCGCAAACCAAACGGTCGCGTAACATTTCTGACAAGGTCTCACCATCGTCACAGTACTCCGCAATCCTGCGTACCTGGATAGAAAATCGGCAAGGGATTCTCCAGGGGTCCTCTCAGCGGTATTAAACCGGTAACGCTGGACTATTGTGGACGGGGTTGGGTTAAAATGTTGCCCCACTATATTCACAAGTTCATCAAACGTTTTGGTGTCCGGCGCAGCTGGGTACGTAAGGCTCCTAATCACCCCAAACGTATGCGGGCCGCAGGCGGTGAGCAATATGACCACCTGGCACTCATTTTTGGTGATATTGTTTGCCCGGAAATAGTAACGCATCCGTTGTGCGTACTGGTTCCAGCTTTCCAGCGCAGCATCAAAAACATCCAAACGTCCGTACAGAGGCATGGTGTAATAGACAACAACTTCCAACCTGTATCCAACAAAAATCCAGGGAGGTGGCTTCAGCAGTGTAGACAGCTATTCACTTTAACCCTCATCGCCAGTTTTGTGAGGGCCACGAAGAATCCAGCATGAGTTTTAAAGATACAAAGTAATAACATTTATTTACAATAACATATACACATAACAGTAGCAGTGACTTCCCTTGCTACATACTCCTTCCTGCTGGTTCCTGAACTGGCCAGCTTTATTTGTACAGGGAGTTTACTAATGGTTTCTCCACCCCCCTGATTGGGGAAGCTCATACTCCCACAGGATTGTGGGATAGTCATTAGTCCCCAGCCAATGGTAAGTAGGCAGGTTATAACACTCACCCACCCCCACCCTCTCCCCCACCCCCACGCTCTCCCCCCACCGCCAACGCTCTCCCCCCACCCCCACGCTCTCCCCCCCACCCCCCCTCTGTCTGCCCCACCCCCACTCTCTCCCCCCCCACTCTCTCCCCCCTATCCCCCCCACCCCCACTCTCTCCCCCACCCCCACTCTCTCTCCCCACCCCCACTCTCTCTCCCCACCCCCACTCTCTCTCCCCCACCCCCACTCCCAAGCCCACTCTCGCTCCCCCGGCCACACTCTCTCTCCCCCACCCCCACGCTCTCTCCCCCACCCCCACTCTCTCTCCCCCACCCCCACTCTCTCTCCCCCACATCCACTCTCTCTCCCCCGCCCCCACTCTCTCTCCCCCGCCCCCACTCTCTCTCCCCCGCTCACTCTCCCCCGCCCCCACTCTCTCTCCCCCGCCCCCACTCTCTCTCCCCCCACCCCCACTCTCTCTCTCCCCGCCCCCACTCTCTTTCCCCCACCCCCACTCTCTCTCCCCCCCGCCCCCACTCTCTCTCCCCCCGCCCCCACTCTCTCTCCCCCCGCCCCCACTCTCTCTCCCCCGCACCCACTCTCTCTCCCCCCGCCCCCACTCTCTCTCCTCCTGCCCACACTCTCTCTCCCCGCCCCCACTCTCTCCCCCCCGCCCCCACTCTCTGCCCCACCCCCACTCTCTGCCCCACCCCCACTCTCTGCCCCACCCCCTCTCTCTGCCCCACCCCCTCTCTCTCTCCCCCACCCCCACTCTCTCTCCCCCACCCCCACTCTCTCCCCCACCCCCACTCTCTTCCCCTCTCTCTCCCCCCCCCCACTCTCTCGCTCTCTCTCTCTTGCTCTCGCTTTCTCTCTCGCTCTCTCTCCCCCACTCCCCTCTCTCTCTCTCGTTCTCTGTCGCACTCTCCTCTGTGTGTCTCTCTGTCTCTATCTCTCTGTCTCTCTCCCACTCCTCTCTGTCTCTTTCTTCCGCTCTCTGTCTCTCACTCGCTCCCCCCTTCCCTCTATCTCTCTCTCTTCCCCACTCCTCTCTGTCTCTCTCTCTCTCTCTCTCTGCCTCTGTCTTTGGCTCTTTCTCACTCTCTCTGTCTCTTTCTCCCTCTCTCTGTCTCTCTCCCCCTCTCTCCCCCTCTCTCTCTCTCTCTCTCTCGCTCTCTGCCTCGCTCTCTATCCCCCACTCCTCTCTGTCTCTCTCTCCCACTCTCTCACTCTCTCTCTCTGTCTCTCTCTCTCTCTCTCTCTCTCTCTGTCTCTCTCCCTCTCTCTCTGTCTCTCTCCCACTCTCTCTGTCTCTCTCTCTGTCTCTCTCCCTCTCTCTCTCTCTCTCTCTCTCTGTCTCTCTCTCTCTCCCTCTCTTTCTCTCTCTGTCTCTCCCTCTCTCTGTCTCTCGCTCTCTCCTCCACTCCTCTCTGTCTCTCTCTCCCTCTCTCTGTCTTCGTCTCTCTGACTCTCTCTCCCTCTCTCTGTCTCTCCTTCTCTTCCCCCCCCCACTCCCCGCTCTCCTTCACTCTGTCCCACGCTCCCCTGTCTCTCTCTCTCTCCCATTCCCCTGTCTCTCTCTCTCTCACTCTCTGTCTTTCTGTCCCTCTCTCTCCCCCCCACTCCCCTTTCTCTCTCTCCCCCCCACTCCCCTTTCTCTCTCTCCCCCACTCCCCTTTCTCTCTCTCCCCCCCCACTCCCCTTTCTCTCTCTCTCTCTCTCCCCCACTCCCCTTTCTCTCTCCTCCCCACTTCTCTCTCTCTCTCTCTCTCTTTCTCTGTCGCACTCTCCTCTGTGTGTCTCTCTGTCTCTATCTCTCTGTCTCTCTCCCCCTCCTCTGTCTCTTTCTCCCGCTCTCTGTCTCTCACTCCCTCCCCCTTCCCCCTCTCTCTCACTCTCTCTGTCTTTCGGTCTCTCTCTCTCTCTTCCCCACTCCTCTCTGTCTCTCTCTCTCTCTCTCTCTCTGCCTCTGTCTTTGGCTCTTTCTCCCTCTCTCTGTCTCTTTCTCCCTCTCTCTGTCTCTCTCTCCCTCTCTCTGTCTCTCTCTCCCTCTCTCTGTCTCTCTCTCCCACTCTCTCTGTCTCTCTCTCTGTCTCTCTCTTTCTCTCTCTCTGTCTCTCTCTCTCACTCTCTCCCTCTCTCTCTCTCTCCCTCCCTCTCTCCCTCTCTCTCTCCCCCTCTCTCTGTCTCTCTCTCTCGCTCTCTGCCTCGCTCTCTCCCCCACTCCTCTCTGTCTCTCTCTCCCTCTCTCTGTCTTTCTCTCTCTGACTCTCTCTCCCTCTCTCTGTCTCTCAATCTCTCCCCCCCCCCACTCCCCGCTCTCCCTCTCTCTGTCCCACGCTCCCCAGTGTTTCTCTCTCTCTCTCCCATTCCCCTGTCTCTCTCTCTCTTACTCTGTCTTTCTGTCCCTCTCTCTCCCCCCACTCCCCTTTCTCTCTCTCTCTCCCCCCACTCCCCTTTCCCTCTCTCCCCCCCACTCCCCTATCTCTCTCTCTCCCCCTACTCCCCTTTCTCTCTCTCCCCCACACTCCCCTTTCTCTCTCTCTCTCTCCCCCGCACTCCCCTTTCTCTCTCTCTCCCCCACTCCCCTTTCTCTCTCTCCCCCACACTCCCCTTTCTCTCTCTCTCTCTCCCCCCCCCTCCCCTTTCTCTCTCTCTCCCCCACTCCTCTTTCTCTCTCTCCCCCGCACTCCCCTTTCTCTCTCTCCCCCGCACTCCCCTTTCTCTCTCTCCCCCACACTCCCCTTTCTCTCTCTCTCTCTCCCCCACACTCCCCTTTCTCTCTCTCTCCCCCCACTCCCCTTTCTCTCTCTCTCTCCCAACCGGAGACCCAACCGGGTGCCATGGAGGAGAGATGGGTGACCCGACACCCCGGCCTGAGAAGGAGGCTGCCAGCCATTCACCGTGCCTGGTCGCAGGTGGCAGAGGCCGTCAGCCCCGTGGGCAACACCATCTGGACCAGCCAGCAATGGCATAGGAAACTGTACGACCTCCTCAGGGTGGCCAGGGTGAGAAGGCAGCGCTATGCTCCTGGTACCAACCCCCGTCCCTCCTACGCTCCCACCCGGAGGGCGGCATTACCCCCACCCTGCACCACATACCGGCAGCCATCCCGGCTGGCAGGAGCGGGGAAAGAACGGAGGGAACTGCCGGTCCTGCAGCCCCACATCGGGGCAGAGAAGTGGGCACCGGGCGCAGTCAGAAGGCCTCGGGTGTGGCCAGCGGGCCCTGGGTGTGGAGAGCGGGCCCTGGCTGTGGTCAGCGGGCCCTGGCTGTGGTCAGCGGGCCCTGGGTGTGGAGAGCGGGCCCTGGCTGTGGTCAGCGGGCCCTGGGTGTGGTCAGCGGGCCCTGGGTGTGGTCAGCGGGCCCTGGGTGGGGCCAGCGGGCCCTGGGTGTGGTCAGCGGGCCCTGGGTGTGGAGAGCGGGCCCTGGCTGTGGTCAGCGGGCCCTGGCTGTGGTCAGCAGGCCCTGGGTGTGGTGAGCGGGCCCTGGCTGTGGTCAGCGGGCCCTGGCTGTGGTGAGCGGGCCCTGGCTGTGGTCAACAGGACCTGGGTGTGGCCAGCGGGCCCTGGCTGTGGTCAGCGGGCCCTGGGTGTGGCGAGCGGGCCCTGGGTGTGGAGAGCGGGCCCTGGGTGTGGCCAGCAGGCCCTGGGTGTGGTCAGCGGGCCCTGGGTGTGGTGAGCGGGCCCTGGGTGTGGAGAGCGGGCCCTGGGTGTGGCCAGCAGGCCCTGGCTATGGTCAGCGGGCCCTGTGTGTGGAGAGCGGGCCCTGGGTGTGGTCAGCGGGCCCTGGGTGTGGCCAGCGGGCCCTGGGCATGGTGAGCGGGCCCTGAGTGTGGTCAGCGGGCCCTGGGTGTGGGGAGCGGGCCCTGGGTGTGGTCAGCGGGTGCTGGGTGTGGCCAGCGGGCCCTGGGTGTGGCGAGCGGGCCCTGGATGTGGTCAGCGGGCCCTGGGTGTGGCGAGCGGGCCCTGGGTGTGGTCAGCGGGCCCTGGGTGTGGTCAGCGGGCCCTGGGTGTGGCGAGCGGGCCCTGGGTGTGGTCAGCGGGCACTGGGTGTGGCGAGCGGGCCCTGGGTGTGGTCAGCGGGCCCTGGCTGTGGGGAGTGGGCCCTGGGTGTGGTCAGCGGGCGCTGGGTGTGGCCAGCGGGCCCTGGGTGTGGTCAGCGGGCCCTGGGTGTGGAGAGCGGGCCCTGGGTGTGGTCAGCGGGCGCTGGGTGGGGCCAGTGGGCCCTGGGTGTGGTCAGCGGGCTCTGGGTGTGGGGAGCGGGCCCTGGGAGTGGTCAGCGGGCCCTGGGTGTGGCGAGCGGGCCCTGGGTGTGGTCAGCGGGCCCTGGGTGTGGCGAGCGGGCCCTGGGTGTGGCGAGCGGGCCCTGGGTGTGGCGAGCGGGCCCTGGGTGTGGTCAGCGGGCCCTGGGTGTGGTGAGCGGGCCCTGGGTGTGGCGAGCGGGCCCTGGCTGTGGTCAGCGGGCCCTGGCTGTGGTCAGCGGGACCTGGCTGTGGTCAGCGGGCCCTGGGTGTGGTCAGCGGGCCCTGGGTGTGGTCAGCGGGCCCTGGGTGTGGCCAGCGGGCCCTGGGTGTGGTCAGCGGGCCCTGGGTGTGGTCAGCGGGCCTGGGTTGTGGTCAGCGGGCCCTGGGTGTGGTCAGCGGGCCTGGGTTGTGGTCAGCGGGCCCTGGGTGTGGTCAGTGGGCTCTGGGCATGGTCAGCGGGCCCTGGGCGTGGCGAGCGGGCCCTGGGCGTGGCGAGCGGGCCCTGGGTATGGTCAGCGGGCCCTGGGTGTGGTCAGTGGGACTTGGGTGTGGTCAGCGGGCCCTGGGTGTTGTCAGCGGGCCCTGGGTGTGGCGAGCGGGCCCTGTGTGTGATGAGCGGGCCCTGGGTGTGGAGAGTGAGCCCTGGGTGTGGCGAGAGGGCCCTGGGTGTGGTCAGCAGGCCCTGGCTGTAGTGAGTGGCCCCTGGGTGTGGTCAGCAGGCCTCGGGTGTGGTGAGTGGGCCCTGGGTGAGGTCAGCAGGCCGTTGTGTAGCCAGCGGGCCCTGGGTGTGGCGAGAGAGCCCTGGGTGTTGTCAGCTGGCCCTGGCTGTGGTGATTGGGCCCTGGGTGTGTAGAGCGGGCCCTGAGTGTGGCAAGAAGGCCCTGGGTGTGGTTAGCGGGCCCGAGGAAAGGGCAGTTACCGGAGCGGACATCGGCATTGGGTTAGTAAGTGAGATCCCGCTGAGTTGAGGTTTCCAGTTACGCGTGATTCCCCCCACCCCAACACTCCCCATCACCTTGACCCACACACACCACCCGCACCCCACACCACCCTCACCCCCACACCACCTTCACCCTCACACCACCCTCACCCTCACACCACCCTCCCCCTCCCCCCTCACCCTCACACCACCCTCCCCCTCCCCCCTCACCCCCACACCACCTTCACCCTCACACCACCCTCCCCCTCCACCTCACCCTTACACCACCCTCACCCCCTCACCTTCACACCACCCTCACCCCCTCACCACTCTCACCCCCGCACCACCCTCACCCTCACCCCCACCCTCACCCCCTCACCCTCACCCCCACCCTCACCCCCACACCAGCCTCACCCCCTCACCCTCACCCCACACCACCCTCACCCTCACCCCCACACCCCCTCACCACCCTCACCCCCACAACACCCTCACCCTCACACCCACACCACAGGGTGCTGACTAGCACCAAACCTCCGAACGCAGGGCGTTGACTAGCACCAAACCTCCGAACACAGGGTGCTGACTAGCACCAAACCTCCGAACACAGGGTGCTGACTAGCACTAAACCTCCGAACACAGAGCGCTGACTAGCACCAAACCTCCGAACACAGGGTGCTGACTAGCACCAAACCTCCGAACACAGGGTGCTGACTAGCACCAAACCTCCGAACACAGGGTGCTGACTAGCACCAAACCTCCAAACACAGAGCGCTGACTAGCACTAAACCTCCAAACACAGCGTGCTGACTAGCACCAAACCTCTGAACACGGGGTGCTGACTAGCACCAAACCTCCGAACGCAGGGTGCTGACTAGCACCAAACCTCCAAACACAGGGTGCTGACTAGCACCAAACCTCCGAACACAGGGTGCTGACTAGCACCATACCTCCAAACACAGGGTGCTGACTAGCACCAAACCTCCGAACACAGGGCGCTGACTAGCACCAAACCTCCGAACACAGGGTGCTGACTAGCACCAAACCTCCGAACACAAGGTGCTGACTAGCACCAAACCTCCGAACACAGAGTGCTGACTAGCACCAAACCTCCGAACGCAGGGTGCTGACTAGCACCAAACCTCCGAACACAGGGTGCTGACTAGCAGCAAACCTCCGAACACAGCGTGCTGACCAACACTAAACCAGAGGCTGCCAAACCTCATCTCAAACACACTTTATAAACCCATTGGCAGTACAAGAAGAGGAATGAGGAGAAGTCTGGGAGAGCTAACTCATCCCACCACCAAACCAGAGACTAAAGAAACAGCGAGAAGCAGGGGGGGGGGGGGGGGTCACAAGAAGGGAAAACGTTTGCGGGTGACACTAAAAGAAATGGTATTGTAGACAGTGAGGAAGGTTATCAAAAATTGCACAGGATCTTGATCAGCTGGGGAAGTGGGCCGAGAAGTGGCGAATGGAGTTCAATGCAGATCAGGGTGAGGTGTTGCATTCTGGAAAGTGAAATCAAGGGAGGACTTTCATGGTGAATGGTAGGACCGTAGGGAGTATCGTGGAACGGAGGGCCTTAGTTAGGCCTCATGTCATTTGGAATATTGTGGACAATTCTGGTCGCCACACTACCAGAAGGATGTGGATGCTGTGGAGAGGGTACAGAAGCGGTTTAGTAGGATGCTGCCTGAGATAAACTCGGCCTGTTCTCACTGCAAAGACGGAGGTTGTGAGGCCACCTGATAGAGGTCGACAAGATTGAGTGGCATGGACAGAGTGGACAGTCAGACGCTCTTTCCTCGGGTAGGAGACTCAATGGGGACATAGGTTTGAAGCGCGTGGGGGAAAGTTTAGAACAGATGTGTGAGGCAAGTTTTTTACACAGAGGGTGATAGAGGGAACGTGCTGCCTGGGGAGGGGGTGGGAGCAGGTACGAGAGCGGCATTTAAGGGACAACTAGACAATACATGAATAGGGTGGGGATGGAAGGATACGGACTCCATCAGTGCGTACGGTTTTAGTTTAGGCAGGTACCATGGTCAGCGTAGCCATGGAGGACTGAAGGGCCTGTTCCTGTGCTGCATTGTTCTTTGTTCTTCATGCATAGTTCTCTGAAGGTGGAGTCACAGGTCGATGGGGCAGTGAAGAAGGCTTTTGGCCTGCTGGCCTTCATCAGTCAGGGCATTGAGTCTCGAAGTTGGAAAGTTATGTTGCAGTTGTACAGGATGTGGGTGAGGTCGCACCGGAGTATCGTGTTCAGTTTTGGTCGCTTTGCTGTCGGAAAGATGTTATTAAACTGGAGAGAGGGCAGAAGAGATTCACAAGAATGTTGCCAGGACTCAAAGGACTGAGTTACAGGGAGAGATTGGACAGGCTGTAGGAGAATGAGGGCTGATCTTATAGAGGTGGGTAAGATCATGAGAGGCATGGAGAGGGTGGATGCACTCAGCTTTTTTCCCAGGGTTGGGAAATCGAGAACTAGAGGGCAGAGGTTTAAGTTAAGAGGGGAAAGAATTAATGGGAGCCTGAGCACAACGTTTTTACACAGGGGATGGTACATATGCAGAATGAGCTGCCGGAGGAGGTGGTTGAGGCAGGGACACTGACAACATTAATAAGGCAGCTAGACAGATACATGGATAGGAACGTACTCGGGGACAGAGGTTTAAAGTGTGTGGGGAAAAGTTTGGAACAGATGTGCGAGGCAAGTTTTTTACACAGAGGGTGATAGAGGGAACGCGCGGCCTGGGGAGGGGGTGGGAGCCGGTACGAGAGCGGCATTTAAGGGACAACTAGACACTATATGAATCGGGTGGGAATGGAAGGATACGGACTCCATATACAGAGGGATATGGGCCAAATGCAGGCAAATGGGGTTGACTTAGATGGAATGGATCAGTATGGAGCCAAGGGTCTATCTCCGTGCCTGTCTCCATTACTGCCTAAAAGGAAGGAGCTGATGAAGGAGCTCTGAGATACGGACAGGTCCCCACTCGGCCCCCGGAAGGACCCCGTAGCGTAGATGGTCAGTGAAACCATCACCTTGACGTCCACCAGAAGCAGGTATCCTCCCCCATATCCCCAAGGTGCCAGGTTTCCCTTCATCTGGCAGATATGCCGTACGGTCCGGTCCCGCTGCTCCGCCGGAGTCTCCAGTGGCACGCCCAGTCCGGCAGGGCCTTGAATGACAGGCGCTGCCGGTACACACAAGCCCTCATGCGGCTCCTCCTTTGCACCTTCTCCTCCTCCACCTCGTCCTCGGCCTGTTGGGCGGCCGACTCTCCATCCTCACTGGCTGCCTGCTCTTCCTCTGGGGCAGGATCCGCTGCTGCAGGCTCCTCCTCCACGAGCAGCTCCAGCTCGTACCACGGGGCACCCGCCACTGCTCGGAGGAAGGCCACCATTGCTGGTTAATTCCATATCCATTGTCTGCAGGGGGTGAAAGGCCGACATGTCAGCACGGTGTGAACCCCCTTGCTCAACCAGGTCCAACAGGCGAGACAATGCCCCGGTTGGCACTGTGGACTCTGCCTCTGCAATGTGCCCCCCCCCGGGGCCCCGTTGGAGCCAGTCCTTGCTGCCAGGCATACAGTCACCTGGATCTACCTTTGCCAACGGTGCACTCCACAGCGCATATCCAACGCCCATTGTGGGGCCGCTGTGGGTGTTGCCCTTGGGTGGGCTGTGTTGCTCTGCAAGTGTGCCAGCCAGTTCGGTGTTTGATATGGTGGTGGGTGGGGGTTGGGGTGCTGGGGTGGTGGGTGGGGGATGGGGTGCTGGGTAGGGGCACAAACATGGTCGGTGTCACTCTGAAAAGTCAGGGTCCAAGGTGGGTGGTCAGTGGGGTGCGCAGCAAGGTGGCTGCGTTACAGCCGTGGCAATGGCGGTCCGTGATTGGGCACCGCCCCTGTGCCATGGGGGTCAGCCCGGCCCCACGGCCTGTCACCTCCCCGGCCCTTGCATGGCCCCCCCTACCCCAGCCAGCCCGGCCAGTGTGGGTACCGCCAGGCCGCAGTCGCACCTCTCCGTGTCCGACCTCCTCGCTCTCCCTCAGCAGTCACAGCGCCTGTTTCCCGTGTGGAGTGGACCACATTCACGCCACTGTCGAGGTGGCAGAGAATTGCGATTTGGCGTGAACCCAGCGCCCACAACGATTCTCCGGCCAATCATGTTTCCCGACCCCGGTGTTGGCTAACGGAAAATCCCGCCAATAATTTCCGATCTTGGCAGCGTGATTGGCAGCAACAGACACCCCAAGATCATTGAACAGATTGACCCCCAAATACTGCCGAATGTTGGAGACACGGCCAGATGTTGGCAAGTTCATTCATCTCACATCACTTTTGAAGAGGAAGTGTTTCTTTCTCTGATTCCTGTAATGTTTACTTTAATTGTGTCTTACCAATTAAAGCTTGAAGGTTAGAGCTGGGGGGGGGGGGGTGAATTTTCCCGCTGTTCCCATCGGTGGGATTTCTGGTCCCACTGACAGTGGCCTCCCCACCGTGGGGGGGTGGGGGGGGGGGTATGAACAAGGGGAATCCCCATTGGCTGCGATTGGGCTGGGAGATCCTGCCTCTGGCCAATGGCCTTTGCCGCCACAAAACAGGCTGCGGGGTGGTGAGGAACGTCCTGCCCCGTGTTTGTCAGCTCGTCACAGTTACACAGATCACCGTGCGGACCGACAAGACCTTTATCAGGACTGAGTTATCCCCCAATCCACATCAACTCATAAACAACAACAGCTGGCAATGGGAAACTGGTCTCCATCAGCTTTCGATTTGTGGTTGCCATCTGCTCGGTCGGGCTGATTAAACCGGGTGTGAATATTGTTGTGAAACTGGGAATCTCCACGCTGTCAGAATCCGGGATTGGGAGTGACTGAGATTAGATCGAATTACACAATGCAGAACACACCATACAGGGGGCACCATCACGTCTGCACCATCTGCCTCACTGTTGGGTGAACTTTGTCCGGGTCCAATCCATTTGCCTTACAAACAGACAGAGGCTGTCACGGACTGTTCAACACTGAGGAACAAACAACCTGAGTGAACCTGCTCCAGCTCACACGGCAACACCTCCTGAGGCTCCGGTAAGCAATCAGGTATGAATTAGATGCTGAGAAGGTTGTCACTGTTTTTAAACATTTGCACAGGTTTTTGTAACTCCAGTCCAGAGCTCATTAAGAGCTGTGCCTGTGAGGAGACTGGAGATGGATCTGGAGGATTTACTCAGCAAGTCACAAACCAAACATGGTTTAATCATTGGTGTGGGGGAGGGAAGGAGCGGGCTTGTGGATTGACCAAGAAACATGAACATGTTGGGGTCAAAGGATAATAAGAACTAGGAGCAGGAGTAGGCCATCTGGCCCCTCGAGCCTGCTCCACCATTCAATGAGATCATGGCTGATCTTTTGTGGACTCAGCTCCACTTTCCGGCCCGAACACCATAACCCTTAATACCTTTTTTCTTCAAAAAACTATCCATCGTTATCTTAAAACATTTAATGAAGGAGCCTCTACTACTTCACTGGGCAAGGAATTCCATAGATTCATAAGCCTTTGGGTGAAGAAGTTCCTCCTAAACTCAGTCCTAAATCTACTTCCCGTATTTGGAGGCTATGCCCCCTAGTTTTGCTTTCACCCGCCAGTGGAAACAACCTGCCCACATCTATCCTATCTATTCCCTTCATAATTTTATATCTTTCTATACGATCCCCCCTCATCCTTCTAAATTCCAATGAGTACAGTCCCAGTCTACTCAGCCTCTCCTCGTAATCCAACCACTTCAGCTCTGGGATTAACCTAGTGAATCTCCTCTGCACACCCTCCAGTGCCAGTACGTCCTTTCTCAAGTAAGGAGACCAGAACTGAACACAATACTCCAGGTGTGGCCTCACTAACACCTTATACAATTGCAGCATAACCTCCCTAGTCTGAAACTCCATCCCTCTAACAATGAAGGACAAAATTCCATTCGCCTTCTTAATCACCTGTTGCACCTGTAAAACAACGTTTTGCGACTCATGCACTAGTACACCCAGGTCTCCCTGCACAGCAGCATGTTCTAATATTTTATCATTTAAATAATAATCCCTTTTGCTGTTATTGCTACAAAAATGGATAACCTCACATTGGTCAACATTGTATTCCATCTGCCAGACCCTAGCCCATTCACTTAACCTATCCAAATCCCTCTGCAGACTTCCGGTATCCTCTGCACTTTTTGCTTTGCCACTTATCTTAGTGTCGTCTGCAAACTTGGACACATTGCCCTTGGTCCCCAACTCCAAATCATTTATGGAAATTGTGAACAATTGTGGGCCCAACACTGATCCCTGAGGGACACCACTAGCTACTGATTGCCAACCAGAGAAACACCCATTAATCTCCCCTCTTTGCTTTCTATTCATTAACCAATCCTCTATCCATGCTACTACTTTCCCCTTAATGCCATGCATCTTTATCTTATGCAGCAATCTTTTGTGTGGCACCTTGTCAAAGGTTTTCTGGAAATCCAGATATACCACATCCATTGGGTCGCCGTTATAGAACATAGAACAGTACAGCACAGAACAGGCCCTTCGGCCCTCGATGTTGTGCCGAGCATTGTCCGAAACCAAGATCAAGCTATCCCACTCCCTGTCATTCTGGTGTGCTCCATGTGCCTATCCAATAACCGCTTGAAAGTTCCTAAAGTTCCTACCTCACGGCTCTATCCACTTGAGTGGCAACCTTCAGAGATCTGTGGACATGAACCCCAAGATCTCTCTGTTCCTCCACATTCCTCAGAACCCTGCCATTGACCCTGTAATCCGCATTCAAATTTTTTCTACAAAAATGAATCACCTCGCACTTATCAGGGTTAAACGCGATCTGCCATTTTCGGCCCAGATCTGCATCCTATCAATGTCTCTTTGCAGCCTACAACAGCCCTCCACCTCGTCCACTACTCCACCAATCTTGGTGTCATCAGCAAATTTACTGACCCACCCTTCAGCTCCCTCCTCCAAGTCATTGATAAAAATCACAAATGGTGAGGACCCAGCACTGATCCCCGTGGTACACCGCTGGTAACTGGGCTCCAGTCTGAAAATTTTCCATCCACCATCACCCTCTGTCTTCTATGTGATAGCCAGTTACTTATCCAATTGGCCAAATTTCCCTCTATCCCACACCTCCTTACTTTATTCATGAGCCGACCATGGGGAACCTTATCAAACACCTGACTAAAATCCATGTATACGGCATCAACTGCTCTACCTTCACCTCTGTACTTACTTACCTCCTCAAAGAATTCATCCACCGCACGGGTCATGTCCTCAAAAAATTCCACTAAATTCGCAAGGCACGACCTGCCCTTTATGACCCCATGCTGCGTCTGCCCAATGGGACAATTTCCATCCAGCTGTCTCGCTATTCCCGTGCCCGTTTCACGCCGTCGGGTTTCACAAGGCGTGAACACTTTGTCTCCATTTTGGAGAACAGCCCCAATGTCTACTTTCCCACTCCCAGAGAGAGAGACTTCACTCACTATAGAGAGATAAACTCAATGTTTAGTATCCCACTCCCAGAGAGAGACTTCACTGACTATAGATAATAAACTCAATGTTTAGTATCCCACTCCCAGAGAGAGACCTCACTCACTATAGATAGATACACTCAATGTTTACTATCCCACTCCCAGAGAGAGACTTCACTGACTATAGATAATAAACTCAATGTTTAGTATCCCACTCCCAGAGAGAGACCTCACTCACTATAGATAGATACACTCAATGTTTAGTATCCCACTCCCAGAGAGAGACTTCACTGACTATAGATAGATAAACTCAATGTTTAGTATCCCACTCCCAGAGTGAGAGACTTCACTCACTATATAGAGATAAACTCAATGTTTAGTATCCCACTCCCAGAGAGAGACTTCACTCACTATAGATAGATAAACTCAATGTCTCCTATCCCACTCCCAGAGAGAGAGATTTCACTCACTATAGATAGATAAACTCAATGTCTCCTATCCCACTCCCAGAGTGAGAGACTTCACTCACTATAGAGAGATAAACTCAATGTTTAGTATCCCACTCCCAGAGAGAGACTTCACTCACTATAGATAGATAAACTCAATGTTTAGTATCCCACTCCCAGAGAGAGAGACTTCACTCACTATAGATAGATAAACTCAATGTCTACTGTCCCACTCCCAGAGAGAGAGACTTCACTCACTATAGACAGATACACTCAATGTTTACTATCCCACTCCCAGAGAGAGACTTCACTCACTATAGATAGATAAATTCAATGTCTACTATCCCACTCCCAGAGAGAGAGACTTCACTCACTATAGATAGATAAACTCAATGTCTACTATCCCACTCCCAGAGAGAGACTTCACTGACTATACATAGATAAACTCAATGTCTACTATCCCACTCCCAGAGAGAGAGACTTCACTGACTATAGATAGATAAACTCAATGTTTACTACCCCACTCCCAGAGAGAGACCTCACTCACTATAGATAGATAAACTCAATGTCTACTATCCCACTCCCAGAGAGAGACCTCACTCACTCTCGATAGATAAACCCAATGTCTACTATCCCACTCCCAGAGAGAGAGACTTCACTCACTGTAGCTAGATAAACTCAATGTCTACTATCCCACTCCCAGAGAGAGAGACTTCACTGACTATACATAGATAAACTCAATGTCTACTATCCCACTCCCAGAGAGAGACGTCACTCACTCTAGATAGAGAAACTCAATGTCTACTACCCCACTCCTAGAGAGAGAGACTTCACACACTATAGATGGATAAACTCAATTTCGACTATCCCACTCCCAGAGAGAGACTTCACACACTATAGATAGATAAACTCAATGTCTACTATCCCACTCCCAGAGAGAGAGACCTCACTCACTCTCGATAGATAAACTCAATGTCTACTATCCCACTCCCAGAGAGAGAGACTTCACTCACTGTAGCTAGATAAACTCAATGACTACTATCCCACTCCCAGAGAGAGAGTTCACTGACTATAGATAGATAAACTCAATGTCCACTATCCCACTCCCAGAGAGAGAGTTCACTGACTATAGATAATAAACTCAATGTCTACTATCACACTGCCAGAGAGAGAGACTTCACTCACTATAGATAGATAAACTCAATGTCTACTATCCCACTCCCAGAGAGAGAGACTTCACTCACTGTAGCTAGATAAACTCAATGTCTACTATCCCACTCCCAGAGAGAGAGACCTCACTCACTATAGGTAGATAAACTCAATGTCTACTATCCCACTCCCAGAGAGAGAGACTTCACTCACTATAGGTAGATAAACTCAATGTCTACTATCCCACTCCCAGAGAGAGACTTCACTGACTATACATAGATAAACTCAATGTCTACTATCCCACTCCCAGAGAGAGACTTCGCTCACTGTAGATAAATAAACTTAATGTCTACTATCCCACTCCCAAAGAGAGACTTCACTGACTATACATAGATAAACTCAATGTCTACTATCCCACTCCCAGAGAGAGACTTCACTCACTATAGATAAATAAACTCAATGTCTACTATCCCACTCCCAGAGAGAGACTTCACTCACTATAGATAGATAAACTCAATGTCTACTATCCCACTCCCAGAGAGAGACTTCACTCACTATACATAGATAAACTCAATGTCTACTATCCCACTCCCAGAGAGAGACTTCACTCACTATAGATAGATAAACTCAATGTCTACTATGACTATGATTTAGTGGCCATTACTGAAATATGGTTGAAGGATGGTCACGACTGGGTGTTAAATATCCGAGGGTATCAAACTTTTTGGAAGGACAGAGTGGATGCTAAGGGAGGTGGTGTAGCTCTGTTATTTAAGGATGACATCCGGGCAACAGTAAGGGATGACATCGGTGCTATGGAGGATAAGGTTGAATCCATTTGGGTGGAAATCAGGACTAGTTAAGGCGAAAAAGTCACTGATAGAAGTTAACTATAGGCCACCAAATAGTAACATTATGGTGGGGCAGGCAATAAACAAAGAAATAACTGATGCATGTAGAAATGGTACAGCAGTTATCATGGGTGATTTTAATCTACATGTTGATTGGTTTAACCAGGTCGGTCAAGGCAGCCTTGAGGAGGAGTTTATAGAATGTATCCGTGATAGTTTCCTAGAAAAGTATGTAATGGAAGATACGAGGGATCAAGCGGTCCTAGATCTGGTCCTGTGTAATGAGACAGGATTGATTCAGGATCTCATAGTTAGGGATCCTCTCGGAAGGAGCGATCACAATATGGTGGAATTTAAAATACAGATGGAGGATGAGAAGGTAAAATCAAGCGCTAGTGTTTTGTGCTTAAACAAAGGAGATTACAATGGGATGTGAGAAGAACTAGCTAAGGTAGACTGGGAGCAAAGACTTTATGGTGAAACAGTTGAGGAACAGTGGAGAACCTTCCAAGTGATTTTTCACAGTGCTCAGCAAAGGTTTATACCAACAAAAAGGAAGGACGGTAAAAAGAGGGAAAATCGACCGTGGATATCTAAGGAAATAAGGGAGAGTATCAAATTGAAGGAAAAAAACATACACAGTAGCAAAGATTAGTGGGAGGCTAGAGCACTGGGAAATCTATAGGGGGCAACAGAAAGCTACTAAAAAAGCTATAAAGAAGAGTAAGATAGATTATGAGAGTAAACTTGCTCAGAATATAAAAACAGATAGTAAATGTTTCTGCAAATACATAAAACAAAAAAGAGCGGCTAAGGTAAATATTGGTCCTTTAGAGGATGAGAGGGGGGATTTAATAATGGGAGATGAGGAAATGGCTGAGGAACTGAACAGGTTTTTTGGGTCGGTCTTCACAGTGGAAGACACAAATAGCATGCCAGTGACTGATGGAAATGAGATTATGACAGGTGAGGACCTTGAGAGGATTGTTATCACCAAGGAGGTAGTGATGGGCAAGCTAATGGGGCTAAAGGTAGACAAGTCTCCTGGACCTGATGGAATGCATCCCAGAGTTCTAAAAGAGATGGCTAGGGAAATTGCAAATGCACTAGTGATAATTTCCCAAAATTCACTAGACTCTGGGGTGGTCCCGGCGGATTGGAAATTAGCAAACGTGACACCACTGTTTAAAAAAGGAGGTAGGCAGAAAGCGGGTAATTATAGGCCAGTGAGCTTAACTTCGGTAGTAGGGAAGATGCTGGAATCTATCATCAAGGAAGAAATAGCGAGGCATCTGGATGGGAATTGTCCCATTGGACAGACGCAGCATGGGTTCATAAAGGGCAGGTCGTGCCTAACTAATTTAGTGGAATTTTTTGAGGACATTAACAGTGCGGTAGATAACGGGGAGCCAATGGATGTGGTATAACTGGATTTCCAGAAAGCCTTTGACAAGGTGCCACACAAAAGGTTGTTGCATAAGATAAAGATGCATGGCATTAAGGGGAAAGTAGTAGCATGGATAGAGGATTGGTTAATTAATAGAAAGCAAAGAGTGGGGATTAATGGGTGTTTCTCTGGTTGGCAATCAATAGCTAGTGGTGTCCCTCGGGGATCAGTGTTGGGCCCACAACTGTTCACAATTTACATAGATGATTTGGAGTTGGGGACCAAGGGCAATGTGTCCAAGTTTGCAGACAACACTAAGATGAGTGGTAAAGCAAAACGTGCAGAGGATACTGGAAGTCTGCAGAGGGATTTGGATAGGCTAAGTGAATGGGTTAGTGTCTGGCAGATGGAATACAATGTTGACAAATGTGAGGTTATCCATTTTGTTAGGAATAACAGCAAAAGGGATTATTATTTAAATGATAAAATATTAAAACATGCTGCTGTGCAGAGAGACCTGGGTGTGCTAGTGCATGAGTCGCAAAAAGTTGCTTTTCAGGTGCAACAGGTGATTAAGAAGGCAAATGTAATTTTGTCCTTCATTGCGAGAGGGATGGAGTTTAAGACTAGGGAGGTTCTGCTGCAATTGTATAAGGTGTTAGTGAGGCCACACCTGGAGTATTGTGTTCAGTTTTGGTCTCCTTACTTGAGAAAGGACGTACTGGCACTGGAGGGTGTGCAGAGGAGATTCACTAGGTTAATCCCAGAGCTAAAGGGGTTGGATTACGAGGAGAAGTTGAGTAGACTGGGACTGTACTCGTTGGAATTTAGAAGGATGAGGGGGGATCTTATAGAAACATATAAGATTATGAAGGGAATAGATAGGATAGATGTGGGCAGGTTGTTCCCACTGGCGGGTGAAAGCAGAACTAGGGGGCATAGCCTCAAAATGAGGGGAAGTAGACTTAGGACTGAGTTTAGGAGGAACTTCTTCACCCAAAGGATTGTGAATCTATGGAATTCCTTGCCCAGTGAAGCAGTAGAGGCTCCTTCATTAAATGTTTTTAAGATAAAGATAGATAGTTTTTTGAAGAATAAAGGGACTAAGGGTTATGGTGTTCGGGCCGGAAAGTGGAGCTGAGTCACAAAAGATGAGCCATGATCTCATTGAATGGTGGAGCAGGCGCGAGGGGCCAGATGGCCTACTCCTGCTCCTAGTTCTTATGTTCTTTTGTTCTTATCCCACTCCCAGAGAGAGACTTCACTCACTATAGAGAGATAAACTCAATGTCGACTATCCCACTCCCAGAGAGAGACTTCACTCACTGTAGATAGATAAACTCAATGTCTACTATCCCACTCCCAGAGAGAGACTTCACTCAGTATAGATAGATAAACTCAATGTTGACTATCCCACTCCCAGAGAGAGAGTTCACTGACTATAGATAGATAAACTCAATGTCTACTATCCCATTCCCAGAGAGAGACGTCACTCACTATAGATAATACACTTAATGTCTACTATCCCACTCCCAGAGAGAGACTTCACTCACTATATATAGATAAACTCAATGTCTACTATCCCACTCCCAGAGCAAGAGACTTCATTCACTCTAGATAGATAAACTCAATGTCTACTATCCCACTCCCAGAGAGAGACCTCACTCACTATAGATAGATAAACTCAATGTCTACTATCCCACTCCCAGAGAGAGACCTCACTCACTATAGATAGATAAACTCAATGTCTACTATCCCACTCCCAGAGAGAGACTTCACTCAGTATAGATAGATAAACTCAATGATGACTATCCCACTCCCAGAGAGAGAGTTCACTGACTATAGATAGATAAACTCAATGTCTACTATCCCATTCCCAGAGAGAGACGTCACTCACTATAGATAATAAACTTAATGTCTACTATCCCACTCCCAGAGAGAGACTTCACTCACTATATAGAGATAAACTCAATGTCTACTATCCCACTCCCAGAGCAAGAGACTTCATTCACTCTAGATAGATAAACTCAATGTCTACTATCCCACTCCCAGAGAGAGACCTCACTCACTATAGATAGATAAACTCAATGTCTACTATCCCACTCCCAGAGCAAGAGACTTCACTCACTGTAGATAGATAAACTCAATGTCTACTATCCCACTCCCAGAGAGAGACTTCACTCAGTATAGATAGATAAACTCAATGTTGACTATCCCACTCCCAGAGAGAGAGTTCACTGACTATAGATAGATAAACTCAATGTCTACTATCCCATTCCCAGAGAGAGACGTCACTCACTATAGATAATAAACTTAATGTCTACTATCCCACTCCCAGAGAGAGACTTCACTCACTATATATAGATAAACTCAATGTCTACTATCCCACTCCCAGAGCAAGAGACTTCATTCACTCTAGATAGATAAACTCAATGTCTACTATCCCACTCCCAGAGAGAGACCTCACTCACTATAGATAGATAAACTCAATGTCTACTATCCCACTCCCAGAGAGAGACCTCACTCACTATAGATAGATAAACTCAATGTCTACTATCCCACTCCCAGAGAGAGACTTCACTCAGTATAGATAGATAAACTCAATGATGACTATCCCACTCCCAGAGAGAGAGTTCACTGACTATAGATAGATAAACTCAATGTCTACTATCCCATTCCCAGAGAGAGACGTCACTCACTATAGATAATAAACTTAATGTCTACTATCCCACTCCCAGAGAGAGACTTCACTCACTATATAGAGATAAACTCAATGTCTACTATCCCACTCCCAGAGCAAGAGACTTCATTCACTCTAGATAGATAAACTCAATGTCTACTATCCCACTCCCAGAGAGAGACCTCACTCACTATAGATAGATAAACTCAATGTCTACTATCCCACTCCCAGTGAGAGAGACTTCACTCACTATAGATAGATAAACTCAATGTCTACTATCCCACTCCCAGTGACAGACTTCACTCACTATAGATAGATAAACTCAATGTCCACTATCCCACTCCCAGAGAGTTCACTGACTATAGATAGATAAACTCAATGTTTCCTATCCCACTCCCAGAGAGAGACTTCACTCTCTATAGGTAAACAAACTTAATGTCTACTATCCCACTCCCAGAGAGAGACTTCACTCTCTATCGGTAAACAAACTCAATGTCTGCTATCTCACTCACATTCTCTATCATTTTCCCATCTCTGTAATTTTCTCTAATATGGATTGTCCATTTTCAATTACAGAATATCACTGAGAGAGATGAAGACGCTGTTGTTGTATCTGGGCTATCTGAGTAAGTAACCTTCATTCAGGACACCGAATACAATTGTGATCATTCAGCATCATCCCGGGAAAATAGATGGAGTAGAGAGGAAGAGACTTTTCCCCTTGGTGGAGGGGTCAATAGCCAGGGGGCAGAGATTTCAGGTGAGGGGCAGGAGGTTCAGAGGGGATGTGAGGGAAACCTTTTCACCCAGAGTGCGGTGGGAGTTTGGACCCCGCTGCCTGAAAGGGAGGTGGAGGCAGAGACCCTCATAACATTTAAGAAGTGTTTCGATGTGCGCTTGTGATCCCCGGGCAGACACGGCTCTTGGCCAAGTGCCGGGAAATGGGATTAGAATAGTCAGCTGGTTGTTTTTGACCGGCCCAGACCTGATGGGCTGAAGGGCCCTTTCTGTGCAATGTGAATCTCTCACTCCAACAGCTCCTGATATTCGGATCAAAGATCTGATCAAAGAACTGCAGTTTTATCCGAGAAAGAGTTTTTTGGAGAGGTTTTATTGAAGGGTGTGTATTTAGGAAGGAGTTCGGGAACGAGAGGAAGATGAAGTTACTGAGAGCTTTCAGGAAGACATTCCCCAACTTGGAATGTGGGATGAGGTTGTGGCCTCCACTGATTGGGTGGAGGGAATGGGTGCTGTGATGGGGGCGGAGCGATGGAGTTTGAGGATGAGGGACATTAATTGTGGGTGGAGGGATGGAGTTTGAGGATGAGGGACACGGATTGTGGGCGGAGGGATGGAGTTTGAGGATCAGTGACATGGATTGTGGGCGGAGGGATGGAGTTTGAGGATGAGGGACATGGATTGTGGGCGGAGGGACGGAGTTTGAGGATCAGGGACATGGATTGTGGGCGGAGGGATGGTGTTTGAGGATCGGGCACATGGATTGTGGGCGGAGGGATGGAGTTTGAGGATGTGGGACATGGATTGGGGCGGAGGGATGGAGTTTGAGGATGTGGGACATGGATTGGGGCGGAGGGATTGAGTTTGAGGATGAGGGACATGGATTGTGGGCGGAGGGATGGAGTTTGAGGATGAGGGACATGGATTGTGGGTGGAGGGATGGAGTTTGAGGATGAGGGACATGGATTGTGGGTGGAGGGATGGAGTTTGAGGATGAGGGACATGGATTGTGGGCAGAGGGATGGAGTTTGAGGATGAGGGACATGGATTGTGGGCGGAGGGATGGAGTTTGAGGATCAGGGACATCGATTGTGGGCGGAGAGATGGAGGTTGAGGATCAGGGACATGGAATGTGGGTGGAGGGATGGAGTTTGAGGATCAGGGACATGGATTGGGGCGGAGGGATGGAGTTTGAGGATGTGGGACATGGATTGGGGCGGAGGGATTGAGTTTGAGGATGAGGGACATGGATTGTGGGCGGAGGGATGGAGTTTGAGGATGAGGGACATGGATTGTGGGTGGAGGGATGGAGTTTGAGGATGAGGGACATGGATTGTGGGTGGAGGGATGGAGTTTGAGGATGAGGGACATGGATTGTGGGCAGAGGGATGGAGTTTGAGGATGAGGGACATGGATTGTGGGCGGAGGGATGGAGTTTGAGGATCAGGGACATCGATTGTGGGCGGCGAGATGGAGGTTGAGGATCAGGGACATGGAATGTGGGTGGAGGGATGGAGTTTGAGGATGAGGGACATGGATTGTGGGTGGAGGGATGGAGTTTGAGGATCAGGGACATGGATTGTGGGTGGAGGGATGGAGTTGGAGGATGAGGGACATGGATTGTGGGCGCAGGGATGGAGTTTGAGGATGAGGGACATGGATTGGGGACGGAAGGATGGAGTTTGAGGATGAGGGACATGAATTTTGGGTGGAGGGATGGAGTTTGAGGATCAGGGACATGGATTGTGGGCGGAGGGATGGAGTTTGAGGATCAGGGTCATGGATTTTGGGCGGAGGGATGGGGTTTGAGGAACAGGGACATGGATTGTGGGCGGACGGATGGAGTTTGAGGATGAGGGACATGGACTATGGGCGGAGGGATGGAGTTTGAGGAAGAGGGACATGGATTGTGGGTGGAGGGATGGAGTTTGAGGATGAGGGACATGGATTGGGGCGGAGAGATGGAGTTTGTGGAAGAGGGACATGGATTGTGGGCTGAGGGATGGAGTTTAAGGATGAGGGACATGGATTGTGGGTGGAGGGATGGAGTTTGAGGATGAGGGACATGGATTATGGGTAAAGGGATGGAGTTTGAGGATGAGGGACATGGATTGTGGGTCGAGGGATGGAGTTTGAGAATGAGGGACATGGATTGTGGGCGGAGGGATGGAGTTTGAGGATGAGGGACATGGATTGTGGGCGGGGGGATGGAGTTTGAGGATCAGGGACATGGATTGAGGCGGTGGGATGGACTTTGAAGATCAGGGACATGGATTGTGGGTGGAGGGATGGAGTTTGAGGATCAGGGACATGGATTGGGAGCGGAGTGAACATCAGAACATAAGAACTAGGAGCAGGAGTAGGCCATCTGGCCCCTCGAGCCTGCTCCACCATTCAATGCGATCATGGCTGATCTTTTGTGGACTCTGCTCCACTTTCCGGCCCGAACACCATAACCCTTACTCCCTTTATTCTTCAAAAAACTATCTATCTTTCTCTTAAAAACATTTAATGAAGGAGCCGCTACTGCTTCACTGGGTAAGGAATTTCGTAGATTCACAACCCTTTGGGTGAAGAGGTTTCTCCTAAACTCAGTCCTAAATCTACTTCCCTTTATTTTGAGGCTATGCCCCCTAGTTCTGCTTTCACCCGCCAGTGGAAACAACCTGCCCGCATCTATCCTGTCTATTCCCTTCATATTTAGATATGTTTCTATAAGATCCCCCCTCATCCTTCTAAATTCCAACGAGTACAGTCCCAGTCTACTCAACCTCTCCTCGTAATCCAACCCCTTCAGCTCTGGGATTAACCTAGTGGAAATCCAGATATACCACATCCATTGGCTCCCCGTTATCTACCGCACTGTTAATGTCCTCTAAAAATTCCACTAAATTAGTTAGGCGCGACCTGCCCTTTATGAACCCATGCTGCGTCTGCCCAATGGGACAATTTCCATCCAGATGCCTCGCTATTTCTTCCTTGATGATAGATTCCAGCATCTTCCCTACTACCGAAGTTAAGCTCACTGGCCTATAATTACCCGCTTTCTGCCTACCTCCTTTTTTAAACAGTGGTGTCACGTTTGCTAATTTCCAATCCGCCGGGAGCACCCCAGAGTATAGTGAATTTTGGTAAATTATCACTCGTGCATTTGCAATTTCCCTAGCCATCTCTTTTAGCACTCTGGGATGCATTCCATCAGGTCCAGGAGACTTGTCGACCTTTAGCCCCATTAGTTTGCCCATCACTACCTCCTTGGTGATAACAATCCTCTCAAGGCCCTCACCTGTCATAGTCTCATTTCCATCAGTCACTGGCATGTTATTTGTGTCTTCCACTGTGAAGACCGACCCAAAAAACCTGTTCAGTTCCTCAGCCATTTCCTCATCTCCCATTATTAAATCTCCCCTCTCATCCTCTAAAGGACCAATATTTACCTTAGCCACTCTTTTTTGTTTTATGTATTTGTAGAAACTTTTACTATCTGTTTTTATATTCTGAGCAAGTTTACTCTCATAATCTATCTTACTCTTCTTTATAGCTTTTTTAGTAGCTTTCTGTTGCCCCCTAAAGATTTCCCAGTCCTCTAGTCTCCCACTGATCTTTGCTACTTTGTATGTTTTTTCCTTCAATTTGATACTCTCCCTTATTTCCTGAGAGATCCACGGTCGATTTTCCCTCTTTTTACCGTCCTTCCTTTTTGTTGGTATAAACCTTTGCTGAGCACTGTGAAAAATCACTTGGAAGGTTCTCCACTGTTCCTCAACTGTTTCACCATAAAGTCTTTGCTCCCAGTCTACCTTAGCTAGTTCTTCTTTCATCCCATTGTAATCTCCTTTATTTAAGCCCAAAACACTCATGCTTGATTTTACCTTCTCACCCTCCATCTGTATTTTAAATTCCACCATATTGTGATTGCTCCTTCCGAGAGGATCCCTAACTATGAGATCCTGAATCAATCCTGTCTCATTACACAGGACCAGATCTAGGACCGCTTGTTCCCTTGTCGGTTCCATTACATTGTGTCCTAGGAAACTATCGCGGATACATTCTATAAACTGCTCCTCAAGGTTGCCTTGACCGACCTGGTTAAACCAATCGACATGTAGATTAAAATCCCCCATGATATCTGCTGTACCATTTCTACATGCATCAGTTATTTCTTTGTTTATTGCCTGCCCCACCATAATGTTACTATTTGGTGGCCTATAGATTACTCCTGTCAGTGACTTTTTCGCCTTACTATTCCTGATTTCCACCCAAATGGATTCAACCTTATCCTCCATAGCACCGATGTCATCCCTTACTGTTGCCCGGATGTCATCCTTAAATAACAGAGCTACACCACCTCCCTTACCATCCACTCTGTCCTTCTGAAAAGTTTGATACCCTCGGATATTTAACTCCCAGTCGTGACCATCCTTTAACCATGTTTCAGTAATGGCCACTAAATCATAGTCATTCACGATGATTTGCGCCCTCAACTCATTTACCTTATTCCGAATACTACGAGCATTCAGGTAAAGTACACTTATGTTGGCTTTTTTACCTCTGTTCTGAATCTTAACACCTCGATCAGTAACCTCTCCTAAGTTATATTTCCTCTTAACCTTTCTCCTAATTTTCCTTGTCGTTGAACCAATATCTTCCTGTAACAACCTGCCGCGTCGCTTACCATTAATGTTTTCACTTCCCGTTTTATTTCTTTTAATATTCCTGGTCCTATTCACTGAGCTCCCCTCAGTCACTGTACCTTGTACTGTCGCCCTTTTTGATTTTTGACTCTGGCTTCTCTGCCTTACACTTTCCCCCTTACTGCCTTTTGTTTCTGTCCCTGTTTTACTACCTTCCAACTTCCTGCATCGGTTCCCATCCCCCTGCCACATTAGTTTAAACTGTCATTGAGTTTGAGGAACAGGGTGGAGTGATGGAGTTTGAGGAACATGGGACATGGATTATGGGCGGAGGAATAGAGTTTGAGGATGAGGGACATGGATTGAGGGCGGAGGGATGGAGTTTGAGGATCAGGGATATGGATTGTGGGCGGAGAGATGGAGCTTGAGGATCAGGGACATGGATTGTGGGCGGGGGGATGGAGTTTGAGGATGATGGACATGGATTGTGGCTGGAGGGATGGAGTTTGAGGATCAGGGACATGGATTGTGGGCGAGGGATGGAGTTTGAGGATGAGGGACATGGATTGTGGGCGGAGGGATGGAGTTTGCGGATGAGGGAAATGGATTGTGGACGGAGGGATGGAGTTTGAGGATCAGGGACATGGATTGTGGGCGGAGGGATGGAGGTTGAGGATCAGGGACATGGATTGTGGGCGAGGGATGGAGTTTGAGGATGAGGGACATGGATTGTGGGCGGAGGGATGGAGTTTGAGGATGAGGGACATGGATTGTGGGCGGAGGGATGGAGTTTGCGGATGAGGGAAATGGATTGTGGACGGAGGGATGGAGTTTGAGGATCAGGGACATGGATTGTGGGAGGAGGGATGGAGTTTGAGGATGAGGGACATGGATTGGGAGTGGAGGGATGGAGATTGAGGAGCAGGGACATGGATTGTAGGGCCAGAGGAGATTGGGATATAACGGGTGGTCTGAGAGGATTTGAGTTTGAGGATGGCCGGGGGAGTTTACACAATGACCTCAGTCGGAGAGTTTGCCGGGGGGGCTGACAGCTTTGTTTACCTGAGGGACAACGTTGAAAAAACTGCTGCTCTTTATTTGTCTCTCTTCAGGCTATCTTCTTCTGCGGGGAGAGAGAGAGGGAATTATGATCTGCTCACCTGATTGGTCGGGGGGGGGGGGGGGGGAGGGGCGTGGCTGGTCTTTAACTGGTGGCATTTGTGGGCAACACTGTGAGACATAAAGGGGTTGTGCTGCTCGGTGCCAGGGGGTTCTGAGGAACATGCTTGAAGGTGAGATGTGGGGATTTGGGGAGGGTGTGAGGTGTCAGCCAGTGGATTGGGGAGGAGGGGTTTCAGAACTGGTGCCAGGAGAGAGGTGGTCACTTACCCTTGCAGCTCGTTAGAGGCTGTTCATCTTCATTCGACATTGGATGGTGGTCCTCCTGCTCATGCTGCCCACACTGACAGCCTCTGCCACCGCCTCTCAGGCTGACCCTGCTGCTGGTCCTCCCACCCCCTCTGGGGACCAGCGTGCCCTCCTCTCCTCCGCAGCGAGAGAACCCTTGTCAGGTCAGCATCGCCAGAGCGAGGAGTAGGTCTGTGCGCTGCCCTGCTTGTGTGTTGACTGGGAGTGAGTGGTGAGGGAGCGTCTAAAAACAGCGCCCCCTTGTTGGCAGCGAGACACTGCGGCGCGGGGCGGGGGAATCAGACGGCGAGACAGCCAGTGATGTTGAGATTCTCACCGTGATCTCACCAACCTGGCCGCCACGAAACGCACACCAAACTCACCCAAAAGCGGAATTTAACTTTTGTCCTCTGAATGGGCCCCCAAACTCTGGTTCTCTCCCCACAGATGCTGCCAGACCCGCTGAGTTTTCCCAGCATTCTCTGTTTTTAATTCAAAATTCTCCCTAACTTTGAGTAAATGCAATGAGCCAATTTCAGCACTTCCTGCGGAAATAATCTCACAGACTAACCACACTGTGAGAAAAACAATGTCTCCTCCTCCCCATCTTCAAATGAACATGGCTCAGTTTCAAATTGTGCTCCTTGTTCGAGTCTCCCTCACCAGTGGAAACATCCTCCTGGTGCTCACCCAATCCAACCCCCTCAGAATCTGATTGGTTTCAATGAGATCCGCTCTGACTGAGGAGAATCCGAGTGGATTTTTCAATGATGTGTTCAATCCGGAACATTAGTCAGAACAATGGGGCAGGGATTGAATACAGGGAAAGGGAGGATGTGGACTTTACTGAGTAAAACATGGGGAATATCGGGAGAATCCCAGGAGAATGGAGGTCAGGATCCTGGAAAGGATTGGAGAATCTTGGGTGAGATATTCAGTGGAACAAGGATTGTGTTGTTGCGATTTTCAGGCTGACAGAATGAGCGTTTAAAAATACAAAGTGCGACGTGTCAAAGAACCCAACTCACCTCAATCTTTAGCATGGAGATCGGGAACGCCAAGTCTCACCAAACCTTGAAATTTCCGCAAGGACACAGGATGGGAGCAGTTCATTCTCCGGTTTGAGGAGAAGACCAATGGTGTAAAATGTCATCAGGTGACAAACTACTGGGCGCCACAGACAGCAAGTGACCCAGGGAGAGATCAAGGAAGGGGGGCAGGGAGAAGTCCGAAGAAGAGGAACAGAAATTCAAGCTCCAAGTTGGAGAAAGGATACGGGGAAGAGACTTAAATACAATATGTTTCCATGAGACTGGTTTACTCTCAGTGTGACTAATGTCTAAGTGGGTTGTTGAGAAATCCGTGGAATCTGCTTTGGTCACACCAGTCATTTATTAAGTATGAAGGCTTGTCTGATAACATTTGCATGAATATTGATTCACAGGTACCTCTTACTTAGCATGAATGCTCGAGTATGAGAAATATTTGGAAATTGTTTTAACTTTCTGACTTTCTATAATGTTATTGTTCCCTCTCTGGATTCAACCAGCAGTGTGGGCTATTGCCAATGATTGCAAAATACCTTAGTAGCATTTGCATTACTTGACTCTTGTACAGTAAAACTTTGGTTTTCAATGTGATTCTTTTAGTGAATTACTGGGAGTTCCAATTTATCTTTAAAAGCTAACAGCTTCCCTTTTGATGCTAAGATTCTGTTGGTGGGAAACTTTGCCCTCTGTGTGATGAATGTAGAAATTGTTATATATTATATGTTATATCCTGTTTCAGTAATGTTATTAAAAACTCTGCAAATATACATACAGGCAACATGTCTATTAAGTCTGCAATTAAAGAAGCATAAAAGGTGAGGTATTCATTAATTCCAATCACTTACTTGGATACAGTTGAAGGGCTAATGGAATAATATTGTGATTCATGGAGATTCCCTGGATTGTAGATAATTTATGAGGGAGTGCATTTTTTCTTGGCTAAGCAGGTCATGGAACTGAGTGGGATAGAAGTGATGGAATTAATAGGAGGAGCCAGGTATGCCTGTAGTTTTGTAGTCTGTTGTAGGATTTTAAGTTGAACTGCAGTTTTGCCAAATGCTGTTAGGTTGAGCAGACATTTACTGGATCTGTCCTTGAAAGCATCTCTCTCAATGTCTCCACACAGATAAGCAAGTAAACCTGCTTCATTAACTTAATTCATAAGTGGCATTTGATCTGTATTGGGTTGTTGAATTGGAGTTAGTAGCAGGTATAGATAGTAAGTTAAAGTTTTTCCTTTTGTTTAAGAACAGTTTAACTGATGGATGTAAAGTTATATCTTTGATGTTAATGTGGTAAATTCTGTGTTTTAATTAAACTTTTTTTAACATAAAAGATACCTATTGACTTAATTGAGGCATACAAGATGATCAGAGGATTGGATAGGGTGGACAGTGAGAGCCTTTTTCCTCGGATGGTGATGTCTAGCACGAGGGGACATAGCTTTAAATTGAGGGGAGATAGATATAAGACAGATGCCAGAGGTAGGTTCTTTACTCAGAGAGTAGTAAGGGTGTGGAATGCCCTGCCTGCAACAGTAGTGGACTCGCCAACACTAAGTACATTCAAATGGTCATTGGATAGACATATGGACGATAAGGGAATAGTGTAGATGGGCTTTAGAGTGGTTTCACAGGTCGGCGCAACATCGAGGGCCGAAGGGCCTGTACTGCGCTGTAATGTTCTATGTTCTATGTATTGGTCAGAGTGACCACTCCTGGGGTGAAGTGTCCTTTCCTCACAGTTTTACACATTGAAAATTGTTTGGGCGTCTTGTCTGGTATCTCAACACCTGCGATGTCCACAGTTTGTGTTGAGCTGCAGATACAGTGTTGGGTTCTACATGCTCCATCCCCAAGGTCACAGATCCCCAGAGACGGAGCTGGGAGATGAGGAGTAAACTGGTTTGGAGAAGGAGCAGAGATTCCAGCTTCCAGTTCAGGGATTGATAGCAGACAGTGGTTGAAACTAAGGTTGTTGCAATGCAGATGAGCCAGTGTGTAATATTTCCTCATCTTTATTTTAACAATAAATATCTTACTGTCATTCAGCTGCCGTCTCCATATCTGTTGACCCGTGCGTGAATCATGAACTTCTGGACCAGCCATGGAGGAGCGTAAAGTGTCTGAATCAAAACTGTTCCGCTGATTGGCAATGTGATAACGGTCTTGTCGCTGGATGGTACAGATTCAATGGGTAAGATCCAGGGGAAAACGCGATTAAACTCATCAGGAACTGCAGAGAAAGTGGGATCGTTATTCAGAGCAATGGGGCAGGGAGGGAATACTGGGAAAGGGAAGATGTGGCTTCTACAGAGTGAAACATGGGGAATAATGGGAGATTCCCAGGGAAACAGAACAGAGATAGAGGGCGGATCTTTCCCAGATGCAGTGGAGTTGTAGCGTGAGGGCCTGTACCCACTCCCAGGGAGCAGACCATCGAGTTGGGGCACTGACCCACCAGAGGAAGCGGTGACAGCTCTGCTCAGTGCCAATAGCCTGCAGAGGAGGACAGGCACCTAGTGTCGGAAAAGGGTGAGTGACCATTTGCGTTCTGCCAGTATACGTTACTCCTCCCATCACTCGCACACTCACAGGGAGCTCACTCACTGCCAGCACCACTCCCTCTCCCACACACATCTGCATCTCAAAGAACAATACAGCACAGGAACAGGCCCTTCTGCCTTCCAAGCCTGCCTTGACCATGGTGCCTGGCAAAAATTAAACCATATGCACTTACGGAGTCCGTATCCTTCCATTGCCACCCTCTTTATATAATTGTGTAGATGCTCCTGAAATGCCGCTATCGTACCTGCTCCCACCACCTCCCCAGGCCGCGCGTTTCATATAATTACCACCCTCCATGTGAAAAACTTACCTCGCACATCTGTTCTAAACTTTTCCCCATAACTTTAAACCCATGTCCCCTAGTATTTGACTCACCTACCCTGGGAAAGAGCATCTGACTATCCACTCATAATCTTGTAGACCTCTGTCAGGTCGCCTCTCAACCTTCCATTGTTCCAGTAAAGAAAAACTAAGTTTATCTAACCTCTCCTCAGAGCTAATGCCCTCCACACCAGGCAACATCCTAGCAAACCACTTCTGCACCCTCTCCAAAGCATCCACATCCTTCTGGTAGTGTGGCGACCAGAATTGTACACAATATCCCAAATGAGGCCTTACTAAGGTCCTGCACAGTTGAAACATGACTTGCTAATTTTCATATTAGCAGAGCTAGCTGGAAGAAGACAAAGGGTGGTGGTTGATGGGAAATGTTCAGTCTGGAGTCCAGTTACTCGAGGCGTACCACAAGGATCTGTTTTGGGGCCACTGCTGTTTGTCATTTTTATAAATGACCTGGAGGAGGGCGTAGAAGGATGGGTGAGTAAATTTGCAGATGACACTAAAGTCGGTGGAGTTGTGGACAGTGCGGAAGGATGTTACAAGTTACATAGGGACATAGGTAAGCTGCAGAGCTGGGCTGAGAGGTGGAAAATGGAGTTTAATGCAGAAAAGTGTAAGGTGATTCATTTTGGAAGGAATAACAGGAAGACAGAGGCTAATGGTAAGATTCTTGGTTGTGTGGATGAGCAGAGAGATCTCGGTGTCCATGCACATAGATTCCTGAAAGTTGCCACCCAGGTTGAGAGGGTTGTGAAGAAGGCGTACGGTGTGTTAGCTTTTATTGGTAGGGCGATTGAGTTTTGAAGACATGAGGTCATGTTGCAGCTGTACATAACTCTGGTGTGGCCGCATTTGGAGTATTGCGTGCAATTCTGGTCGCCGCATTATAGGAAGGATGTGGAAGCATTGGAAAGGGTGCAGAGGAGATTTACCAGAATGTTGCCTGGTATGGAGGGAAGATCTTATGAGGGAAGGCTGAGGGACTTGAGGCTGTTTCGTTAGAGAGAAGAAGGTTAAGAGATAACTTAACTGAGGCATACAAGATGATCAGAGGATTGGATAGGATGGACAGTGAGAGCCTTTTTCCTCGGATGGTGATGGCTAGCACGAGGGGACATAGCTTTAAATTGAGGGGAGATAGATATAGGACAGATGTCAGAGGTAGGTTCTTTACTCAGAGAGTAGTAAGGGTGTGGAATGCCCTGCCTGCAACAGGAGTGGACTCGCCAACACTAAGGGCATTCAAATGTTCTATATTCAATGTCCGGACCGATGATGGCCAGCATGCCGTAAGCCTTCTTGACCACCCTAACCACATGTGTTGCCACTTTCAGTGATCGGTGGACATGGGCGCCCAGATCTCTCTGCCTGTCAATACAGGAGCGCACACTCCGTGGTGAGGGACACACACTCCGTGGTGAGGGACACACACTCCGTGGTGAGGGACACACACTCCGTGGTGAAGGACACACACTCCGTGGTGAAGGACACACACTCCGTGTTGAGGGACACACAATCCGTGGTGAGGGACACTCACTCCGTGGTGAGGGACACACACTCCGTGGTGAAGGACACACACTCCGTGGTGAGGGACGCACACTCCGTGGTGAGGGACACACATTCCGTGGTGAAGGACACACACTCCGTGGTGAAGGACACACACACAGTGGTGAGGGACACACTCTCCGTGGTGAGGGACACACACACCGTGGTGAGGGACACAAACTCCATGGTGAGGGACACACACTCCGTGGTGAGGGACACTCACTCCGTGGTGAAGGACGCACACTCCGTGGTGAGGGACACAACTTCCGTGGTGAGGGACACACACTCCATGGTGAGGGACGCACACTCCATGGTGAGGGACAGACACTCCATGGTGAAGGACACACACTCCGTGGTGAGGGACACACACACCGTGGTGAGGGACACACACTCCGTGGTGAAGGACACACACACCGTGGAGAGGGACACACACTCCGTGGTGAGGGACACACACTCCGTGGTGAAGGACACACACACCGTGGTGAGGGACACACACACCGTGATGAAGGACACACACTCCGTGGTGCAGGACACACACTCCGTGGTGAAGGGCACACACACCGTGGTGAGGGACACACACACCGCGGTGAGGGACACACACTCTGTGGTGAAGGACGCACACTCCGTGGTGAGGGACACACACTCTGTGGTGAGGGACACACACTCCGTGGTGAGGGACACACACACCGTGGTGAGGGACACACACTCCGTGGTGAGGGACACACACTCCGTGGTGAAGGACACACACTGTGGTGAGGGACACACACTCCGTGGTGAAGGACGCACACTCCGTGGTGAGGGACGCACACTCTGTGGTGAAGGACACGCACATTGTAGTGAAGGACACACACTCCGTGTTGAGGGACACACACTCCGTGTTGAGGGACACACACTCCGTGGTGAGTGACACACACTCCGTGTTGAGGGACACACACTCCGTGGTGAAGGACACACACTCCGTGGTGAGGGACACACACTCCGTGGTGAGGGACACACTCTCCGTGGTGAAGGACGCACACTCCGTGGTGAGGGACACACACTCCGTGGTGAGGGACGCACACTCTGTGTTGAAGGACACGCACATTGTAGTGAAGGACACACACTCCGTGTTGAGGGACACACCCTCCGTGGTGAGTGACACACACTCCGTGTTGAGGGACACACACTCCGTGGTGAAGGACACACACTCCGTGGTGAGGGACACACACTCCGTGGTGAGGGACACAAACTCCGTGGTGAAGGACGCACACTCCGTGGTGAGGGACACACACTCCGTGGTGAGGGACACTCACTCCGTGGTGAAGGACGCACACTCCGTGGTGAGGGACACACACTCCGTGGTGAAGGACGCACACTCCATGGTGAGGGACACACACTCCGTGGTGAGGGACACACAATCCGTGGTGAGGGACACACACTCCGTGGTTAGGGACACACACTCCGTGGTTAGGGACACACACTCCGTGGTGAAGGACACACACTCCGTGGTGAGGGACACACTCTCCGTGGTGAGGGACACACACTCCGTGGTGAGGGACACACACTCCATGGTGAGGGACACACACTCCGTGGTGAGTGACACACACTCGGGGTGAGTGACACACATTCCGTGGTGAGGGACACTCACTCTGTGGTGAGGGACACACACTCCGTGGTGAAGGACACACACTCCGTGGTGAGGGACACACATTCCGTGGTGAGGGACACTCACTCTGTGGTGAAGGACACACACTCCGTGGTGAAGGACACACACTCCGTGGTGAGGGACGCACACTCCGTGGCGAAGGACACACACTCCGTGGTGAGGGACACACACTCCGTGGTGAGGGACACACATTCCGTGGTGAAGGACACACACTCCGTGGTGAAGGACGCACACTCCGTGGTGAGGGACACTCACTCCGTGGTGAAGGACGCACACTCCGTGGTGAGGGACACAAATTCCGTGGTGAGGGACACACACTCCGTGGTGAGGGACGCACACTCCATGGTGAGGGACAGACACTCCATGGTGAAGGACACACACTCCGTGGTCAAGGACACACACTCCGTGTTGAGGGACACACACTCCGTGGTGAGGGACACACACTCCGTGGTGAGGGACACACACTCTGTGGTGAGGGATACACACTCCATGGTGAGGGACACACACTCTATGGTGAGGGACACACACTCCGTGGTGAGGGACACACTCTCCGTGGTGAAGGATACAGTCTCCGTGGTGAGGGACACACACACCGTGGTGAGGGACACACACTCCGTGGTGAAGGACACACACACCGTGGTGAGGGACACACACACCGTGATGAAGGACACACACTCCGTGGTGCAGGACACACACTCCGTGGTGAAGGGCACACACACCGTGGTGAGGGACACACACACCGCGGTGAGGGACACACACTCCGTGGTGAAGGACGCACACTCCGTGGTGAGGGACACACACTCCGTGGTGAGGGACACACACACCGTGGTGAGGGACACACACTCCGTGGTGAGGGACACACACTCCGTGGTGAAGGACACACACCGTGGTGAGGGACACACACTCCGTGGTGAAGGACGCACACTCCGTGGTGAGGGATGCACACTCTGTGGTGAAGGACAGGCACATTGTAGTGAAGGACACACACTCCGTGTTGAGGGACACACACTCCGTGGTGAGTGACACACACTCCGTGGTGAGGGACACACACTCCGTGTTGAGGGACACACTCTCCGTGGTGAAGGACACACACTCCGTGGTGAGGGACACACTCTCCGTGGTGAGGGACACTCACTCCGTGTTGAGGGACACACACTCCGTGGTGAAGGACACACACTCCGTGGTGAAGGACGCACACTCCGTGGTGAGGGACACACACTCCGTGGTGAGGGACACTCACTCCGTGGTGAAGGATGCACACTCCGTGGTGAAGGACGCACACTCCGTGGTGAGGGACACACACTCCGTGGTGAAGGACGCACACTCCATGGTGAGGGACACACACTCCGTGGTGAGGGACACACACTCCGTGGTGAGGGACACACACTCCGTGGTTAGGGACACACACTCCGTGGTGAAGGACGCACACTCCGTGGTGAGGGACACACTCTCCGTGGTGAGGGACACACACTCCGTGGTGAGGGACACACACTCCATGGTGAGGGACACACACTCCATGGTGAGGGACACACTCTCCGTGGTGAGGGACACACACTCCATGTTGAGGGACACACACTCCGTGGTGAAGGACGCACACTCCGTGGTGAGGGACACACACTCCGTGGTGAGGGACACTCACTCCGTGGTGAAGGATGCACACTCCGTGGTGAAGGACGCACACTCCGTGGTGAGGGACACACACTCCGTGGTGAAGGACGCACACTCCATGGTGAGGGACACACACTCCGTGGTGAGGGACACACACTCCGTGGTGAGTGACACACACTCGGGGTGAGTGACACACATTCCGTGTTGAGGGACACTCACTCTGTGGTGAGGGACACACACTCCGTGGTGAAGGACACACACTCCGTGGTGAGGGACACACACTCCGTGGTGAAGGACACACACTCTGTGGTGAGGGACACACACTCCGTGGTGAAGGAAGCACACTCCGTCGTGAGGGACACACACTCCGTGGTGAAGGACGCACACTCCGTGGTGAGGGACACACAATCCGTGGTGAGGGACACACACTCCGTGGTGAAGGACACACACTCTGTGGTGAAGGACACACATTCCGTGGTGAAGGAAGCACACTCCGTCGTGAGGGACACACACTCCGTGGTGAAGGACGCACACTCCGTGGTGAGGGACACACTCTCCGTGGTGAGGGACACACACTCCGTGGTGAAGGACACACACTCCGTGGTGAGGGACACACACTCCATGGTGAGGGACACACACTCCGTGGTGAGGGACACACACTCCGTGGTGAGGGACACATTCGCCGTGGTGAGGGACGCACACTCCGTGGTGAGGGACACACACTCCGTGGTGAGGGACACACACTCCGTGGTGAAGGACTCACACTCCGTGGTGAGGGACACACTCTCCGTGGTGAGGGACACACACTCCGTGGTGAGGGACACACACTCCATGGTGAGGGACACACACTCTCAGTGGTGAGGGACACACACTCCGTGGTGAGGGACACACACTCCATGGTGAGGGACACACACTCCGTGGTGAGTGACACACACTCTCAGTGGTGAGGGACACACACTCTCAATGGTGAGGGACACACACTCCGTGGTGAAGGACACACACTCCGTGGTGAGGGACACACACTCCGTGGTGAGGGACACACAGTCCGTGTTGAGGAACACACTCCGTGGTGAGGGACACACATTCCGTGGTGAGGGACACACACTCCGTGGTGAGGGACAAACACTCAGTGGTTAGGGACACACACTCCGTGGTGAAGGACACAGACTCCGTGGTGAGGGACACACTCTCCGTGGTGAGGGACACACACTCCGTGGTGAGGGACACACACTCCATGGTGAGGGACACACACTCCGTGGTGAGTGACACACACACGGGGTGAGTGACACACATTCCGTGGTGAGGGACACTCACTCTGTGGTGAGGGACACACACTCCGTGGTGAAGGACACACACTCCGTGGTGAGGGACACACACTCCGTGGCGAAGGACACACACTCTGTGGTGAGGGACACACACTCCGTGGTGAAGGACACACATTCCGTGGTGAAGGAAGCACACTCCGTCGTGAGGGACACACACTCCGTGGTGAAGGACGCACACTCCGTGGTGAGGGACACACTCTCCGTGGTGAGGGACACACACTCCGTGGTGAGGGACACACACTCCATGGTGAGGGACACACACTCCGTGGTGAGGGACACACACTCCATGGTGAGGGACACACACTCCGTGGTGAGGGACACATTCGCCGTGGTGAGGGACGCACACTCCGTGGTGAGGGACACACACTCCGTGGTGAGGGACACACACTCCGTGGTGAAGGACGCACACTCCGTGGTGCGGGACACACTCTCAGTGGTGAGGGACACACACTCCGTGGTGAGGGACACGCATTCCGTGGTGAGGGACACACAGTCCGTGTTGAGGAACACACTCCGTGGTGAGGGACACACATTCCGTGGTGAGGGACACACACTCCGTGGTGAGGGACACACACTCTGGGGTGAAGGACACACACTCCGTGGTGAGGGACACACACTCCGTGGTGAGGGACACACACTCCGTGGTGAGGGACACACACTCCGTGGTGAAGGACACACACTCCGTGGTGAGGGACACACACACCGTGGTGAGGGACACACACACCGTGGTGAAGGACGCACACTCCATGGTGAGGGACACACTCTCAGTGGTGAGGGACACACACTCCGTGGTGAGGGACACACACTCCGTGGTGAGGGACACACACTCCGTGTTGAGGAACGCACTCTGTGGTGAGGGACACACATACCGTGGTGAGGGACACACACTCCGTGGTGAGGGACACACACTCTGTGGTGAAGGACACACACTCTGTGGTGAGGGACACACACTCCGTGGTGAGGGACACACACTCCGTGGTGAAGGACACACACTCCGTGGTGAGGGACACACACTTGGTGGTGAAGGACACACTCTCCGTGGTGAGGGACACACACTCTGTGGTGAAGGACACACACTCCGTGGTGAGGGACACACACTCCGTGTTGAGGAACACACTCCGTGGTGAGGGACACACACTCGGTGCTGAAGGACACACTCTCCGTGGTGAGGGACACACACTCGGTGGTGAGGGAAACACACTCGGTGGTGAAGGACACACTCTCCGTGGTGAGGGACACACACTCCGTGGTGAGGGACACACACTCTGTGGTGAGGGACACACACTCGGTGGTGAAGGACACACTCTCCGTGGTGAGGGACACACACTCGGTGGTGAGGGACACACACTCGGTGGTGAAGGACACACTCTCCGTGGTGAGGGACACACACTCCGTGGTGAGGGACACACCATCCGTGGTGAGGGACACACACTCAGTGGTGAAGGACACACTCTCCGTGGTGAGGGACACACACTCTGTGGTGAAAGACACACACTCTGTGGTGAGGGACACACACTCCGTGGTGAGGGACACACACTCCGTGGTGAGGGACACACACTCCGTGGTGAGGGACACACACTCGGTGGTGAAGGACACACTCTCGTGGTGAGAAACACACACTCCGTGGTGAGGGACACACACTCTGTGGTGAAGGACACACACTCTGTGGTGAGGGACACGCACTCCATGGTGCGGGACACACACTCCGTGGTGAGGAACACACAATCTGTAGTGAGGGACTAACACTCCGTGATGAAGGGCAGCAAGGTAGCATTGCGGATAGCACAATTGCTTCACAGCTCCAGGGTCCCAGGTTCGATTCTGGCTTGGGTCACTGTCTGTGCGGAGTCTGCACGTTCTCCTCGTGGGTGCGTGGGTTTCCTCCGGGTGCTGCGGTTTCCTCCCACAGTCCAAAGATGTGCAGGTTAGGTGGATTGGCCATGATAAATTGCCCTTACTGTCCAACATGTCCTTAGTGTTGGGTGGGGTTGCTGGGTTATGGGGATAGGGTGTTGACCTTGGGTAGGGTGCTCTTTCCAAGAGCCGGTGCAGACTCGATGGGCCGAATGGCCTCCTTCTGCACTGTAAATTCTATGATAATCTATGACACACACTCCATGGTGAGGGACACACACTCCATGGTGCAGGACACACACTCCATGGTGAGGGACACACACTCCGTGGTGAGGGACACACACTCCGTGGTGAGGGACACACACTCCATGGTGAGGGACACACACTCCGTGGTGAAGGACACACACTCCGTGGTGAGGGACACACACTCCGTGGTGAAGGACACACACTCCGTGGTGAAGGACACACACTCCGTGGTGAGGGACACACACTCCGTGGTGAGGGACACACACTCCGTGGTGAAGGACACACACTCCGTGGTGAAGGACACACACTCCGTGGTGAGGGACACACACTCCGTGGTGAGGGACACACACTCCGTGGTGAGGGACACACACTCCGTGGTGAGGGACACACACTCCGTGTTGAGGGACACACACTCCGTGGTGAAGGACACACACTCCATGGTGAGGGACACACACTCCGTGGTGAGGGACACACACTCCGTGGTGAGGGACACACATTCCGTGTTGAGGGACACTCACTCCGTGGTGAGGGACACACACTCCGTGGTGAAGCATCCCGTTGTGCAGGAATGTTTTGGGATCCACGAGTGTCGATGCTAGAGGACAGCGTGGATCGTTGAGTTCATTCCAACTGCTCCCCTGTCACAAGGAGGTAGCCAGGGGCTGTCGGGCCCCCACAAGATGGAGGATCAGCTTGTGCACAGCCCAGGCCCTTCCACCCAGGTGACTCTGGGAGTGTCCCGCCCATCCGAATTCCCTCTTGCTGTGATCCCCTTCAGCTCCAGCTCCAGAGGCCGATGAGGATGGCATTGTCACACAGCAGGACCGCGAAAACAGGCTGGAGGCTCCATGTCCCGGCCCTCTCGTGGAGGCCCCTCAAGCTCATCACAGACATCCTGGTTTTATCAATGTTATTAGTCACCAGACCTCCGGATCCACACCTATAGCCACGGTCGATGGGTGAAGCTGCTTTGAGTCTTTGTTACATCTTCCCTTGTTCTCCTCAGCAGCCTCGGGTACATTTTGTCTCTTTCAGGGGATATGTCCACTTGCCAGGGTGCTAAACATGGTAATAGTTCCTCCCTGACTTAGTTTATCTCATTGCACATTTCACACACGTCCTCCTGAATACAATGTGAAATGGAAACAGAACATGCGGAATATTTGGCTAATGGTAAAGTTCTTGGAAGTGTGGATGAGCAGAGGGATTTAGGTGTCCATGTACATAGATCCCTGAAAGTTGCCACCCAGGTTGATAGGGTTGTGAAGAAGGCCTATGGACTGTTGGCCTTTATTGGTAGAGGGATTGAGTTCCGGAGCCGGGAGGTCATGTTGCAGCTGTACAGAACTCTGGTACGGCCGCATTTGGAGTATTGCGTACAGTCTGGTCACCGCATTATAGGAAGGACGTGGAGGCTTTGGAGCGGGTGCAGAGGAGATTCGCCAGGATGTTGCCTGGTATGGAGGGAAAATCTTATGAGGAAAGGCTGATGGACTTGAGGTAGTTTTCGTTGGAGAGAAGAAGGTTAAGAGGAGACTTAATAGAGGCATACAAAATGATCAGGGGGTTGGATAGGGTGGACAGTGAGAGCCTTCTCCCGCAGATGGAAATGGCTGGCACGAGGGGACATAGCTTTAAACTGAGGGGTAATAGATATAGGACAGAGGTCAGAGGTAGGTTCTTTACGCAAAGAGTAGTGAGGCCGTGGAATGCCCTACCTGCAACAGTAGTGAACTCACCAACATTGAGGGCATTTAAAAGTTTATTGGATAAACATATGGATGATAATGGCATAGTGTAGGTTAGATGGCTTTTGTTTCGGTGCAACATCGTGGGCCGAAGGGCCTGTACTGCGTTGTATCGTTCTATGTTCTATGTTCTATGCTGGAAATACTCAGCAGCTCAGTCAGCTTCTGTGGAGAGAATCAGAGTTAATGTTTGGTGTTGTGATAACTCCCCTGTCCTTACGAAGGGTCATCACAAACAGAAATGTTAATTCTGTTTCTCTCCACACTGGCTGCCTGACCAGCTGAGTAATTCCAATTTATTTTTATTTTGCTTTCCCCAGTGCAGCGACTGACTGTGTGATTGTTCTTTCAGTTCTGGTGGATCGATCATTCCTGAGACTGTTGTCCCAATCAATCACTGCTCCACACATGCCTCAGGCTGGTTAAACGGTAATTTCAGACTCTATTGTGTCAGATTTACATTGACTGTCCAACAGTATTCACACTGGATACACTTTTCACTCTGTCCCTCATTTCAGGTTCCCATCCCACTCCGGGTGACGGGGAGGTGACGAGGAGAGTTTGTTTTCACTGGAGTGGAAATCCCTGTCTCTGGACTCAGGAAATAAAGATCAAACGCTGCAGCGATTACCTTGTTTATTACTTGTCGACGGCACCCACCTGTAACCTCGCTTACTGCACAGGTACATTGGGGGTTTTAAATGGAGTAAACGGGTAATTCTGGGATGTCCCAGGTCAGCAGCATCAATGACAAAGTTACATCAGACCTTCCTGCTGTAAGGGACTGAAACCCAAAGTGTAATTTCCAGCGACGGGAACTGAATCAGACACTGTTACAGCTCCTTTGTAACCCTTTCCGAACTCAGTCACCTTGCTGCAGTCGGAGGGGAAACGCTCAAATCAATTCCAAAGGATGTGAGAAATGGACACTTGGAGAATGAGGATCTGACTGGACACAGTCAACATGGGTTAATGTGGGGGAAGATGTTTGATGAACATGTTGGACGTTTTTGGGGATGTTACTGACAAAATTGATAAAAGGGATGTCGAGTTCCTGTATTTTCAGAAGGCTTCGGATAAAGTTACCAACAGGAGTTTGGTCAACCAGCGAAAGCAATGGAACAGGAGGCAAGGTGTTGGCAAAGAATAACGATTGGTTAATAAGCAGAAACCAGAGAGTGGGAATAAAGGGGTGACTCTCACATTGACAGCCTCTGACGAGTGGGGTCCACAGGCTCAGCTCTCTGGACCGCCCCAGCTGTTATTGATCAATGATTTGGACGTGGGGACCAAATGTAATCTTTCCAAGATTGTGAAAGGAGCAACGTGAGTGGGAATGTGAGCTGTGAGGAAGATACAAAGAGTTTTCACGGGGATTTGGACAGATCTAGTGAATGGACAAGAACATGGGAGATGGAAGAGAACATCGAAAATGTGAGGTCATCACTTTGGTGGGAGGGACAGATGTGCAGATTATTTCTCAAATGGTGAGAGATTAGAAAGTGTAAACATACAAAGGGAGCTGGGAGTCCTCATCAATAAGTCACTGAGACCCAGCATGCATTTACAATGAGCAGTTAGGAAGTGAATGGTAAAGGGGGGAGACCGGGGGGGAGGAGAGAGGCGGGGGGGGGGGGGGAGAGAGACGGGGGGGGGGGCAGGGGGGGGAGAGAGACTGGGGGGGGGGGGACACACAGGGAGGAAGAGACCGGGGCTGGGCGACACAGGGAAGGAGGGACAAACAAGGCTAGAAAAGGAATCGGGCTACAAAGTGCCACAACCAAGGGCTCGAAACAAGGAATCGCTGCAAGCACCCACCCAATACGGTCTCTGGGCAAAGGGAGACCCCAGAGTGCAGGGGACTACCCGTGTGGCGGACGCACAGTGGGCAGCCATGTCAGGTGCCCCCGGGACAAAGGGAAACCCTGGAGCGCAGGGACTCGACCGCATGGAGAGAGCAGTGACAACGGCCATCCTGGACGGCCCCCTAACAAAGGGAAACCCCGGAGGGCAGGGGCGCAACCACCAGGTAAGTCTGGTTAATCCCAGAGGAGTGAGGGGGCAGAAGCCCCCCAGCAGGATAGTCACCTGGAACGTAAGATGACTCAACGGCCAGAGTCCTCACCCATCTAAGAAATATGAGGGCCGACATAGTCTTCCTCCAAGAGACACACCTGAGAGAGCAGGACCGACTGCGGGTAAGAAAGGGCGACAGACCTACCATTCCTGCTATGGAACAAGGGCCAGGGGGGTAGCGATATTGATCAGCAAGTGGACGATGTTTAGGGCGACAAAGACGGTTACGGACCCAGGGGGCCGGTATGCCATGGTCAGCGGGGCCCTGGATGGGGCACCGGTAGTGCTAGTTAACGTGTACGCACCCAACTGGGACGACACGAGCTTCATCAAGAAGACCATGGCAGAAATCCCTGACATAGCGACGCATCGACTAATCATGGGGGGGACTTCAACTGTGTACAGGACCCAAAGAGAGACAGATCAAACCCCAAAACGGGGAGAACCTCAAGCATGGCAAGGGAACTCAGTCACTTTATGGAGCAGTTGGGAGCGGTGGACCCCTGGAGGTTCGCCCACCTGGGGGAGAAGGAATTCTCCTTCTCCCCAGTACCCAATGTATACACCAGAATTGACTTCTTTGTGGTAGGGAAAACGGTGCTTCCGGGGATAGACAAGGTGGGATACTCCGCAATTGTGATATCAGACCACGCTCCACACTACATGGACGTGAGGCTGGAGACGGGCAGGGCCCAACGCCCCACATGGAGGTTGGACTTAGCCCGACTTGCGGACAAGGCCTTCAATGAAAGGTTATCACGGGCCATTGCAGAGTACACAGAGAACAACCAGGACGGGGAGGTCTCACCCTCCACGTTCTGGGAAGCACCAAAGGCCGTACTAAGAGGGGAAATCATCGCTTTCAAAGCGCAAAGAGATAGGGAGGAACGGGTGGCGAGGCAGCAGCTGGTGGACTCCATACTGGAGGTAGACTGTAAATACTCCGAGGCCCCGACCGTAGAGCTCCTGGCGGAGAGGAAAGAGCTACAAAGGAACTTTGACCCGCTCTCCACCAGGAAAGCAGTGCACCAACTCCGCCAGGCACGTGGGACCCTATACGAACACGGAGACAAAGCCAGCTGCCTGTTGGCACACCAGCTGAGAAAGCAGGCAGCCACCAGAGAAATTGCACAAATCAAGGATACCAGAGGCATGCTAGAAACAGAACCAGAAAAGATCAACAAAACCTTCAAGACCTTCTACCAAGGGCTGTACACCTCAGAGCCCCCAATGGGGGAGTCCGGGATGAACCGGTTCCTTGATGGACTGGACATTTCTGTCGTGGGGGAGGTAAAAAACAGGGCTTCGAAGCACCACTAGCACTGGGAGAGATCATGGACAGCATTAGCTCCATGCAGGCGGGGAAGGCGTCGGGACCCGACGGGTTCCCGGTGGACTTCTACAAACAATTTGCGACAGCACTGGCCCCGCACCTGCGGGAGATGTTCACAGACTTGCTAGCGAGGGGCACACTGCCGCCCACGCTAGCACAGGCCTCAATCTCGCTGATACCTAAGAAAGACAAAGACCCAACAGAATGTGGGTCATACAGACCCATCTCACTGCTGAATGCAGACGCCAAAATACTGGCCAAAATCCGAGCCAAAAGGTTAGAAGACTGAGTACCTGAGGTGGTCGCAGAGGACCAGACGGGCTTTGTCAAAGGTAGACAGCTTACCTCGAACATCAGGCACCTGCTGAATGTGATAATGACCCCCTCCGGGGAGAGAACACCAGAGGTGATCGTCTGCCTAGATGCAGAAAAGGCCTTCGACAGAGTCGAATGGAAATACCTCAGAGAGGTACTGGAGCGGTTCGGGCTTGGAACAGGGTTCACCTCCTGGGTAAAGCTCCTATACAACGCTCCCATGGTGAGCGTACGGACCAACAAACCAACTCCCGATACTTCCAGCTGCACAGGGCCACCAGACAAGGATGCCCACTGTCCCCGCTGCTGTTCGCTCTCGCGATCGAGCCACTAGCAATCGCGCTCAGAGCAGCAAAAAGCTGGAGGGGGTTCTGAAGGGGCGGCAGAGAGCATAGTCTCACTCTATGCAGATGACCTGCTCCTCTACATTTCGGATCCGCAGAGCAGCAGGGACAGAATCATCGCGCTCCTGAAAGAGCTTGGCGCCTTCTCGGGCTACAAACTCAACATGAGTAAAAGCGAGATCTTCCCGGTACACCCACAAGTAGGTGGGGCAGCCCTAACGGGACTGCCGTTTAAACAAGCCCGACTCAAATTCCTACCTGGGGATCCAAATAGCCCACGACTGGAAAGGGATCCACAAATGGAACCTCACCAGTCTGACAGAGGAAGTAAAAAAGGACCTGCAAAGATGGAACAGACTCCCACTCTCCCTCGCGGGGAGAGTCCAGACGATCAACATGAACGTGCTGCCCAGGTACCGCTTCCTATTCAGATCCATCCCGATCTACATCCCCAAGGCCTTTTTCAAAGCACTAGACAAACTAATCATGGCGTTCGTATGGGGGGGGGGGGGGGGAGAATGCTGGGATCCCAAAGAAGGTCTTACAAAAAACAAAATCCAGGGGGGGGGCTTGCCCTCCCAAACCTACAACTTTACCACTGGGCGGCGACGGCCGAGCGAATAAGGGGATGGATCAAGGAGCCAGAAGCCGAATGGGGACGCGCGGAAGAGGCCTCCTGCAGGGGGACCTCCCTCCGGGCCCTCGCCATGGTGGCGCTCCCATCCCCACCCAAAAACACTCTAGCAGCCCGGTGGTAATAGACACCCTCCAGTCCTGGAACAACTACAGCAACAATTTGGCCTGACCAGAATGTCGAGTAAAGCTCCCATCTGCAACAACCATAGGTTCCCGCCAGCACTGACTGACGCCACCTTCAAAAGGTGGGGACAGGACAGAAGGACACTGACAGTCAGGGACCTATACACGGACGGCAGGATCGTAACACTGGGCGAACTGACAGAGAAATTCCAGCTGGCCAGGGGGAACGAGCTAAAAAACTAAAAAACTTCCTACGAAAGGAGACAGGGACATACCCACAACCCCACGACAGACACTACTGGAAGAGTTACTGAACGCAAGCATACTAGATAAAGGAAACTGTGGTGACATGTATGACCGACTGGTAGAAGGGGCTGACACCGTACTGGACGCAACAAGAATGAAGTGGGAGGAGGACCTGGGATCGAGATAGGGCGGGGACTCTGGAGCGAAGCACTGCATAGGGTCAACTCCACCTCCACATGCGCAAGGCTTAGCCTGACGCAACTAAAAGTGGTACATAGAGCCCACTTAACAAGAACCCGTATGAGTAGGTTCTTCCCAGAGGTGGAGGACAGATGTGAGCGGTGCCAAGGAGGCCCAGCCAACCTCGCCCACGTGTTCTGGTCCTGCCCCAGACTTGCGGGGTACTGGGCAGCCTTCTTCGAGGCAATGTCCAAGGTGGTGGGGGTGAGGGTGGAGCCATGCCCGAAAGTGGCGGTCTTCGGGGTTTCAGACCAGCCAGATCTATTCCTGGGGAGGAGGGCGGATGCCCTTGCCTTTGCCTCCCCGATCGCCCGCCGTGGAATCGTGTTCGGCTGGCGGTCAGCAGCACCCCCCAAAGCTGCGGACTGGCTGGCGGTCAGCAGCACCACCCAAAGCTGCAGACTGGCTGGCGGTCAGCACCACCCAAAGCTGCAGACTGGCTGGCGGTCAGCAGCACCACCCAAAGCTGCAGACTGGCTGGCGGTCAGCAGCACCCAAAGCTGCGGACTGGCTGGCGGTCAGCAGCACCACCCAAAGCTGCAGACTGGCTGGCGGTCAGCAGCACCCAAAGCTGCGGACTGGCTGGCGGTCAGCAGCACCACCCAAAGCTGCAGACTGGCTGGCGGTCAGCACCACCCAAAGCTGCGGACTGGCTGGCGGTCAGCAGCACCACCCAAAGCTGCAGACTGGCTGGCGGTCAGCACCACCCAAAGCTGCAGACTGGCTGGCGGTCAGCAGCACCCAAAGCTGCAGACTGGCTGGCGGTCAGCAGCACCACCCAAAGCTGCAGACTGGCTGGCGGTCAGCAGCACCACCCAAAGCTGCAGACTGGCTGGCGGTCAGCAGCACCACCCAAAGCTGCAGACTGGCTGGCGGTCAGCAGCACCACCCAAAGCTGCAGACTGGCTGGCGGTCAGCAGCACCCAAAGCTGCAGACTGGCTGGCGGTCAGCAGCACCACCCAAAGCTGCAGACTGGCTGGCGGTCAGCAGCACCACCCAAAGCTGCAGACTGGCTGGCGGTCAGCAGCACCCAAAGCTGCAGACTGGCTGGCGGTCAGCAGCACCACCCAAAGCTGCAGACTGGCTGGCGGTCAGCAGCACCCAAAGCTGCAGACTGGCTGGCGGTCAGCAGCACCACCCAAAGCTGCAGACTGGCTGGCGGTCAGCAGCACCCAAAGCTGCGGACTGGCTGGCGGTCAGCACCACCCAAAGCTGCAGACTGGCTGGCGGTCAGCAGCACCCAAAGCTGCGGACTGGCTGGCGGTCAGCACCACCCAAAGCTGCAGACTGGCTGGCGGTCAGCACCACCCAAAGCTGCAGACTGGCTGGCGGTCAGCACCACCCAAAGCTGCAGACTGGCTGGCGGTCAGCACCACCCAAAGCTGCAGACTGGCTGGCGGTCAGCAGCACCACCCAAAGCTGCGGACTGGCTGGCGGTCAGCAGCACCCCCCAAAGCTGCGGACTGGCTGGCGGTCAGCAGCACCACCCAAAGCTGCAGACTGGCTGGCGGTCAGCAGCACCACCCAAAGCTGCAGACTGGCTGGCGGTCAGCAGCACCACCCAAAGCTGCAGACTGGCTGGTGGTCAGCAGCACCACCCAAAGCTGCAGACTGGCTGGCGGTCAGCACCACCCAAAGCTGCGGACTGGCTGGCGGTCAGCAGCACCCAAAGCTGCAGACTGGCTGGCGGTCAGCAGCACCCAAAGCTGCAGACTGGCTGGCGGTCAGCACCACCCAAAGCTGCAGACTGGCTGGCGGTCAGCACCACCCAAAGCTGCAGACTCGCTGGCGGTCAGCACCGCCCAAAGCTGCAGACTGGCTGTCCGACCTCTCGGAATCTCCCCAAATGGAGAAAATCAAATTCGCCGTCCGAGGGTCAGACGACGGCTTCCACAGAACATGGGAGCCATTCACCCAATTGTTCCGGGACCTGTTTGTGGCCAACGAACAAGCAGAAGAATAGCCAGGTAGCCAAGAAACAGGGGAGAGGAGCCAAAGCATGAGAGGGAGAGACAGACCGGGGGGGGGGGGGGGGGGGGGGGGGGGGGGGGCACGAGCGGGGAGAGGGAGAGATAGACCGGGAGAAGGGTGGGGATAGACCGGAAAGAGGGAGAGATAGACCGGGAGAGGGGGGGGGGGGGGGGGGGGGAAGAGACAGGGAACAATAGAGGAGAGCCAGGGAGGGGGGAGGCAAGGAGACATTAACAAATTTAACGTCCAAAGGAACAGAGAAAACGGGGAAGACGGGAGGGCCGCAGAAGCGGAATGAGATGACAACGGCAGCGAACTCCGTCTGGGAGAAGCAAGGGACGACAACATTATGAACAGATGCCTACTTATGTGTGTAAATAATTTTGCCAAGTGTACAGAGCTGCTGCTGTTGAGCGGGGGCATAATACCGTCCGGTGGCTTCTCAGGGAAAATTAAAACGTCAGCAGCAGCGACCCAGAGGGGAGTGGGGGTGAGGGCTCCGTTGGGAGGGTGTGGGAAGACTGAGGCGCGTGGGGTCACGTCTAGTCAATTGCTGTTGTATATTCTCTGATTGCACTATGTTAATGTTCACTCTATTTTGCTGTGTTAGGATTATTACTATTTATTATGAAAAACATTGCAAAACTTTAATTAAAAATATTTGTTTTTAAAAGGAAGTGAATGGTATGTTAGGCTTTGTCAGCAGAGAATTGGAGTCCAGGAGCAGCAAAATCTTGCTGCAAATTGATAGAACTCTGATTAGACCAAACCCCGAGTGGTTTGTGTCGATGTGGTTCCTTATAGAATCACAGAATCACCGAGTGCAGAAGAGGCCCTTCGGCCCATCGAGTCTGCACCGATGCATGAAAAGCACCTGACCTGCCCACCTCATCCCATTGGCCAGCACTTGTCCCACAGCCTCGAATGTTACAATGTGCCAAGAACTCAGCCAGGTACTTTTTACAGGATGTGAGGCAACCGCCTCCACCACCCTCCCAGCCAGTGTGTTCCAGACCGTCACCACCCTCCCAGCCAGTGTGTTCCAGACCGTCACCACCCTCCCAGCCAGTGTGTTCCAGACCGTCACCACCCTCCCAGCCAGTGTGTTCCAGACCATCACCACCCTCCCAGCCAGTGTGTTCCAGACCGTCACCACCCTCTGGGTAAAAACTGTTTTCCTCAAATCCCCTTCTTACCCGAGGAAGGATATTATTCCCATTGCTGGAGTTTACCGAAGGTTCACCAGACTTGTTCGTGGGGTGTCTGGTCTGTCTTACAAAGAGAGTTTGAAGAACCCAGACATGTATTCTCTCAGGATGATATAGACGGGCTGGTTAGAGGGCCAGAACAGCGGCAAGTGGAATTTACCCTGAAACGTGTGAGGTGATGCATTTTGGGAGGAGGAACAAGACAAGGGAATGTACAGTGAACGGCAGGAAAGGAGGAAGCACAGAGGACCCGCGGGATCTTCGGGTTCATGTCCACAGATCCCTGAAGGCAGCGGGACAGGTAGATAAGGTGGTTAAGAAGCATATAGGATACGTGCCATGGCATAGAATATAAAAGCAGAGAGGTAATGATGGAGCTGTATAAAACACTGCTTAGACCCTGGCTGGGAAACTGTGTACGGTTCTGGGTCACCACACTAGAGGTAGGATGTGATTACATTGGAGAGGGTGCAGAGGAGATTCACCAGGATGTTCCTGGGTTGGAGTGTTCCAGCTCTAATAATAATAATCTTCATTGTCACAAGTAGGCTTACATTAACACTGCAATGACGTTACTGTGAAAATCCCCTGGTCGCCACATTCCGGCGCCTGTTCGGGGACACAGAGGGAGAATTCAGAATGTCCAAATTACTAACAGCACATCTTTCAGGACTTGTGGGAGGAACCCGGAGCACCCGGAGGAAACCCACACAGCCATGGGGAGAATGTGCAGACTCTGCACAGACAGTGACCCAGCCGGGAATCGAACCTGGGACCCTGGAGCTGTGAAACAACAGTGCTAACCACTGTGCTACCACGCTCCCCTGGTTAGGCTGCGGTTTTCCATGGAGCAGAGAAGGCCGAGGGGGACCGGAGTGAGGTGTACACAATTTGAGGGACATGTAAAGGGTGGACAGGAAGAAACCTTTCTCCTCAGTTGAGGGGCCAATAATCAGGGGGCACAGATTTCAGACCAGCGGCAGGAGACATGGAGGGGATTTGCGGAAAAGCTTTTTCACCCAGAGGGAGGTGGGAATCTGGAACTCGCTGCCTGAAAGGGGGGTGGAGGAGGGACCCTCACAACATTTAAGTAGCGTTTAGCACTTGAAATGCCAAAGCAAACAAGACAACAGACCAAGTGCTGGGAAATGGGATTGGAATAGACGGGTGTTTGACGGCCAGCATTGACCCGATGGGCTGAAGGGCCTCTTTCTGTGTTGTGAAACTCTCTGACCCGATGAACTCTCACTGAAACCTAAAACATACTTAATGCAGAGACAGGCTCGATGTGGCTCAGGGTGGGCGTGGCTCAGGGTGGATGTGGCTCAGGGTGGGTGTGGCTCAGGGTGGGTGTGGCTCAGGGTGGGTGTGGCTCAGGGTGGGCGTGGCTCAGGGTGGATGTGGCTCAGGGTGGGTGTGGCTCAGGGTGGGTGTGGCTCAGGGTGGGTGTGACTCAGGGTGGGTTTGGCTCAGGGTGGGCGTGGCTCAGGGTGGGCGTGGCTCAGGGTGGGTGTGACTCAGGGTGGGTGTGGCTCAGGGTGGGCGTGGCTCAGGGTGGGCGTGGCTCAGGGTGGGTGTGGCTCAGGGTGGGTGTGGCTCAGGGTGGGTGTGGCTCAGGGTGGGTGTGGCTCAGGGTGGGTGTGGCTCAGGGTGGGTGTGGCTCAGGGTGGGTGTGGCTCAGGGTGGGCGTGGCTGAGCTGTTTTCCCGGGTTTGGGAGTCTGGAACCATGAGGCACAAATTCAAAATACGGGGAAGCCAGTTCGGGCCGAGAGGGAGGGAAACTTTAAAAAATGATAAACTGACAGAGTTGTGACTGTTTGGGATTCTCTACCGTTTTGGATGCTGTTGGGGGGGATGACCTCCCGGGGGAAGGCCCCAGCGGCCAGGTCTCTGGCACTGAGTCTGGCTCTGGGGCTCAGAAGGGAAGGGGAGAGAATAGAAAAGCAATAGTAGTAGGAGATTCAATGGTTAGGGGAATAGATAGGAGATTCTGTGGTCGCGAGCGAGACTCCCGGAAGGTATGTTGCCTCCTGGGTGCCAGGGCCAGGGATGTCTCGGATCGTGTCTTCAGGATCCTTAAGGGGGAGGGGAGCAGCCAGAAGTCGTGGTGCACATTGGTACCAACGACATAGGTAGGAAAAGGGGTGTGGAGGTAATAAACAAATTTAGGGAGTTAGGCTGGAAGTTAAAAGCCAGGACAGACAGAGTTGTCATCTCTGGTTTGTTGCCGGTGCCACGTGATAGCGAGGCTAGGAATGGGGAGAGAATGCAGCTGAACACGTGGCTGCAGGAATGGTGTAGGAGGGAGGGCTTCAGGTATTTGGATAATTGGAGCACATTCTGGGGAAGGTGGGACCTGTACAAGCAGGACGGGTTGCATCTGAACCAGAGGGGCACCAATATCCTGGGAGGGAGGTTTTCTAGTACTCTTCGGGAGGGTATAAACTAATTTGGCAGGGGAATGGGAACCGGATTTGTAGTCCAGCAACTAAGGTAGCCGATATTCAGGACGCCAAAGCATGTAGTGAGGCAGTGGGGAAGGGAACACTGACAAAGGAGAGTACTTGCAGGCACGGAGATGGGTTGAAGTGTGTATACTTCAACGCAAGAAGCGTCAGGAATAAGGTGGGTGAACTTAAGGCATGGATCGGTACTTGGGACTACGATGTGGTGGCCATCACGGAAACTTGGATAGAAGAGGGGCAGAAATGGTTGTTGGAGGTCCCTGGTTAAAGATGTTTCAATAAGATTAGGGAGGGTGGTAAAAGAGGTGGGGGGGGGGGGGTGGCATTATCAATTAGAGATAGTATAACAGCTGCAGAAAGGCAGTTCGAGGAGTATCACCCTATTGAGGTAGCATGGGTTGAAGTCAGAAATAGGAAAGGAGCAGTCACCTTGTTAGGAGTTTTCTATAGGCCCCCCAATAGTAGCAGAGATGTGGAGGAACAGATTGGGAAACAGATTTTGGAAAGGTGCAGAAGTCACAGTGTAGAAGTCATGTGCGACTTTAACTTCCCAAATATTGAGTGGAAACTCTTGAGATCAAATAGTTTGGATGGGGTGGTGTTTGTGCAGTGTGTCCAGGAAGCTTTTCTAACACAGTATGTAGATTGTCCGTCCAGAGGAGGGGCAATGTTGGATTTAGTACTTGGTAATGAACCAGGGCAAGTGACAGATTTGTTAGTGGCGGAGCATTTTGGAGATAGTGACCACAATTCTGTGACTTTCACTCTAGTAATGGAGAGGGATAGGTGCGTGCAACAGGGCAAGGTTTACAATTGGGGGAAGGGTAAATACGATGTTGTCAGACAAGAATTGAAGTGCATAAGTTGGGAACATAGGCTGTCAGGGAAGGACGCAAGTGAAATGTGGAACTTGTTCAAGGAACAGGTACTACGTGTCCTTGATATATCTGTCCCTGTCAGGCAGGGAAGAGATGGTCGAGTGAGGGAACCATGGTTGACAAGAGAGGTTGAATGTCTTGTTCAGAGGAAAAAGGAGACTTATGTAAGGCTGAGGAAACAAGGTTCAGACAGGGCGTTGGAGCTATACAAGATAGCCAGGAGGGAACTGAAGAAAAGGATTAGGAGAGCTAAGAGAGGGCATGATCAATGTTTGGCGGGGAGGATCAAGGAAAACCCCAAGGCCTTTTACACATATGTGAGAAATATGAGAATGACTAGAGCGAGGGTAGGTCCGATCAAGGACAGTAGCGGGAGATTGTGTATTGAGTCTGAAGAGATAGGAGAGGTCTTGAATGAGTACTTTTCTTCTGTATTTACAAATAAGAGGGGCCATATTGTTGGAGAGGACAGTGTGAAACAGACTGGTAAGCTCGAGGAAATACTTGTTAGGAAGGAAGATGTGTTGGGCATTTTGAAAAACGTGAGGATAGACAAGTCCCCCGGGCCTGACGGGATATATCCAAGGACTCTATGGGAAGCAAGAGATGAGATTGCAGAGCCGTTGGCAATGATCTTTTCGTCCTCACTGTCAACAGGGGTAGTACCAGGGGATTGGAGAGTGGCGAATGTCGTGCCCCTGTTCAAAAAAGGGACTAGGGATAACCCTGGGAATTACAGGCCAGTTAGTTTTACTTCGGTGGTAGGCAAAGTAATGGAAAGGGTACTGAAGGATAAGATTTCTGAGCATCTGGAAAGACACTGCTTGATTAGGGATAGTCAGCACGGATTTGTGAGGGGCAGGTCTTGCCTTACAAGTCTTATTGAATTCTTTGAGGAGGTGACCAAGCATGTGGGTGAAGGTAAAGCAGTGGATGTAGTGTACATGGATTTTAGTAAGGCATTTGATAAGGTTCCCCATGGTAGGCTTCTGCAGAAAGTAAGGAGGCATGGGATAGTGGAACATTTAGCCAGTTGGATAACGAACTGGCTAACCGATAGAAGTCAGAGAGTGGTGGTGGATGGCAAATATTCAGCCTGGATCCCAGTTACCATTGGCGTACCGCAGGGATCAGTTCTGGGTCCTCTGCTGTTTGTGATTTTCATTCATGACTTAGATGAGGGAGTTGAAGGGTGGGTCAGTAAATTTGCAGACGATACGAAGATTGGTGGAGTTGTGGATAGTGAGGAGGGCTGTTGTCGGCTGCAAAGAGACATAGATAGGATGCAGAGCTGGGCTGAGAAGTGGCAGATGGAGTTTAGCCCTGAAAAGTGTGAGGTTGTCCATTTTGGAAGGACAAATATGAATGCGGAATATAGGGTTAACGGTAGAGTTCTTGGCAATGTGGAGGAGCAGAGAGATCTTGGGGTCTATGTTCATACATATTTGAAAGTTGCCACTCAAGTGGATAGAGCTGTGAAGAAGGCCTATGGTGTGCTAGCGTTCATTCACAGAGGGATTGAATTTAAGAGCCGTGAGGTGATGATGCAGCTGTACAAAACTTTGGTAAGGCCACATTTCGAGTACTGTGTACAGTTCTGGTCGCCTCATTTTAGGAAGGATGTGGAAGCTTTGGAAAAGGCGCAAAGGAGATTTACCAGGATGTTGCCTGGAATGGAGAGTAGGTCTTATGAGGAAAGGTTGAGGGTGCTAGGCCTTTTATCGTGAGAACGGAGAAGGATGAGGGGTGACTTGATAGAGGTTTATAAGATGATCAGGGGAATAGATAGAGTAGACAGTCAGAGACTTTTTCCCCGGGGGGAACAAACCATTACAAGGGGACATAAATTTAAGGTGAATGGTGGAAGATATAGGGGGGATGTCAGAGGTAGGTTCTTTACCCAGAGAGTAGTGGGGGCATGGAATGCACTGCCTGTGGAAGTAGTTGAGTCGGAAACATTAGGGACCTTCAAGCGGCTATTGGATAGGTACATGGATTACGGTAAAATGATATAGTGTAGATTTATTTGTTCTTCAGGGCAGCACGGTAGCATTGTGGATAGCACAATTGCTTCACAGCTCCAGGGTCCCAGGTTCGATTCCGGCTTGGGTCACTGTCTGTGCGGAGTCTGCACGTCCTCCCCGTGTCTGCGTGGGTTTCTTCCGGATGCTCCGGTTTCCTCCCACAGTCCAAAGATGTGCAGGTTAGGTGGATTGGCCATGATAAATTGCCCTTCGTGTCCAAAATTGCCCTTGGTGTTGGGTGGAGGTGTTGACTTTGGGTAGGGTGCTCTTTCCAAGAGCCGGTGCAGACTCGATGGGCCGAATGGCCTCCTTCTGCACTGTAAATTCAATGATAATCTATGATTAATCTAGGACAAAGGTTCGGTACATCATCGTGGGCCGAAGGGCCTGTTCTGTGCTGTATTTTTCTATGTTCTACCCCAGAGGCCAGCTGATTCGGGTTGAGGTTTGGTGTGTGGGATCGGGGGGATTGGTGGTGGGGTGGGTGGGGGTTGGAGAGAGGGGTGTTGGGTCAGTGAATGAAATGAAAAAATGAAAATCGCTTATTGTCACAAGTAGGCTTCAATGAAGTTACTGTGAACAGCCCCTAGTCGCCACATTCCGGCGCCGGTTCGGGGAGGCTGGTACGGGAATTGAACCGTGCTGCTGGCCTGCCTTGGTCTGCTTTCAAAGCCAGCAATTTAGCCCAGTGAGCTAAACCAGCCCCTGAGGGACTGTGGAAGGGGAAGAGAATCTCGTGTGGGTGGGGGTCGGATTTGGGGGATACCATGGGGGTTGCTTACTGGTGGGTGGAGGGGTTTGTTATGGGGTCAGGAGTATGTGGACTGTCCGTGTGGGGACCAGTCTGGGTAGGAGTCACATTTGTATGATTGTGGAGGCTGTTCCGCCTCCTCTCTCTCATTTGCTGAATTATTGCTTTGATGTTGTGATTTTGTCCTCACTCAGTCTCCCTCTCTTTGTGTCCCTTATTTCCAGCTGATGCTGTAGTTCCAACTCCGCCACCCAGGCCACAGACCACTCTGCCGCTCAGACCACAGACCACTCCGCCACCCAGGCCACAGACCACTCCGCCACCCAGGCCACAGACCACTCTGCCGCTCAGACCACAGACCACTCTGCCAAACAGACCACAGACCACTCCGCCACCCAGGCCACAGACCACTCTGCCGCTCAGACCACAGACCACTCTGCCGCTCAGACCACAGACCACTCTGCCGCTCAGACCACAGACCACTCGGTCACACATTGCATCTTCAAATGCTGCATCATCATCATCAGGTACCAGCATTTGAACTGAAACTTCACCCGGAAAACTCCCGCAGCAATCATCAAATCCCCAACTGAGGGAGTGGCTTTTATTCCTTTGCAAGGAGTGAGTGAGGGGAGTGGGATGGAGTGAGTGAGGGGCGTTGGAGATGGAGGCAAAGGCTCCCCGAGAGGCCAGACTGATCTGATCCGATCCGTTCCGCTTCACTTCCTGAAATGCTTCCAGGTTGGGGTTATATTCTGTGGGGAGTTCCTCCAATTAGGATGGAGCTCTGCCTCCTAGTCACCTGAGCATTTCACACTGGTGAATCTCAGGCCTGTCACATGCAGGCTGTTTATCTCTGAGCTGCTGCTGTTTCTGGCTGTACCTCCGCTCCCGGACCTGGTCTGTTATTCTGTATGTCGGCTGCCTTTCCGGACTTTGAAGCCTGGACTACAGCAAGGGAGAGCAGTGCCACGAGCAGTTGGATGGAGTGCAGGGGAGAGAGAGGATAGAGTTTGTCTGCCAGCAGTTGTCACGCCTGGGACCTATACTTGTTACTGGCTGCCTTTTGGCTTACTGTCTGGGAGTGGAGCACGGGGCGGTTTTGATTGGCCCACTGTCAGGCTGAAAGTGGAGGAGAACGGACTCACTTTTGGAGTGGATGGTGTCTGGAGAATGGATGCTGGAACTGTGAGAGCAGCAGTGCGGTGGCCCAATTGAATATCAGCACTGCTGTACGAATGTTGGTTTTGTTTTATCGTTGGGGGATTACTTGGGTATTATTGTATTTTTATTCTGTATTGTTACTTTGGGCTTAGCAGCTGGGTGCTCGCCAGTTGCGGCACTCCGGCTTCTGTGCACCTGGGATGGAGGGGTCCTTCCTGGTGTGAGTCAGGGGGAGGCGTGTTCTCTCTCTCTCCTCACTGTGCTCTGCCTGTCCTTTCCCGGTGGACTGTGCTGCGTGCGGACTCCTCTCCACCAATGTGGGGCTGTTGCTGGAGTCGGGGGAGGGGGCGGGGCGGTTGTGCATGCACTGGCTTGAGTTCTGGCAGCTTTGCCTTGTACCAAATTGTTTGTTAGGTTTCTCATGGTATTTTGTCTTGTTTTTGTACAGGAAGTTCTCTCTCCCTGTCTCTATCTCTCTCTCTAGGTGTACAGGTCCACAGGTCACTGAAAGGGGCAACACAGGCGGAGAAGGTAGTCAAGAAGGCATACGGCACGCTTGCCTTCATTGGCCGGGGCACTGAGTATAAGAATTGGCAAGTCATGTTGCAGCTGTATAGAACCTTAGTTAGGCCACACTTGGAGTATAGTGTTCAATTCTGGTCGCCACACTACCAGAAGGATGTGGAGGCTTTAGAGAGGGTGCAGAAGAGATTTACCAGAATGTTGCCTGGTATGGAGGGCATTAGCTATGAGGAGCGGTTGAATAAACTCGGTTTGTTCTCACTGGAACGACGGAGGTTGAGGGGTGACCTGATAGAGGTATACAAAATTATGAGGGGTACAGACAGAGTGGATAGTCAGAGTCGTTTCCTCAGGGAGAGGGGTTAATTACTAGGGCGCATAGGTTTAAGGTGCGAGGGGCAAGGTTTAAAGGAGATGTACGAGGCAAGTTTTTTACACAGAGGGTAGTGGGTGCCTGGAACTCGCTGCCGGAGGAGGTGGTGGAAGCAGGGACGACAGGGACATTTAAGGGGAATCTTGACAAATACATGAATAGAATGGGAATAGAGGGATACGGACCCCGGAAGTGTAGAAGATTTCAGTTTAGACGGGCAGCATGATCGGCACGGGCTTGGAGGGCCGAAGGGCCTGTTCCTGTGCTGTACATTTCTTTGTTCTTTGTTCTTTGGTTGTTCTTTGTTCTCTCTATCTTGCTGTCTCTCTCTCTCACACATTCTCTCTATCTTGCTGTCTCTCTCTCACACACATTCTCTCTATCTTGCTGTCTCTCTCTCACACACACATTCTCTCTATCTTGCTGTCTCTCTCTCACACACATTCTCTCTATCTTGCTGTCTCTCTCTCACACACACATTCTCTCTATCTTGCTGTCTCTCTCACACACACATTCTCTCTATCTTGCTGTCTCTCTCACACACACATTCTCTCTATCTTGCTATCTCTCTCTCACACACGCACACATTCTCTCTATGTTGCTGTCTCTCTCTCTCACACATTCTCTCTATCTTGCTGTCTCTCTCACACACACATTCTCTCTATCTTGCTCTCTCTCTCACACACACACGCATTCTCTCTATCTTGCTGTCTCTCACACACACAAATTCTCTCTATCTTGCTGTCTCTCTCTCACACACAATCTCTGTATCTTGCTGTCTCTCTCTCTCTCACACACATTCTCTCTATCTTGCTATCTCTCTCTCTCACACACATTCTCTCCATCTTGCTGCCTCTCTCTAACACACATTATCTCTATCTTGCTGTCTCTCTCTCACACATTCTCTCTATCTCTCTATCTCTCTCTCACACACACATTCTCTCTATCTTGCTGTCTCTCTCACACACACACATTCTCTCTATCTTGCTGTCTCTCTCTCTCACACACATTCTCTCTATCTTGCTATCTCTCTCTCTCACACACTTTCTCTCTATCTTGCTGTCTCTCTCTCACACATTCTCTCTATCTTGCTGTCTCTCTCTCTCACACACATTCTCTCTATCTTGCTGTCTGTCTCTCACACACACATTCTCTCTATCTTGCTGTCTCTCTCTCACACTCACATTCTCCCTATCTTGCTGTCTCTCTCTCTCACACGCATTCTCTCTATCTTGCTGTCTCTCTCACACACACACTTTCTCTCTATCTTGCTGTCTCTCTCTCACACATTCTCTCTATCTTGCTGTCTCTCTCTCTCTCACACACATTCTCTCTATCTTGCTCTCTCTCTCACACACACATTCTCTCTATCTTGCTGTCTCTCTCTCTCTCACACACATTCTCTCTATCTTGCTCTCTCTCTCACACACACATTCTCTCTATCTTGCTGTCTCTCTCTCTCACACACACATTCTCTCGATCTTGCTGTCTCTCTCTCACACACATTCTCTCTATCTTGCTGTCTCTCTCTCACACACACTTTCTCTCTATCTTGCTGTCTCTCTCTCTCACACACTGTGGTAGTATGCATTAGGGGTCATGTGGGACTGTGAAACCGTGATGCTATTAGCTGACAGATCCCGGGTCCTGGTTGGCTGTTGATCCCTTGCTCCGCCCTGAAGGCGGAGTATAAGAACCTGGGCTTCTCCCCGCAGCTCCAGTCTGTTGCTGAACTGCGGGGAACAAGTCACGCTTAATAAAGCCTCATCGACTTCATCTCTATTCGTCTCTCTCGTAAGTCATTGTGCGCTACAATTTATTAAGCGTGCTTAAAGGACTATGGAGCTCAGGATCGCCCCAGAATGCCTGAGGATCAGCCCCCACGCAGTGAACGCGGCAGCAGTTTTTAAACACTGGCAGGCTTGTTTCGAAGGCTACCTCCGAACGGCCCCCGGCCGGATCACAGAAGACCAGAAACTACAGGTCCTGCACTCAAGGGTAAGCCCGGAAATTTACCCTCTCATAGAAGACGCAGAGGATTTCCCGACGGCGCTCGCAGCACTAAAGAGCGTCTACGTTCGCCCAGTGAACCAGGTCTACGCACGCTACCAACTCGCAACGAGACGGCAAAGTCCCAGAGAATCGCTAGAGGAGTTCTACGCCGCGCTGCTAATTTTGGGACGGGGCTGCGGCTGCCCGCCGGTAAACGCGACTGAACACACGGACATGTTAATTCGCGATGCGTTTGTGGCAGGTATGAACTCTCCCCAAATCCGCCAAAGACTTTTAGAAAAAGAGTCGCTAGGACTCTCAGAGGCACGGGCCGTTGCAGCTTCCCTAGATGTGGCCTAGCAAAACGCCCGCGCCTGCGGCCCCGACCGCCCGGCAGTCCCTTAGGCTCCGTGGACCCCCGTCGCGACAAACCCCCTCCCCCCCCCTCCCTCACAGGCTTGCGCGGTTAAGACACCAGATCATCCCGGGGGGGCCCGCTGCTATTTCTGCGGGCAGGCGAAACACCCCCGGCAGCGCTGCCCGGCCCGTGCAGCGACTTGCAAGAGATGCGGGGAAAAGGGCCATTTCGCGGCTGTGTGCCGGTCCCGGGGGGTCGCCGCTGTCCCCGGAGAAGAAAGAGTCCAGCGCATCCCATACGCTCCCCAACCCCCCCAGCGCCCCATGTGCGACCCGCGGGCGCCGCCATTTTGGGTCCCGGCCACCACGAGGGGAGGATGGGCGCCACCATCTTGTGACCCCCCAACCACGTGCGATCCATGTGGGTGGCCATTTTGTCCACCCCCGACCACGTGCGATCCGTGGGGGCGGCCATTTTGTCCACCCCCAACCACGTGCGATCCATGGGGGCGGCCATTTTGTCCACCCCCGGCCGCGTGCGATTCATGGACGCCGCCATCTTGGTTGACAACAATGGACCCCAGCATCGACGGCTCCACGGGGTCCGAAGAAGACGCTGAGACACTACGACCACATCTGGCCTCGGTGACGCTGGATCAAGCACGGCCCCGGACGCTCCAGACGACGACAACAACGGTGCTGATCAACGGACACGAGACACCTTCCCTGATCGACTCCGGGAGCACCGAAAGCTTCATCCACCCCGACACGGTAAGACGCTGTTTTTTGACCATCCGTCCCAGTACGCAAAAGATTTCCCTGGCTGCAGGATCCCACTCCGTAGAGATCAAAGGGTTCTGCATAGTGACCCTAACGGTGCAAGGAAGGGAGTTTAAAAACTACAGGCTCTACGTCCTTCCCCAACTCTGCGCGCCCACATTACTGGGATTAGATTTCCAGTGCAACCTGCAGAGCCTAACTTTCCAATTCGGCGGCCCAATACCCCCACTCACTATCTGCGGCCTTGCAACCCTCAAAGTTGAACCACCATCCTTGTTTGCAAACCTCACCCCGGATTGCAAACCCGTCGCCACTAGGAGCAGACGGTACAGCGCCCAGGACCGGACATTTATCCGGTCCGAAGTCCAGCGGTTGCTGAAGGAAGGCATAATCCAGGCCAGCAATAGTCCCTGGAGAGCACAGGTGGTAGTAGTAAAGACCGGGGAGAAGCAAAGGATGGTCATAGACTATAGCCAGGCCATCAACAGGTACACACAGCTAGATGCGTACCCTCTCCCCCGCATATCCGACATGGTAAATCGGATTGCCCAATATAAGGTCTTCTCCATCGTTGACCTCAAGTCCGCCTATCACCAGCTCCCCATCCGCCCAAGTGACCGCAAGTACACAGCCTTCGAGGCAGATGGGCGACTATACCACTTCCTCAGGGTCCCATTTGGCGTCACAAACGGGGTCTCGGTCTTCCAACGGGAGATGGACCGAATGGTTGATCAACACGGGTTACAGGCCACGTTCCCGTATCTCGACAACGTAACCATCTGCGGCCACGATCAGCAGGACCACGACGCCAACCTCCAAAAATTCCTCCAGACCGCAAACGCCTTGAACCTCACATACAACGAGGACAAGTGCGTGTTTAGCACAAACCGGCTAGCCATCCTGGGATACGTAGTGCGCAATGGGATAATAGGCCCAGACCCCGAACGCATGCGCCCCCTTATGGAATTTCCCCTTCCCCACTGCTCCAAAGCCCTGAAACGATGCCTGGGGTTTTTTTCATATTACGCCCAGTGGGTCCCCCAGTACGCAGACAAGGCCCGCCCACTAATACAGACCACGACCTTCCCCCTGTCGACAGAGGCTCGCCAGGCCTTCAGCCGCATCAAAGCGGATATCGCAAAGGCCATGATGCGCGCCATCGACGAGTTCCTCCCCTTCCAGGTCGAGAGCGACGCCTCCGATGTAGCTCTAGCGGCCACCCTTAACCAAGCGGGCAGACCCGTGGCCTTCTTCTCCCGAACCCTCCACGCCTCAGAAATTCGCCACTCCTCAGTGGAAAAGGAAGCCCAAGCCATAGTGGAAGCTGTGCGACATTGGAGGCATTACCTGGCCGGCAGGAGATTCACTCTCCTCACTGACCAACGGTCGGTAGCCTTTATGTTCGATAATGCACAGCGGGGCAAAATCAAAAACGACAAGATCTTAAGGTAGAGGATCGAGCTCTCCACCTTCAACTACGAGATCCTGTAGCGTCCCGGAAAGCTGAACGAGCCGTCCGATGCCCTATCCCGCGGCACATGTGCCAACGCACAAATAGACCGTCTCCAAACCCTCCACGAGGACCTCTGCCACCCGGGGGTCACTCGGTTCTACCATTTTATAAAGTCCCGCAACCTCCCCTACTCCGTGGAGGAGGTCCGTACAGTCACAAGGAACTGCCACATCTGCGCAGAGTGCAAACCGCACTTTTTCAGGCCAGATAGAGCGCACCTGATCAAGGCTTCCCGCCCCTTTGAACGCCTCAGTCTGGATTTCAAAGGGCCCCTCCCCTCCACCGATCGAAACACATACTTCCTGAACGTGGTGGACGAGTACTCCCGTTTCCCTTTCGCCATCCCCTGCCCCGACATGACAGCGGCCACAGTTATTAAAGCCCTTAGCACCATCTTCACACTGTTCGGTTGCCCCGCATATATCCATAGCGACAGGGGGTCCTCCTTCATGAGTGACGAGCTGCGCCAGTTCCTGCTCAGCAAGGGCATAGCGTCGAGCAGGACGACCAGCTACAACCCCCGGAGGAACGGGCAAGTAGAGAGGGAGAACGGCACGGTCTGGAAGACCGCCCTACTGGCCCTACGGTCCAGGGATCTTCCAGTTTCACGGTGGCAGGAGGTCCTCCCGGACGCTCTCCACTCCATCCGGTCGCTGCTGTGTACCACCACAGTGTACCACCAAACGCCTCATGAGCGCCTCCTTGTCTTCCCCAGGAAGTCCTCCTCCGGAACGTCGCTGCTGACCTGGCTGGCGGCCCCAGGATCCATCTTGCTCCGGAAACATGTGCGGGCGCACAAGTCGGATCCGTTGGTCGAGAGGGTTCATCTCCTCCACGCGAACCCGCAGGACACCTACGTGGCGTACCCCAACGGCCGACAGAACACCGTCTCCCTGCGAGACCTGGTGCCCGCCGGCAACAAGCACCCGCCCCCCCCCGACAACCATCACCCCCTCCCTGCCACCGGCGCACCCCGCGACCGCCCCCTTCCCGGGAGGATCGGTCCTCCTCCCATGTCCGACCAGGAGTGAAACAGAAGCAGACACCGAAAAGCTCCCGGAGACGACAACGCGGGAACAAGCACCTGCACCACCACCGGGACCGAGGCGATCGAAAAGGAAGACAAGACCGCCCGCTCGACTCGTGGCATCGGTGTAACACAAGAATGTTGTGGACTTTAACGAGAATGTTCTTTTTCCTCTTACGAATATTGTAAATAGTTCACAAACCCTGTACATAGCCCAATGTAGGGCAAAGTGTAGAGCATTGAAAGGACATGCCAAAAATGTTCTCCTCCCAGGACCAGCCTTGTAAACCCCTACCACCATGTGAAGCACCACCCCGCCGGGTTCATTTTTAACAAGGGGTGAATGTGGTAGTATGCATTAGGGGTTATGTGGGACTGTGAAGCCGTGATGCTATTGGCTGACAGATCCTGGGTTCTGGTTGGCTGTTGATCCGTAGCTCCGCCCTGAAGGCGGAGTATAAGAACCTGGGCTTCTCCCCGCAGCTCCAGTCTGTTGCTGAACTGCGGGGAACAAGTCACGCTTAATAAAGCCTCATCGACTTCATCACTATTCGTCTCTCTCGTAAGTCATTGTGCGCTACACACACATTCTCTCTATCTTGCTGTCTGTCTCTCACACACACATTCTCTCTCTCTTGCTGTCTCTCTCTCACACACACACATTCTCTCTATCTTGCTGTCTCTCACTGACACACACACATTCTCTCTATCTTGCTGTCTCTCTCTCACACTCACATTCTCTCTATCTTGCTGTCTCTCTATCTCACACACATTCTCTCTATCTTGCTGTCTCTCTATCTCACACACATTCTCTCTATCTTGCTGTCTCTCAGACACACATTCTCTCTATCTTGCTCTCTCTCTCACACACACACATTCTCTCTATCTTGCTGTCTCTCTTACACGCATTCTCTCTATCTTGCTGTCTCTCTCTCACACACATTCTCTCTATCTTGCTGTCTCTCCCTCTCACACACATTCTCTCTATCCTGCTGTCTCTCTCACACACACACACATTCTCTCTATCTTGCTGTCTCTCTCTCTCACACACATTCTCTCTATCTTGCTGTCTCTCTCACACGCATTCTCTCTATCTTGCTGTCTCTTCCTCTCACACACATTCTCTCTATCTTGCTGTCTCTCCCTCTCACACACATTCTCTCTATCCTGCTGTCTCTCTCACACACACACACATTCTCTCTATCTTGCTCTCTCTCTCTGACACACACACATTCTCTCTATCTTGCTGTCTCTATCTCTCACACACATTCTCTCTATCTTGCTGTCTCTCTCACACAAACACATTCTCTCTATCTTGCTGTCTCTCTCTGACACTCACATTCTCTCTATCTTGCTGTCTCTCTCTCACACACTCTCTCTATCTTGCTGTCTCTCGCTCTCACACACATTCACTCTATCTTGCTCTCTCACACACACATTCTCTCTAACTTGCTCTCTCTCTCACACACACACACATTCTCTCTATCTTGCTGTCTCTCTGACACGCAATTTCTCTATCTTGCTGTCTCTCTCTCACACACATTCTCTCTGTCTTGCTGTAAGTCTCTCACACACAAATTCTCTCTATCTTGCTGTCTCTCTCTCACACACATTCTCTCTATCTTGCTGTCTCTCTCTCACACTCTCATTCTCTCTATCTTGCTGTCTCTCTCTCTCACACACATTCTCTCTATCTTGCTGTCTCTCTCTCACACACATTCTCTCTACCTTGCTGACTCTCTCTCACACATTATCTCTATCTTGCTGTCTCTCACACACAAATTCTCTCTATCTTGCTGTCTCTCTCACACGCATTCTCTCTATCTTGCTATCTCTCTCACACACACGCATTCTCGCTATCTTGCTGTCTCTCTCTCACATACATTCTATCTTGCTGTCGCTCTCTCACACACATTGTCTCTACCTTGCTGCCTCGCTCCCACACACATTCTCTCTATCTGGCTGTCTCTCTCTCTCACACCCATTCTCACTATCTTGCTGTCTCTCTCTCACACACACATTCTCTCTATCTTGCTGTCTCTCTCTCACACACATTCTATCTATCTTGCTGTCTCTCTCTCACACACATTCTCTCTATCTTGCTGCCTCTCTCTCACACATTCTCTCTATCTTGCTGTCTCTCTCTCACACACATTCTCTCTATCTTGCTGCCTCTCTCTCACACATTCTCTCTATCTTGCTGTCTCCCACACACACATTCTCTCTATCTTGCTGTCTCTCTCTCACACACACATTCTCTCTATCTTGCTCTCTCTCTCTCACACACACACATTTTCTCTATCTTTATCTCTCTCTCTCACACACACGCATTCTCTCTATCTTGCTGTCTCTCTCTCACACACATTCTCTCTATCTTGCTGTCTTTCTCTCTCACACACATTGTCTCTATCTTGCTGTCTCTCTCACACGCATTCGCTCTATCTTGCTGTCTCTCTCACACACACATTCTCTCTATCTTGCTGTCTCTCTCTCACAAACATTCTCTCTATCTTGCTGTCTCTCTCTCACAAACATTCTCTCTATCTTGCTGTCTCTCACACACGCATTCGCTCTATCTTGCTGTCTCTCTCACACACACATTCTCTCTATCTTGCTGTCTCTCTCTCTCACACATTCTCTCTATCTTGCTGTCTCTCTCTCACACATTCTCTCTATCTTGCTGTCTCTCTCTTACACACACACATTCTCTCTATCTTGCTGTCTCTCTCTCACACACTCTCTCTATCTTGCTGTCTCTCGCTCTCACACACATTCACTCTATCTTGCTCTCTCACACACACATTCTCTCTAACTTGCTCTCTCTCTCACACACACACACATTCTCTCTATTTTGCTGTCTCTCTGACACGCATTTTCTCTATCTTGCTGTCTCTCTCTCACACACATTCTCTCTGTCTTGCTGTAAGTCTCTCACACACAAATTCTCTCTATCTTGCTGTCTCTCTCTCACACACATTCTCTCTATCTTGCTGTCTCTCTCTCACACTCTCATTCTCTCTATCTTGCTGTCTCTCTCTCTCACACACATTCTCTCTACCTTGCTGCCTCTCTCTCACATATTATCTCTATCTTGCTGTCTCTCACACACAAATTCTCTCTATCTTGCTGCCTCTCTCTCACACATTCTCTCTATCTTGCTGTCTCTCTCACATACACACACACTCTCTATCTTGCTGTCTCTCTCACACGCATTCTCTCTATCTTGCTGTCTCTCTCACACACACATTCTCTCTATCTTGCTCTCTCTCTCACACACACGCATTCTCGCTATCTTGCTGTCTCTCTCTCACATACATTCTATCTTGCTGTCGCTCTCTCACACACATTCTCTCTATCTTGCTGTCTTTCTCTCTCACACACATTGTCTCTATCTTGCTGCCTCGCTCCCACACACATTCTCTCTATCTTGCTGTCTCTCTCTCTCACACACATTCTCTCTATCTTGCTGTCTCTCTCTCACACACATTCTCTCTATCTTGCTGCCTCTCTCTCACACATTCTCTCTATCTTGCTGTCTCTCTCTCACACACACACACACACACATTCTCTCTATCTTGCTGTCTCTCTCTCACACACACACACATTCTCTCTATCTTGCTGTCTCTCTCTCACACACACACACATTCTCTCTATCTTGCTGTCTCTCTCACACACACATGCTCCAAACAGACCTGTTGGACTTTAACCTGATGATGTCAGACTTCTTGCTGTGCACACACATTCTGAGCTGTGATTAGTGTGTTTAACATTCTCATGCTGTGATTGTTGTCTTTAGGAGTTAACGGCAAAGAGTTTAAACTGGTGATCAAATTAATGGGAGACTTTGATCTTGCATCGATTCAGAAAATCATTCTGGAGGTGAGAAACTGTTCTGCGATTAAATATTGACACCAACACCTGCCTCTCACTGCCTGAATTCAGAGATCAGGAGTCTCCACGTCACATACAGCAGCTCCACTCCCCCTCTGCTCACCCTCATATTACCCAGGCAGCCCTCCTGTCCCCTGGAACAGGTTTGATGGGCTGAGTGGCCTCCCCCTGTTGTTGTGTTGGTGTCAGAGCCTCGACAGTGTAACTAAAGCAGGGGCTTTGTCACAGTCAGTCCCATTGGGCTGATCTCCTCACACAACAAGGGGCAGAATGAGATGTGAAGCAGTCCCACATTGCACTGCTGACCCCGGGGTCACCCCCTCTCTCTCTCTCTGTCATTCTCTGTCTCTGCATCTTTCCCTCACTCTCTCTGTCCTCTCTGTCTATCTCTGCTGGTGCCTCACTCTCTGTCTGTCCTCTGTCTCTCTCTCTCACACACTCCCTCTCTCACCTTCTCTCTCTCTCTCTCTCTCTCAATCTCTTGCTTTGTCTCCATCTGCCCATCTTTTACTTTCTGTTATGTATCAGAGTAACAGCATTGGCTGGTGTAATATAACAACCGAATCCCTCGAATCGCGACAGTGCCGAGGGAGGCCATTCAGCCCATCACGTCTGCACCGAGCCTCGGGATGAGCTCCCTATCCCGGCCCACTCCCCTGCCCTCTCCCCGTAGCCCCATAACCCCATCTAACCTGCACATCTTTGGACTGTGGGAGGACACCGCAGTACCCGGAGGAATCCCAAGCAGACACGGGGAGAACGTGCAAACTCCACACAGTCACCCGAGGCTGGAATTGAACCCGGGTCCCTGGTGCTGTGAGGCGGCAGTGCTAACCACTGTGCCGCCGTGCCACCCACGTGTTAATGTCACGTGTTACGCAATGACAGAATCGGAGCGCTCTGTGGGCTTTTGTGGAGTTCACCAGTGTGCCCTGTCTGAGCAGCATTTTGTAAATAAACCCCTTGCACCGTGTGTCACCTCTGATTCTCTCGCTTTGGGGCTACAACAAAGATTATAACACCTTCTCTCTCTCTCTCTCTCTCTGCTCCTGTCTGCCCCACTCTCTCTCTCCTTCCTTCTTTCCACTCCAGTCTCTCTCTCTCTGCCTGATTCTGTCTCCCACTTTCTCTGTTACTCTCGCAGCCTCTCCCACACTGTCTGTCCCTGAATCCATTTCTCCCTCGGATCTTTCCATTCCAAATATTGGCAGCAATTTGCCCCGTTCCTTGCAGCCTGTGCCGTTCCAGCCAGTGATTGGCAGTGAAGGTGGCTTTTTGTCCCCAAACACTACCCCACATTCCCCCCACCCTCACTGCAATATTAATCATTTCTCCTGTCTGTGATGTAGCTGAAGCTGTCGCTCAGGAATCGATTCCCGGATCTGGACCTTCATTTGAGTGTCGGAGACGATTAGCTCTGGGCTGTGGCTGCTCCAGAAGATTGAGGGTGATGAATTGTACCAGTGAGCACCTAGTGACCTGTGTGTTCACAGCTTGGCTCAGTAATAGCTTTCCAATGTTCAGCAGCGAGCAAAGGGTTAATCGCTCGCTGTGTTAATGTTACATCGTGATTGATTCTTCTTCATATTGGGGAATGTGGGAGCTTTTAGTTTTTGCTTTGTGGAATAGGGAATTATAACGTCCATGTGGAACTCCTGACCACTGGGCTGTGGGACAGAGACTGACCCCAAATGACCCTTTTTAACCTTCTGCTGAATGAGAGGATTTTATAAAGATCTGTGTCCAGTTGCTGAATTCAGAGATTTGTCAGCAGCGAGAATGGGTGTCCAGACAACAGTGAATCCCAGCACAATCTCTGGGTAGAGATCATCCTTTCCCTCAGGGTTCCTCGACAATGGTGTTGTTGGGACAGAATAAAATCCAGGATTCTTGTTTCCTTCACAGGAACACATTCTGTTGATCAAAGTGAAATATTTGATAACTGATCCCAGGAGCTCAATGAAACAAGGGAGGGGATCAGCTTTTCCGATATGTGGTGGGTCCAATCAGATCCTCCTTATCTGGAGGAGCGATATTCCTGATGGAGCAGAGAGCAATGTGTTCCCACCGTCACTCATGTCAACCAATAGACCCGGTGGAAATGTCCTGTTGGTCACAACTGTGCAGCGTGAAGCTGGAACCTGCTCGTGTGAGGGAGCCATGATCAGGACTAATATCCGGGAAAACTCCTGCAGACACTGAACTCTCAGCCAGTCAGGCAGCGGCTGTGGAGAAAACCCCAGTTTCCTGTTTGAGCGCAATGCTTTGGCTCCTGACCCTGAAACAGTAACTGGGATTCTCTCCAGTTACTGCCTGACCGCCTCAGCATTTACAGCTCACTGGTTTGTCTCTTGTTTCTATTACACAATCAGGTCTGTGAGCTTCCCATTAATGGACTTTCACAGCCACAAACCTGTGGTCAGAAAGGTCTCGAATGAAGCAGTCGACTGTCCCGAGGATTGGGATTGTGGGGAGTTTGTTTCACTGAATATTAAGCTGAGAAGTGTAAGATGTTCGAATCCCTCACCATCACATGTGGGCTGATCGGTTAAGCGGGTGTTTCAATGTTATTGCATGAAGTGTGTGCTCAATAAATCTATAAATGCTTGACCACAAGGTGTGAAAGGTGTTTCTGTTGGAGAAATGTACAGATGATCTGATTGGGAGTGAAAACCATCCTGGTCCAGATTGAAACTCATTCTGACGCTGAGACTGACATTTGGCTTGTTCCTCCCAGTGGGATCTTTCTGTGCCTCTGTCCTCCAGCTGCTTCATCTTCCTCTCTCTGCTTCAGCCTGGCATTTTCCCAGGGTCTCTGACAATGAAAGCTCGCAATTTTGAAGAACTAAAGGGATAGGAGCAGGAGGAGACCATTCGGCCCGTCAAGACTGTTCGGCCATTCAAAACCATCATGGCCGACCTTGGGCTTCACCTCCACTTTCCCGGGCCACTCCCAACAAAGAACAAAGAAAAGGCCCTCCAAGCCCGTGCCGACCATGCTGCCCATCTGGCCTAAAACCTTCTACACTTCCGGGGTCCGTATCCCTCTATTCCCATCCTATTCATCATGTATTTGTCAAGATGCCCCTGAAACGTCACTATCGTCCCTGCTTCCACCACCTCCTCCGGCAGCGAGTTCCAGGCACCCACTACCCTCTGTGTAGAAACTTCCCGCACACATCCCTTAATTTTGAGACCAACAATCTGTCTCTCCCCAGCCTGAAATGTCTTCAATGCTGGAGCTTCCACCACTCTCTGGAGTGGAGATCTTCAAAGATTCATAACACTTTGACAATAAATTTCTCCTCATCTCAGCCCGAAATGATCTGAGAATCTGTACTGACCCTCTGAACGAGGACCTTACCTATGCGCAATCCCCCATTCTGTCCCTGTAACCCCACTTAACCTGTTGGTCACTATAGCAGAATTTAGGCTGGCTAACCCAACTAACTGCACATCTATGGGCTGTGGGAGGAACCAGAGCACCCGGAGGAAACCCACGCAGACACGGGGAGAACGTGCAAACTCCACACACAAGGTTGGAGTGGATCCCAGGCCCCTGGCGCTGTGATGGTGGGGTGGGGGGTACAGATGGTTTGGAGTAGGGTAGCAGAACGGCTCGGTGATGCTGTATGCTCTGGAATAGTGATCTGGTTTGGTATCTGATCCAATGCTTCATGTGGTCCAGTCTGGTGGAGGGTCACTAACCTTGTCCCTCCCTCGGCATCGCTTACTCTGAGTGAGCTGAGGAAAGTTGCCAGGTGATGACCATCTCCAATAATGTAACCATATATTCGATATACCATTGCTCAAACCTTCACTATCGACATCCAGTGAACTACCATTGACCAGAAACAGGACTGGGCTCGTCAGATAAACACTGTGACAGCAAGATCAAGTCAAAGACTGAGAATTGAGGCAATTAACTAATTTCCTAACTTTCCCAAAAGACAGTGTGGTGAAGTACTCTCCACCTGCCTGGAGACACCATCCAGGAGAAAAGTCCTCTTGATCTGCACCTGATCCACCAAATGAAACATCTTTCCCTCCACCACTGACACAATGGCAGCGTATGGTCCATCGACAAGATGCACTGCAGCAAGTCACCAAGATACATTCAACCGAAAGTCAAAAACTGGGATTGAACCCGAATCCCGGGCGCTGTGAGGCAGCAGTGCTAACCACGGTGCCACCGTGCCGCTCCAATATTTTTTCAATCAGGTCCTCCCTCAGCCTTCTGTGTTCCCTCGAAAACAACCCCAGCCTAACCAGCCTCTCGACAGCTGAAACGCTCCAGCCTAGACAACATCCTGGTAAGTCTCCTCTGCTCCCTCTCCAGAGCAATCACTTCCTTTATACAGTGTGGGAGCCAGAACTGCACACACTGCTCCAGCTGGTGTCTGACTATTGTTTTATACGGCTCCATCATATCCTCCCTGTTCTTGTACTCTATACTCGGTTAATAAAGGCACGAGTCCCATCGGCCCTCTGAACCACATTGTCTACTTGTCCTGCTGTCTTCACAGATCTGTGACCCTGCACAGCAATGTCACTCTGATCCTCTGATCCTGAGACTGTGTCCCGTGGTTTAGATTCCGAGACCAATGGAAACAATTTGTCAAAGCCTCTCGGAATCTTGTATGTTGCATTCTCTGAGCTTGGGAGAATATCGGCAGTTTTACTCTACTAATCTCAGGATCAATCTATCCATCTTCACTGTTCCACCTCCAATACAGGTAAATCCTGGTGTAAATATGGAGACTGAGGCAGGAACGTTTCCAGAATTTGGCTGAGTGCAATGGTGAGATGCAAATGCAGCATTTATCCCACTGACGGTGATGGTGGGAAAAGCCGTGTTTTTCCCACTGACGGTGATGATGGGAAAATCCGTGTTTACCCCACTGACGGTGATGGTGGGAAAAGCCGTGTTTATCCCACTGACGGTGATGATGGGAAAAGCCGTGTTTATCCCATTCACGGTGATGATGGGAAAAGCCGTGTTTATCCCATTCACGGTGATGGTGGGAAAAGCCGTGTTTATCCCACTGACGGTGATGGTGGGAAAAGCCGTGTTTATCCCACTGACGGTGATGGTGGGAAAAGCCGTGTTTATCCCACTGACGGTGATGGTGGGAAAAGCCGTGTTTATCCCACTGACGGTGATGGTGGGAAAAGCCGTGTTTATCCCACTGACGGAGATGGTGGGAAAAGCCGTGTTTATCCCACTCACGGTAATGGTGGGAAAAGCCGTGTTTATCCCACTGACGGTGATGATGGGAAAAGCCGTGTTTATCCCACTGACGGTGATGGTGGGAAAAGCCGTGTTTATCCCACTGACGGTGATGGTGGGAAAAGTCGTGTTTATCCCACTGACGGTGATGATGGGAAAAGCAGTGTTTATCCCACTGACGGTGATGGTGGGAAAAGCCGTGTTTATCCCGAGTCGGTGCTTTTTCATTAACTAAGTGTTAAGCTGCCTCTGACGTGAGGGATTTCACTTCTTGTTTTCGGCTCAGCTGACACAAAGACTCATGGAGACAGCACTCCAGTGCAATCACCTCCTTCCTATCATGTGGCAACCAGAATGGCACACAGTGCTCCCGCTGTAGCCGCACCAAAGTTCGATGCAACTCCAACATGACTTCAATGCTTTTGTAATCTATGCTACGATTGATAAAGACAAGTGATCCATGTGCCTTTTTCACCACCCTGTTAACCTGCCCCACTGCCTTCAGATATCTCGGGCCCAGGTATTTCAGAATCACAGCTAATTCATATAAGCTGCCCTGCATGAATGTGTGAAGTCCCATTGGTACATGCATCCTGGGTGCTGTAATAATAAAAACCTGTATAACTCCTCCCCTTATGTCTCTCCTAATATATACACAGTGTCCTGACACACATGGTGACATTAGTAAACATGCGATCATTGATGTCCGTGTCAGCGATGTCCGGCTCCTTCTTTGTCGGCGATGAGGTTGATGTCAGTGGTTGCAACCAGAGATGGAATGGGGCCCAAAGCGAGCTAGCAATAGAATTCTGCTGTATAAACAGTCTTCCAGCTCCTGGGCATTGGACTGCGGTGTGAGGATTGTGGAGGACTATCTTTCCCATCAATGTAATGGATCCTGACACGTTTATCGCCCGTGAGGCGCACGCTAAGGCCCCACACATCGGTGCTGCCTCTTGCAACAGAATCCATTTGTGCCGAGTAATAGCCCACTGCCCTGAATCTGTCTCCATGTCTTTGGGCTACTACAGCATCTGGAATCCCATTATCCACAGTGATGTCACCCAGCCTCGGGGCGGGGCTTAGTGAGGTCACCCAGCCACAGGGCGGAACTTAGTGAGGTCACCCAGCCTCAGGGCGGAACTTAGTGAGGTCACCCAGCCTCAGGGCGGAACTTAGTGAGGTCACCCAGCCCCAGGGCGGGACTCTGTGAGGTCACCCAGCCCCAGGGTGGGGCTTAGTGAGGTCACCCAGCCCCGGGGCGGGGCTTAGTGTGGTCACCCAGCCCCAGGGCGGGGCTTAGTGAGGTCACCCAGCCCCAGGGCGGGGCTTAGTGAGGTCACCCAGCCTCGGGGCGTGTCTTAGTGAGGTCACCCAGCCTCGGGGCGTGGCTTAGTGAGGTCACCCAGCCTCGGGGCATGGCTTAGTGAGGTCACCCAGCCTCGGGGCATGGCTTAGTGAGGTCACCCAGCCTCAGGGTGGGGCTTAGTGAGGTCACCCAGCCTCAGGGCATGGCTTAGTGAGGTCACTCAGGCCCAGGGTGGGGCTCAGTGAGGTCAGCCAGCCTCAGGGCGTGGCTTAGTGAGGTCACCCAGTCCCAGGGTGGGGCTTAGTGAGGTCACTCAGGCCCAGGGTGGGGCTTAGTGAGGTCACTCAGGCCCAGGGTGGGGCTTAGTGAGGTCAGCCAGCCTCAGGGCGTGGCTTAGTGAGGTCACCCAGCCCCAGGGTGGGGCTTAGTGAGGTCACTCAGCCTCAGGGCGTGGCTTAGTGAGGTCACTCAGGCCCAGGGTGGGGCTTAGTGAGGTCAGCCAGCCTCAGAGCGTGGCTTAGTGAGGTCACCCAGCCCCAGGGTGGGGCTTAGTGAGGTCACTCAGCCTCAGGGCGTGGCTTAGTGAGGTCACCCAGCCCCAGGGTGGGGCTTAGTGAGGTCACCCAGCCTCAGGGCATGGCTTAGTGAGGTCAAGCAGCCCCACGTCGGTACCTGGGAATCGTACATCCTTTCCTTTGCCCCGATTGGACCCATCTAAGGGGATTATGTCGGGTTATAGAAGCTGCCTTTGCATCAATGACAGCTCCCAATTGTTCCAGTAAGTCTATTCCCAGGATGCTCCGTTCCCCTGGTGATTTGGACCTGCTCCGTGTGGTCACCTATTCCTAACGTTGTAGCTACACTTAGTGCCCCTGTTCCTGTTCCTCCCATTACTCCCTGTAACTGTACGGTATGGTGGTGTCTGTAATGGTTAATCTGTTGTGGATCTGGCTGCCGCAGTTCACATTGTGCAATGCCGACCCCCTGACATTGCTGCCACGTGCACCCAGGGGTCTCTTCTGGGGTTCCGAGGGTCACTGGCTGTCATTTCTGTCCCAATAACCTCGGCACCTCAGTCGTGGTTATATGGATCACTGGCTGGTGTGGTATCGATGCAGGGCCATTGGGAAGAGGGTCTGGTCGGGTCTTGGCAGCTTTGGGCCCTGTTCCCCCCCACCCTCAGGAGGGGCTGCTTTTGACCAGCAATCCTGTCTTCCATGTGATATGGGCCAGGGATTAGAAACTCCAAAGTGCATTCTGCAGTTCACCTGACCGATAACCGTTATGTTGAATTTGGCTTGGATGAGCACAAAAGCCTTCACTTCAGGTGTGATTCATCAGAGTCCGAGGCACTTCAATCCCAGCAACGTTAATTCTGAGAATGTAATTAACATATATATAAACTAATGCAGCAGGGGCATGGGAACCTGGATTGTAGTTTTAGGGTAAGGGAGAATGAGAGTATAGAGGTCAGGAGCTCAAATTTAACGTCGCAGGAGGGGGCCAGTGTTCAGGTAGGTGGTTTGAAGTGTGTCTACTTCAATGCCAGGAGTATACGAAATAAGGTAGGGGAACTGGCAGCATGGGTTGGTACCTGGGACTTCGATGTTGCGGCCATTTCGGAGACATGGATAGAGCAGGGACAGGAATGGATGTTGCAGGTTCCGGGGTTTAGGTGTTTTAGTAAGCTCAGAGAAGGAGGCAAAAGAGGGGGAGGTGTGGCGCTGCTAGTCAAGAGCAGTATTACGGTGGCGGAGAGGATGCTAGATGGGGACTCATCTTCCGAGGTAGTATGGGCTGAGGTTAGAAACAGGAAAGGAGAGGTCACCCTGTTGGGAGTTTTCTATAGGCCTCCAAATAGTTCTAGGGATGTAGAGGAAAGGATGGCGAGGATGATCCTGGATAAGAGCGAAAGTAATAGGGTAGTTATTATGGGAGACTTTAACTTTCCAAATATTGACTGGAAAAGATATAGTTTGAGTACATTAGATGGGTCGTTTTTTGTACAGTGTGTGCAGGAGGGTTTCCTGACACAGTTTGTTGACAGGCCAACAAGAGGCGAGGCCACATTGGATTTGGTTTTGGGTAATGAACCAGGCCAGGCGTTGGATTTGGAGGTAGGTGAGCACTTTGGGGACAGTGACCACAATTCGGTGACGTTTACGTTAAGGATGGAAAGGGATAAGTATACACCGCAGGGCAAGAGTTATAGCTGGGGGAAGGGAAATTATGATGCCATTAGACGTGACTTGGGGGGGATAAGGTGGAGAAGTAGGCTGCAAGTGTTGGACACACTGGATAAGTGGAGCTTGTTCAAGGATCAGCTACTGCGTGTTCTTGATAAGTATGTACCGGTCAGGCGGGGAGGAAGGTGCCGAGCGAGGGAACCGTGGTTTCCCAAGGAAGTGGAATCTCTTGTTAAGAGGAAGAAGGAGGCCTATGTGAAGATGAGGTGTGAAGTTTCGGTTGGGGCGATGGATAGTTACAAGGTAGCGAGGAAGGAACTAAAGAGAGAGCTAAGACGAGCAAGGAGGGGACATGAGAAGTATTTGGCAGGAAGGATCAAGGAAAACCCAAAAGCTTTCTATAGGTATGTCAGGAATAAGCGAATGACTAGGGACAGAGTAGGACCAGTCAAGGACAGGGATGGGAAGTTGTGTGTAGAGTCTGAAGAGATAGGCGAGATACTAAATGAATATTTTTTGTCAGTATTCACTCAGGAAAAAGATAATGTTGTGGAGGAGAATGCTGAGCTCCAGGTAAATAGATTAGATGGCATTGAGGTACGTAGGGAAGAGGTGTTGGCAATTCTGGACAGGCTGAAAATAGATAAGTCCCCGGGACCTGATGGGATTTATCCGAGGATTCTCTGGGTTGCCAGGGAAGAGATTATTGGACCATTGGCTTTGATTTTTATGTCATCATTGGATACAGGAATAGTGCCAGAGGACTGGAGGATAGCAAATGTGGTCCCTTTGTTCAAAAAGGGGAGCAGAGACAACCCCGGCAACTATAGACCGGTGAGCCTCACGTCTGTAGTGGGTAAAGTCTTGGAGGGGATTATAAGAGACAAGATTTATAATCATCTAGATAGGAATAATATGATCAGGGATAGTCAGCATGGCTTTGTGAAGGGTAGGTCATGCCTCACAAACCTTATCGAGTTCTTTGAGAAGGTGACTGAACAGGTAGACGAGGGGAGAGCAGTTGATGTGGTGTATATGGATTTCAGCAAAGCGTTTGATAAGGTTCCCCACGGTAGGCTATTGCAGAAAATACGGAGGCTGGGGATTGAGGGTGATTTAGAGATGTGGATCAGAAATTGGCTAGCTGAAAGAAGACAGAGGGTGGTGGTTGATGGGAAATGTTCAGAATGGAGTTCTGTCACAAGTGGAGTACCACAAGGATCTGTTCTGGGGCCGTTGCTGTTTGTCATTTTTATCAATGACCGAGAGGAAGGCGCAGAAGGGTGGGTGAGTAAATTTGCAGACGATACTAAAGTCGGTGGTGTTGTCGATAGTGTGGAAGGAAGTAGCAGGTTACAGAGGGATATAGATAAGCTGCAGTGCTGGGCTGAGAGGTGGCAAATGGAGTTTAATGTAGAGAAGTGTGAGGTGATTCACTTTGGAAGGAAAAACAGGAATGTGGAATATTTGGCTAATGGTAAAGTTCTTGGAAGTGTGGATGAGCAGAGGGATCTAGGTGTCCATGTACATAGATCCCTGAAAGTTGCCACCCAGGTTGATAGGGTTGTGAAGAAGGCCTATGGAGTGTTGGCCTTTATTGGTAGAGGGATTGAGTTCCGGAGTCATGAGGTCATGTTGCAGCTGTACAGAACTCTGGTACGGCCGCATTTGGAGTATTGCATACAGTTCTGGTCACCGCATTATAGGAAGGACGTGGAGGCTTTGGAACGGGTGCAGAGGAGATTTACCAGGATGTTGCCTGGTATGGAGGGAAAATCTTATGAAGAAAGGCTGATGGACTTGAGGTTGTTTTCGTTGGAGAGAAGAAGGTTAAGAGGAGACTTAATAGAGGCATACAAAATGATCAAGGGGTTAGATAGGGTGGACAGTGAGAGCCTTCTCCCGCGGATGGAAATGGCTAGCACGAGGGGACATAGCCTTAAACAGAGGGGTAATAGATATAGGACAGAGGTCAGGGGTAGGTTCTTTACGCAAAGAGTAGTGAGGCCGTGGAATGCCCTACCTGCAACAGTAGTGAACTCGCCAACATTGAGGGCATTTAAAAGTTTATTGGATAAACATATGGATGATAATGGTATCGTGTCGGTTAGATGGCTTTTGTTTCGGTGCAACATCGTGGGCCGAAGGGCCTGTACTGCGCTGTATCGTTCTATGTTCTATGTTCTATATATAGATATAAACACAGCAATCATTTTTTATCAATTAAAAACATAACAACATCACAGCAGCTGCAGTGATCTCCAAGGACAGCACTTAATGAATTCCCCATTAACTGTTCCAATTCAATAACAAAATCCAATTAACCAAAATCCCTTTCAAGTGCGTGGCCCAGCATACTATATTCTCACTTGAAATGGGCAGCACGGTAGCGTTGTGGATAGCACAACTGCTTCACAGCTCCAGGGTCCCAGCTTTGATTCCGGTTTATCTTACAGCAGGCAACGAGCAGCACAGACCTGACCGGAAAAGGAATGACACATCGAAACGGGGCACGGTGAGAGAGAGACCGCGACACAGAGAGAGAAACAGAGAGAGAGAACATCCTCCAGTCCCAAGAGGGGGCACATTTCGACCCAAAACAGTTCCTGTAAACAAACCACCAGCTGCAAAGTCAGCACACGGCCACCTCATCCCCACACCCCTCCACAATCGTAGCCCCACATCGAACAGGCAGCATAGACCACCAGAAAAGGACACACCGATAAGGGGCATGGCGGGGTGAGAGAGGGGGAGAGAGGAGGAGATTGGGGGGAGAGGGGAGGGGAGAGGGGAGGAGAGGGGAGGAGAGGGGGGGAGAGGGGGGGAGGGGGTGAGAGGGGGGGAGAGGGGGAGAGCGAGGGCAAGGGCGAGGGGGAGGGCGAGGGCGAGGGGGAGGGCGAGGGGAGGACGAGGGCGAGGGCAAGGGGAGGGCGAGGGGAGGGCGAGGGGAGGGCAAGGGGGAGGGCGAGGGGGAGGGAGGAGGGGGAGGGGGGAGGGCGAGGGGGAGGGCGTGGGGGAGGGCGAGGGGGAGGGCGTGGGGGAGGGCGATGGGGAGGGCGAGGGCGAGGGCGAGGGCGAGGGGGAGGGCGAGGGGGAGGGCGAGGGTGAGGGTGAGGGCGAGGGCGAGGGCGAGGGGGAGGGTGAGGGGAGGGCGAGGGGAGGGCGAGGGGAGGGCGAGGGGGAGGGCGAGGGGGAAGGGGAGGGGGGAGGGGGAGGGGGAGGGTGTGGGGGAGGGGGAGGGCGAGCGGGAGGGCGAGGGGGAGGGCGAGGGGGAGGTCGAGGGTGAGGGGGAGGGCGAGGGCGAGGGGGAGGGGGAGGGCAAGGGGGAGGGCGAGGGGGAGGGCGAGGGGGAGGGCAAGGGGGAGGGCAAGGGGGAGGGCAAGGCAGAGAGGGCGAGGCAGAGAGGGCGAGGCAGAGAGAGCGAGGCAGAGAGAGCGAGGCAGAGAGAGCGAGGCAGAGAGAGCGAGGCAGAGAGAGCGAGGCAGAGAGAGCGAGGCAGAGAGGGAGAGAGATACATCAGAACATAACATAAGAACATAAGAACTAGGAGCAGCAGTAGGCCATCTGGCCCCTCGAGCCTGCTCCGCCATTCAATGAGATCATGGCTGATCTTTTGTGGACTCAGCTCCACTTTCCGGCCCGAACACCATAAGAATAATCCCTTTATTCTTCAAAAAACTATCTATCTTTATCTTGAAAATACCTCATCAAGGAGCCTCAACTGCTTCACTGGGCAAGGAATTCCATAGATTCACAACCCTTTGAGTGAAGAAGTTCCTCCTAAACTCAGTCCGAAATCTACTTCCCCTTATTTTGAGGCTATGCCCCCTAGTTCTACTTTCACCCGCCAGTGGAAACAACCTGCCCGCATCTATCCGATCGATTCCCTTCATAATTAGATATGTTTCTATAAGATTCCCCCACATCCTTCTAAATTCTAATGAGTACAGTCCCAGTCTACTCAACCTCTCCTCGTAATCCAACCCCTTCAGCTCTGGGATTAACCTAGTGAATCTCCTCTGCACAACATCCACTGCCAGTATGTCCTTTCTCAGGTAAGGAGACCAAAACTGTACACAATACTCCAGGTGTGGCCTCACTAACACCTTATACAGTTGCAGCATAACACCCCTAGTCTTAAACTCCATCCCTCTAGCAATGAAGGACAAAACTCCATTCACCTTCTTAATCACCTGTTGCTCCTGTGAACCAACTTTTTGTGACACATGCACTAGCACACCCAGGTCTCTCTGCACAGCAGCATGTTTTAATATTTTATCATTTAAATAATAATCCCTTTTGCTGTTATACCAAAATGGATAACCTCACATTTGTCAACATTATATTCCATCTGCCAGACTCTAGCCCAGTCACTTAACTATCCAAATCCCTCTGCAGACTTCCAGTATCCTCTGCACTTTTTGCTTTACCACTCATCTTCGTGTCGTTTGCAAACTTGGACACATTGCCCTTGGTCCCCAACTCCAAATCATCTATGTAAATTGTGAACAATTGTGGGCCCATCACTGATCCCTGAGGGACACCACTAGCTACTGATTGCCTACCAGTGAAACACCCATTAATCCCCACTCTTTGCTTTCTATTAATTAACCAATCCTCTATCCATGCTACTACTTTACCCTTAACGAAATGCATCTTTATCTTATGCAGCAACCTTTTGTGTGGCACCTTGTCAAAGGCTTTCTGGAAACCCAGATATACCACATCCATTGGCTCCCCGTTATCTACCGCACTGGTAATGTCCTCAAAAAATTCCACTAAATTAGTTAGGCACGACCTGCCCTTTATGAACCCATGCTGCGTCTGCCCAATCGGACAATTTCCATCCAGATGCCTCGCTATTTCTTCCTTGATGATAGATGCGCATCTTCCCTACTACCGAAGTTAAGCTCACTGGCCTATAATTTCAGGTTTTCTATCTACCTCCTTTTCTAAACAGTGGTGTCACGTTTGCTAATTTCCTATCCGCCGGGACCACCCCAGAGTCTAGTGAATTTTGGTAAATTATCACTAGTGCATTTGCAATTTTCCTAGCCATCTCTTTTAGCACTCTGGGATGCATTCCATCAGGGCCAGGAGACTTGTCTACCTTTAGCCCCATTCGCTTGCCCATGACTACCTCCTTGGTGATAACAATCCTCTCAAGGTCCTCACCTGTCATAGCCTCATTTCCATCAGTAACTGGCATGTTATTTGTGTCTCCCACTGTGAAGACCGACCCAAAAAACCTGTTCAGTTCCTCAGCCATTTCCTCATCTCCCATTACTAAATCTCCCTTCTCATCCTCTAAAGGACCAATATTTACCTTAGCCACTCTTTTTTGTTTCATATATTTGTAGAAACTTTTGCTGTCTGTTTTTATATTCTGAGCAAGTTTACTGTAGAAGGAACTTTAGTTGTCGAATTAGTTGCCTTAATACCCTGTACTCCTTCTTAACTGGCTGCTTGACTATATTTCATGGCAATAGGCGTTTGGCAAAGCATGATGGATATATTACCTTTATTTCAGTCAAGAAGTTCTGCATGTAACAGGCAGAAGGTCAGACTATGTAAACAAGTGCACAGCTGCACATTTTACTGAGAGTAGACGATTATTATTGTCCTTAGGCTGGGAATTCAAGGCCTGTTGTTTAAAATCTGCTCGCTTGTCTGTGTCTGGGCTTACCAAAGGAATGCCTCGTTTTTCCATAATATTGCTTATTAAACCATATAAAGTACTGCTATTCTCTTGTAAAGTGGGGACAATTAGAAGGACGGTGGTCACTCTAACTGCCTCCACGAACTTCGTGTTATAATAAAAGAACTTTGCGAAACATAGAACATAGAACATAGAACAATACAGCGCAGTACAGGCCCTTCGGCCCACGATGTTGCACCGAAACAAAAGCCATCTAACCTACACTATGCCATTTTCATCCATATGTTTATCCAATAAACTTTTAAATGCCCTCAATGTTGGCGAGTTCACTACTGTTGCAGGTAGGGCATTCCACGGCCTCACTACTCTTTGCGTAAAGAACCTACCTCTGACCTCTGTCCTATATCTATTACCCCTCAGTTTAAAGCTATGTCCCCTCGTGCCAGCCATATCCATCCGCGGGAGAAGGCTCTCACTGTCCACCCTATCCAACCCCCTGATCATTTTGTATGCCTCTATTAAGTCTCCTCTTAACCTTCTTCTCTCCAACGAAAACAACCTCAAGTCCATCAGCCTTGCCTCATAAGATTTTCCCTCCATACCAGGCAACATCCTGGTAAATCTCCTCTGCACCCGCTCCAAAGCCTCTACGTCCTTCCTATAATGCGGTGACCAGAACTGTACGCAATACTCCAAATGCGGCCGAACCAGAGTTCTGTACAGCTGCAACATGACCTCCCGACTCCGGAACTCAATCCCTCTACCAATAAAGGCCAACACTCCATAGGCCTTCTTCACAACCCTATCAACCTGGGTGGCAACTTTCAGGGATCTATGTACATGGACACCTAGATCCCTCTGCTCATCCACACTTTCAAGAACTTTACCATTAGCCAAATATTCCGCATTCCTGTTATTCCTTCCAAAGTGAATCACCTCACACTTCTCTACATTAAACTCCATTTGCCACCTCTCAGCCCAGCTCTGCAGCTTATCTATATCCCTCCGTAACCTGCTACATCCTTCCACACTATCGACAACACCACCGACTTTAGTATCGTCTGCAAATTTACTCACCCACCCTTCTGCGCCTTCCTCTAGGTCATTGATAAAAATGACAAACAGCAACGGCCCCAGAACAGATCCTTGTGGTACTCCACTTGTGACAGAACTCCATTCTGAACATTTCCCATCAACCACCACCCTCTGTCTTCTTTCAGCTAGCCAATTTCTGATCCACATCTCTAAATCACCCTCAATCCCCAGCCTCCGTATTTTTTGCAATAGCCTACCGTGGGGAACCTTATCAAACACTTTGCTGAAATCCATATACACCACATCAACTGCTCTACCCTCGTCTACCTGTTCAGTCACCTTCTCAAAGAACTCAATAAGGTTTGTGAGGCATGACCTACCCTTCACAAAGCCATGCTGACTACCCCTGATCATATTATTCCTATCTAGATGATTATAAATCTTGTCTCTTATAATCCCCTCCAAGACTTTACCCACTACAGACGTGAGGCTCATCGGTCTATAGTTGCCGGGGTTGTCTCTGCTCCCCTTTTTGAACAAAGGGACCACATTTGCTGTCCTCCAGTCCTCTGGCACTATTCCTGTAGCCAATGATGACATAAAAATCAAAGCCAAAGGTCCAGCAAACTCTTCCCTGGCCTCCCAGAGAATCCGAGGATAAATCTCATCAGGTCCCGGGGACTTATCTATTTTCAGCCAGTCCAGAATTGCCAACACCTCTTCCCTACGTACCTCAATGCCATCTATTCTATTAGCCTGGGGTTCAGCATCCTCCTCCACAACATTATCTTTTTCTTGAGTGAATACTGACGAAAAATATTCATTTAGTATCTCGCCTATCTCTTCAGACTCCACACACAATTTCCCATCCCTGTCCTTGACTGGTCCTACTCTTTCCCTAGTCATTCGCTTATTCCTGACATACCTATAGAAAGCTTTTGGGTTTTCCTTGATCCTTCCTGCCAAATACTTCTCATGTCCCCTCCTTGCTCGTCTTAGCTCTCTCTTTAGTTCCTTCCTCGCTACCTTGTAACTATCCATCGCCCCAACCGAAACTTCACACCTCATCTTCACATAGGCCTCCTTCTTCCTCTTAACAAGAGATTCCACTTCCTTGGGAAACCACGGTTCCCTCGCTCAACGCCTTCCTCCCTGTCTGACCGGTACATACTTATCAAGAACACGCAGTAGCTGATCCTTGAACAAGCCCCACTTATCCAGTGTGCCCAACACTTGCAGCCTACTTCTCCACCTTATCCCCCCCAAGTCACGTCTAATGGCATCATAATTGCCCTTCCCCCAGCTATAACTCTTGCCCTGCGGTGTATACTTATCCCTTTCCATCATTAACGCAAACGTCACCGAATTGTGGTCACTGTCCCCAAAGTGCTCTCCTACCTCCAAATCCAACACCTGGCCTGGTTCATTACCCAAAACCAAATCCAACGTGGCCTCGCCTCTTGTTGGCCTGTCAACATATTGTTTCAGGAAACCCTCCTGCACACACTGTACAAAAAACGACCCATCTATTGTACTCGAACTATATCTTTTCCAGTCAATATTTGGAAAGTTAAAGTCTCCCATAATAACTACCCTGTTACTTTCGCTCATATCCAGAATCATCTTCGCCATCCTTTCCTCTACATCCCTAGAACTATTAGGAGGCCTATAAAAAACTCCCAACAGGGTGACCTCTCCTTTCCTGTTTCTAACTTCACCCATACTACCTCGGAAGAAGAGTCCCCATCTAGCATCCTCTCCGCCACCGTAATACTGCTCTTGACTAGCAGCGCCACACCTCCCCCTCTTTTGCCTCCTTCTCTGAGCTTACTAAAACACCTAAACCCCGGAACCTGCAACATCCATTCCTGTCCCTGCTCTATCCATGTCTCCGAAATGGCCACAACATCGAAGTCCCAGGTACCAACCCATGCTGCCAGTTCCCCTACCTTGTTTTGTATACTCCTGGCATTGAAGTAGACACACTTCAAACCACCTACCTGAACACTGGCCCCCTCCTGCGACGTCAAATCTGTGCTCCTGACCTCTATACTCTCATTCTCCCTTACCCTAAAACTACAATCCAGGTTCCCATGCCCCTGCTGCATTAGTTTAAACCCCCCCAAAGAGCACTAACAAATCTCCCCCCCAGGATATTTGTGCCCCTCAGGTTCAGATGTAGACCATCCTGTCTGTAGAGGTCCCACCTTCCCCAGAAAGAGCCCCAGTTATCCAGAAATCTGAATCCCTCCCGCCTGCACCATCCCTGTCGCCACGTGTTTAAATGCTCTCTCTCCCTATTCCTCATCTCACTATCACGTGGCACGGGCAACAACCCAGAGATAACAACTCTGTTTGTTCTAGTTCTGAGCTTCCATCCTAGCTCCCTGAAAGCCTGCCTGACATCCTTGTCCCCTTTCCTACCTATGTCGTTAGTGCCAATGTGGACCACGACTTGGGGCTGCTCCCCCTCCCCCCTAAGGACCCGGAAAACACGATCCGAGACATCACGTACCCTTGCACCTGGGAGGCAACATACCAAACGTGAGTCTCTCACGCTCCCACAAAATCTCCTATCTGTGCCCCTGACTATAGAGTCCCCAATTACTAATGCTCTGCTCCTCTCCCCCCTCCCCTTCTGAGCAACAGGGACAGACTCCGTGCCAGAGGCCCGTACCCCATGGCTTACCTCAAAGTTTTGGCTAGTTTTTTCCGTGACATTTACTCTCATAATCTATCTTGCTCTTCTTTAAATCTTTTTTCGTAGCTTTCTGTTGCCCCCTAAAGATTTCCAAATCCTCTAGTCTCCCACGAATTTTTGCCATTTTGTATGCTTTTTCCTTCAATTTTATACTCTCCCTTATTTCCTTAGATTAGCACAGGGCTAAAATCGCTGGATTTGAAAGCAGACCAAGGCAGGCCAGCAGCACGGTTCGATTCCCGTAACAGCCTCCCCGAACAGGCGCAGGAATGTGGCGACTAGGGGCTTTTCACAGTAACTTCATTGAAGCCTACTTGTGACAATAAGCGATTTTCATTTCATTCATTTTATTTCATATCCACGGTCAATTTTCCCTTTTCTACCTCCATCCTTTTTGTTGGTTTAAACCTTCTGAGCACTGTGAAAAATCACTTGGCAGATTCTCCACTGTTCCTCAACTGTTTCACCATAAAGTCTTTGCTCCCAGTCTACCTTAGCTAGTTCTTCTCTCATCCCATTGTAATCTCCTTTGTTTAAGCACAAAACACTAGTGTTTGATTTTATCTTCTCACCCTCCATCTGTATTTTTAATTCCACCATATTGTGATTGCTCCTTCCGAGAGGATCCCTAACTATGAGATCCTGAATCAATCCTGTCTCATTACACAGGACCAGATCTAGGACCGCTTGTTCCCTCGTAGGTTCCATTACATACTGTTCTAGGAAACTATCGCGGATACATTCTATAAACTCCTCCTCAAGGCTGCCTTGACCGACCTGGTTAAACCAATCGACATGGAGATTAAAATCCCCCATGATAACTCCTGTACCATTTCTACATGCATCTGTTATTTCTTTGTTTATTGCCTGCCCCACCATAACGTTACTATTTGGTGGCCTATAGATTACTCCTATCAGTGACTTTTTCGCCTTCCTATTCCTGATTTCCACCCACATGGATTCAACCTTATCCTCCATAGCACCGATGTCATCCCTCACAACTGCCCGGATGTCATCCTTAAAAAACAGAGCTACACCACCTCCCTTACCATCCACTCTGTCCTTCCGAATAGTTTGATACGCTTGGATATTTAACTCCCAGTTGTGACCATCCTTTAACCATGTTTCAGTAATGGCCACTAAATCATAGTCATTCACGATGATTTGCACCATCAACTCATTTGACTTACTCCGAACCCATCAGTTACTTCTCCTAAGTTATTTTTCCTTTTACCGTTTCTCCTAATTTTCCTTTTCGCTGAATCCATACCTTCCTGTAACAACCTGCTGCTTCGTTTTCCATTTGTCTTTTTACTTCCTGTTTTATTCCTTTGTTTCTGTCACCGTTTCACTTCCCTCCGACTTCCTGCATCGGTTCCCATCGCCCTGCCACATTAGTTTAAACCCTCCCAAACAGCTCTACTTCCACTCCTGCCCAGGTGCAGACCGTCCGATTTATATTGGTCCCACCTCCCCAGGATCGGTTCCAATGCCCCAGGAATTTGAATCCCTCCCTCTTGCACCATCTCTCAAGCCACACATTCATCCTATCTATCCTGACTTTCCTACTCTGACTAGCTTGTGCAATGGTAGCAATCCTGAGATTATTAAGTTTGAGTTCCTACTTTGTGGTTTAACTCCTAACTCCCAGAATTCAACTTGTAGGCCCTCATCCCATTTTTTACATATATCCTTGGTGCCTATGTGCACCACGACAGCTGGCTGGTCACCCCCCCCCCTTCCCCTCAGAATGTCCTGCAGCCGCTCTGAGACATCCTTGACCCTTGCACCAGGGAGGAAACATACCATCCTGGAGTCTCGATTGCGTCCGCAGAACCGCCTGTCTATTCCCCTTACAATTGAGTCCCCTATCACTATAGCCCTGCCATTCCTCTTCCTGCCCAGCTGTGCAGCAGAGCCAGCCACGGTGCCATGAACCTGGCTGCTGCTGCCTTCCCCTGGTGAGCCATCTCCGTCAACAGCATCCAAAGCGGTATGTCTGTTTTGCTGGGAGATAGCCGCAGGGAACACCTGCACTGCCTTCCTACTCTTGCTCTGTCTTCTGGTCACCCATTTTCTATCTCCCTTAGTTATTCTCCCCTATGGTGTGACCAACTCGCTAAACGTGCAATGCACGACGTCCTCAGCATCGTGGATGCTCCAAAGTGAGTCCATCCGCAGCTCCAGAGCCATCAAGCGGCCTAACAGGAGCTGCAACTGGACACACTTCTTGCACGTGAAGGAGCCACGGTCAGTGGACGTGTCCCTGAGCTCCCACATCGCACATGAGGAGCATGACATGGGTCTGGGATCTCCTGCCATGTCTTACCAGGGATAAGAAGCAACCCCCCCACCCAGCTTTGAATTCCCACCTCGCTTCAAATTCCCAAACTCACGCTTCGATGTGCCTCACTCCTGGCTGTGCCTGCTCTGGCTCACTGGGAGAACTCACTGGGAGTGAGTTACAAATTGCTCTTTTACATTAACGGCGTTCAGGAGGTATATTGACAAATACATGGATACGATGGGTAGAGAGGGATACGACACAAGAAAGTGCTGAGGGTTTTGGCCAAGGTGGATATCATGACTGGTAGAGACGTGTTGGGCCGAAGGGCCTGTTCCTGTCACGGGGAGACTGCCCCTGTCGCGGGGAGACTGTACCTGTCATGGGGAGACTGTCCCTGTCGCGGGGAGACTGTACCTGTCATGGGGAGACTGTCCCTGTCGCGGGGAGACTGTCCCTGTCGCGGGGAGACTGCCCCTGTCGCGGGGAGACTGTCCCTGTCGCGGGGAGACTGCCCCTGTCGCGGGGGGGGGGGGGACGACGAAGGGCCTGTTCCTGTCACGGGGTGACTGTCCCTGTCACGGGGAGACTGTCCCTGTCGCGGGGTGACTGACCCTGTCGCGGAGAGACTGCCCCTGTCGCGGGGAGACTGCCCCTGTCGCGGGGGGGGGGGGGACGACGAAGGGCCTGTTCCTGTCACGGGGAGACTGTCCCAGTCACGGGGAGACTGCCCCTGTCGCGGGGAGTTGGGCCGAAGGGCCTGTTCCTGTCACGGGGAGACTGTCCCAGTCACGGAGAGACTGCCCCTGTCGCGGGGAGTTGGGCCGAAGGGCCTGTTCAAAGAACAAAGAACAAAGAAATGTACAGCACAGGAACAGGCCCTTCGGCCCTCCAAGCCCGTGCCGACCATGCTGCCCCACTAAACTACAATCTTCTACACTTCCTGGGTCCGTATCCTTCTATTCCCATCCTATTCATATATTTGTCAAGATGCCCCTTAAATGTCACTATCGTCCCTGCTTCCACTACCTCCTCCGGTAGCGAGTTCCAGGCACCCACTACCCTCTGCGTAAAAAACTTGCCTCGTACATTTACTCTAAACCTTGCCCCTCTCACCTTAAACCTATGCCCCCTAGTAATTGACCCCTCTACCCTGGGTAAAAGCCTCTGACTATCCACTCTGTCTATGCCCCTCATAATTTTATATACCTCTATCAGGTCTCCCCTCAACCTCCTTCGTTCCAGTGAGAACAAACCGAGTTTATTCAATCGCTCCTCATAGCGAATGCCCTCCATACCAGGCAACATTCTGGTAAATCTCTTCTGCACCCTCTCTAAAGCCTCCACATCCTTCTGGTAGTGTGGCGACCAGAATTGAACACTATACTCCAAGTATAGCCGAAGTAAGGTTCTATACAGCTGCAACATGACTTGCCAATTCTTATACTCAATGCCCCGGCCAATGAAGGCAAGCATGCCGTATGCCTTCTTGACTACCTTCTCCACCTGTGTTGCCCCTTTCAATGACCTGTGGACCTGTACTCCTAGATCTCTTTGACTTTCAATACTCTTGAGGGTTCTACCATTCACTGTATATTCCCTACCTGCATTAGACCTTCCAAAATGCATTACCTCACATTTGTCCGGATTAAACACCATCTGCCATCTCTCCGCCCAAGTCTCCAGACAATCTAAATCCTGCTATATCCTCCGACAGTCCTCATCGCTATCCACAATTCCACCAACCTTTGTGTCGTCTGCAAACTTACTAATCAGACCAGTTACATTTTCCTCCAAATCATTTATATATACTACAAAGAGCAAAGGTCCCAGCACTGATCCCTGTGGAACACCACTGGTCACAGCCCTCCAATTAGAAAAGCATCCCTCCATTGCTACTCTCTGCCTTCTATGGCCTAGCCAGTTCTGTATCCACCTTGCCAGCTCACCCCTGATCCCATGTGACTTCACCTTTTGTACAAGTCTACCATGAGGGACCTTGTCAAAGGCCTTACTGAAGTCCATATAGACAACATCTACTGCCCTACCTGCATCAATCATCTTAGTGACCTCCTCGAAAAACTCTATCAAGTTAGTGAGACACGACCTCCCCTTCACAAAACCGTGCTGCCTCTCACTAATACGTCCATTTGCTTCCAGATGGGAGTAGATCCTGTCGCGAAGAATTCTCTCCAGTAATTTCCCTACCACTGAAGTAAGGCTCACCGACCTGTAGTTCCCGGGATTATCCTTGCTACCCTTCTTAAACAGAGGAACAACATTGGCTATTCTCCAGTCCTCCGGGACATCCCCTGAAGACAGCGAGGATCCAAAGATTTCTGTCAAGGCCTCAGCAATTTCCTCTCCAGCCTCCTTCAGTATTCTGGGGTAGATCCCATCAGGCCCTGGGGACTTATCTACCTTAATATTTTTTAAGACACCCAACACCTCGTCTTTTTGGATCACAATGTGACCCAGGCTATCTACACCCCCTTCTCCAGACTCAACATCTACCAATTCCTTCTCTTTGGTGAATACTGATGCAAAGTATTCATTTAGTACCTCGCCCATTTCCTCTGGCTCCACACATAGATTCCCTTGCCTATCCTTCAGTGGGCCAACCCTTTCCCTGGCTACCCTCTTGCTTTTTATGTACGTGTAAAAAGCCTTGGGATTTTCCTTAACCCTATTTGCCAATGACTTTTCATGACCCCTTCTAGCCCTCCTGACTCCTTGCTTAAGTTCCTTCCTACTTTTCTTATATGCCACACAGGCTTCGTCTGTTCCCAGCCTTTTAGCCCTGACAAATGCCTCCTTTTTCTTTTTGACGAGGCCTACAATATCACTCGTCATCCAAGGTTCCCGAAAATTGCCGTATTTATCTTTCTTCCTCACAGGAACATGCCTGTCCTGTATTCCTTTCAACTGACACTTGAAAGCCTCCCACATGTCAGATGTTGATTTGCCCTCAAACATCCGCCCCCAATCTATGTTCTTCAGTTCCCGCCTAATATTGTTATAATTAGCCTTCCCCCAATTTAGCACATTCATCCTCGGACCACTCTTATCCTTGTCCACCAGTACTTTAAAACTTACTGAATTGTGGTCACTGTTACCGAAATGCTCCCCTACTGAAATATCTACCACCTGGCCGGGCTCATTCCCCAATACCAGGTCCAGTACCGCCCCTTCCCTAGTTGGACTGTCTACATATTGTTTTAAGAAGCCCTCCTGGATGCTCCTTACAAACTCCGCCCCGTCTAAGCCCCTGGCACTAAGTGAGTCCCAGTCAATATTGGGGAAGTTGAAGTCTACCATCACCACAACCCTGTTGTTTTTACTCTTTTCCAAAATCTGTCTACCTATCTGCTCCTCTATCTCCCGCTGGCTGTTGGGAGGCCTGTAGTCTACCCCCAACATTGTGACTGCACCCTTCTTATTCCTGATCTCTACCCATATAGTCTCACTGCCCTCTGAGGTGTCCTCTCGCAGTACAGCTGTGATATTCTCCCGAACAAGTAGCGCAACTCCACCTCCCCTTTTACATCCCCCTCTATCCCGCCTGAAACATCTAAATCCTGGAACGTTTATCTGCCAATCCTGCCCTTCCCTCAACCAGGTCTCTGAAATGGCCACAACATCATAGTTCCAAGTACTAATCCAAGTTCATCTGCCTTACCCGCAGTGCTCCTTGCATTAAAACATATGCACTTCAGGCCACCAGACCCGCTGTGTTCAGCAACTTCTCCCCGTCTGCTCTGCCTCAGAGCCACACTGTCCCTATTCCCTAGTTCTCCCTCAATGCTCTCACCTTCTGACCTATTGCTCCCGTGCCCACCCCCCTGCCATACTAGTTTAAACACTCCCTGCGACACAGGGAGACTGCCCCTGTCGCGGGGAGACTGCCCCTGTCGCGGGGAGACTGCCCCCGTTGCGGGGAGACTGCCCCCGTCGCGGGGAGACTGCCCCCGTCGTGGGGAGACTGCCCCCGTCGCGGGGAGACTGACCCCGTCGCGGGGAGACTGCCCGTGTCGCAGGGAGACGGCCTGTGTCGTGGGGAGTTGGGCCGAAGGGCCTGTTCCTGTCGCGGGGAGACTGCCCCTGTCGCGGGGAGACTGCCCCTGTCGCGGGGAGACTGCCCCTGTCGCGGGGAGACTGCCCCTGTCGCGGGGAGACTGCCCCTGTCACGGGGAGACTGCCCCTGTCACGGGGAGATGGGCCGAAGGGCCTGTTCCTGTCACGGGGAGACTGCCCCTGTCGCGGGGAGACTGCCCCTGTCACGGGGAGATGGGCCGAAGGGCCTGTTCCTGTCACGGGGAGACTGCCCCTGTCGCGGGGAGACGGCCCCTGTCGCGGGGAGACTGCCCCTGTCGCGGGGAGACTGCCCCTGTCGCGGGGAGTTGGGCCGAAGGGCCTGTTCCTGTCGCGGGGAGACTGCCCCTGTCGCGGGGAGACTGCCCCTGTCGCGGGGAGACTGCCCCTGTCACGGGGAGTTGGGCCGAAGGGCCTGTTCCTGTCACGGGGAGACTGCCCCTGTCACGGGGAGACTGCCCCTGTCGCGGGGAGTTGGGCCGAAGGGCCTGTTCCTGTCACGGGGAGACGGCCCCTGTCACGGGGAGACTGCCCCTGTCACGGGGAGATGGGCCGAAGGGCCTGTTCCTGTCACGGGGAGACTGCCCCTGTCGCGGGGAGACGGCCCCTGTCGCGGGGAGACTGCCCCTGTCGCGGGGAGACTGCCCCTGTCGCGGGGGGGTGGGCCGAAGGGCCTGTTCCTGTCGCGGCGAGACTGCCCCTGTCGCGGGGAGACTGCCCCTGTCGCGGGGGGGTGGGCCGAAGGGCCTGTTCCTGTGCGGTATTGTTCTTTCTTCTAAAATGGTGAAGATCACTTTTGGTGGAAAACAGCTTTGCTGCAAAATTAATATCCTGCAAATAAAATATAAAATGTTCCCGCACCAACCCTCCCGTTTGCTGGGGGCGGGGGGCGTGAATAAGGGGAAAACCCATTGGCTGCGATTGGACTGGGAGATCCTGCCTCTGGCCAATGGCCTTTGCCGCCACAAAACAGGCTGCGGGGTGGTGAGGAACGTCCTGCCCCGTGTTTGTCAGCTCGTCACAGTTACACAGATCACCGTGCGGACCGACAAGACCTTTATCAGGACTGAGTTATCCCCCAATCCACATCAACTCATAAACAACAACAGCTGTCAATGGGAAACTGGCCTCCATCAGCTTTCGATTTGTGGTTGCCATCTGCTCGGTCGGGCTGATTAAACTGGGTGTGAATATTGTTGTGAAACTGGGAAAGCTGCACTCCACGTTGTCAGAAACCGGGGCTGGGGCTGACCGAGACGGGACCAGCACAGTAGCACAGTTGTTAGTATAGTTGGTTCACAGCTCCAGGGTCCCAGGTTCGATTCCCCGCTGGGTCACTGTCTGTGCGGAGTCTGCCCGTTCTCCCCGTGTGGGTTTGCTCCGGGTGCTCCAGTTTCCTCCCACAGTCCAAAGATGTGCAGGTTAGGTGGATTGGCCGTGATAAATTGCCCTTAAGTGTCAAAAAAAGGTTAGGTGGGGTTACTACATTACGGCGATAGGGTGAAGGCGTGGGCTTAAGTGGGGTGCTCTGTCCGGGGCCGGTACAGACTCGATGGGCCGATCGGCTTCCTTCTGCACTGTAAATTCTATGAAATTAAACAACTCAGAACACACCATCCTCACAGGAGACACGATCATTGGGAAAGGGAGAGACTGGAGGGGAGGGAGAAAGTCTGAGAGGCGAGAGACCAGAGAGTGTGGAGACCAGAGACAGCAGGAAGGGGGAGAGGGGGAGAGAAACACAGGGGAGTGGGGGAGAGAGAGAGAAAGGGGAGTGGGGAAGAGAGAGACACAGGGGAGTGGGGGAGAGAGAGAGAAAGGGGAGTGGGGAAGAGAGAGAGAGAAAGGGGAGTGCGGGGGAGAGAGAGACACAGGGGAGTGGGAGAGAGAGAGAGAAAGGGGAGTGGGGAAGAGAGAGAGGGACAAAGGGGAGTGGGGGGAGAGAGAACATAGAACATAGAAAATACAGCACACATCAGGCCCTTGGGCCCACGATGTTGTGCCGAACCTTTGCCCTAGATTAATCATAGATTATCATTGAATTTACAGTGCAGAAGGAGGCCATTCGGCCCCCTGAGTCTGCACCCGCTCTTGGAAAGAGCACCCCACCCAAACTCAACACCTCCACCCAACACTAAGGGCAATTTTGGACACTAAGGGCAATTTATCATGGCCAATCCACCTAACCTGCACATCTTTGGACTGTGGGAGGAAACCGGAGCACCCGGAGGAAACCCACGCAGACACGGGGAGGATGTGCAAACTCCGCACAGACAGTGACCCAAGCCGGAATCGAACCTGGGACCCTGGAGCTGTGAAGCATTGTGCTATCCACAATGCTACCGTGCTGCCCTTAAGAACAAATAAATCTACACTATATCATTTTACCGTAATCCATGTACCTATCCAATAGCTGCTTGAAGGTCCCTAATGTTTCCGACTCAACTCCTTCCACAGGCAGTGCATTCCATGCCCCCACTACTCTCTGGGTAAAGAACCTACCTCTGATATCCCTCCTATATCTGTCATGATATTCAAACACACACATCATGATAGACACACCAACAGACAAATCAGAACACACAACACCACAACCAATGACAGAAAGATATAAAAGCACAGACACAACACCTGGTGGTCAGTAAGAGCTGCAGAGGGGAACCAGGACACAGCTATTGCCAAGGACACTCAGGGAGACAGCACGTGCAGAGTATCCAGAACGAACTGTATTATAAGAGTTATAATAAAATAGAGTTGTACCACATACAACTGTGTTGGCTCATCTGTGCACCAGAGCACCCAACACCACATGGTACAGGAGTGGATCGATACCTGCCGGCATACCTCAGTGTACAGAGACAACCAGCAGTGCCCAGGCATGATGTACGAGCTCCCGGTTCCGCAGGCGCTCCAGTGCGACGGCGACCTCCACGAAAACTGGCGGCGATTCCGGCAAATGTTCGAGTTGTTCCTGGCGGCAGCTGAACTCCAAGACCTGGATGATAAGGAAAAAATTGAATTTCTCCTCACCGTCGCCGGTGCAAGGGCAAGAGCAATGTTCAGAAGGTTCAGGTTCTTCAGGAGGCAGCAAAGGCACGATTACCAGGCAGTCATGGGCAAATTCGCCAAGTACTGTGAAGAATACGCAATCCAATGGGGACTTAAAGGTAAGAAAAGCTGCAGTACTCACCTCGTGGCTGGGATCCCGGAGCCCGAGGTCCCGGGCCTGAGAAAAGGCTGGGTCGAGGTCGGCGGCCATCTTGCTAAAGGTATAACGCTAGCACAGTTGCGCGAGAAGTGCGCAGAACCGGAAGTTTCGTATGCGCATGCGCAATATGGTGCGCATGCGCAGTTAAGAAAACGGCCATCGCTAAAGGAACAGCGATCTGAGCATGTGCAGTCGCTTCCTACGTGCTACATACCGAGCGTCAGGATGTCAGAGGCCCAAGACTGGATCAATTTAAAAAGGAAATGTCCCAAATCCAATTTAAAAGGGAAACGTCCCAAATCAAAAAAACAAAAATCTGTTAAAGCTGTAAAACAACCTTCCTTCACCTGGAATGACAGCACAGTGCCGCAAATTGACCCAGGAGATGAATTTAACCTCCGAAGAACCCTCCGACAAGCAGTTACCTACGCACAAGCCGATGATTCCGACCTTGAATACTTCGATGACGATTTTTACAGTGTTTCCGGACCTCGCGAGCCCAATGATAGCTCCGTGGTCCTATATGACTATGACTCGGACGAACCTTTCGTGTTGCACATTGGCGGCCCCCATATTGAATCCGACGCAGATGCGGATTCATTTTTCGGATTTGAGGATCTTCAACCCAGCAGATATGACGTTCCAACTTATCAGTACCGGATGATGCTGCAGCCTGACATTACCAGACAGGGAGCGGTGCAAGCACACGGAGAGTGCCCTGCTGCCACACAGAGCGTGGTCCACGTCCCGCTCAACGTTCCCGACTCTATGAAAGAAGACATGCAAGACTCCAGAGTGCAGTCCTCGCATGAACCAGAAGTGACTCCAGTGTCACAAGCTTCCACAGCAAGCTCGTGGACAGCCTCCACGATAGAAGCAACGCAAGACTCCAGAGCGCAGTCCTTGCACGAACAAGAAGTGACTCCAGTGTCACAAGTCTCCACAGAGAGCTTGTGGACAGCCTCCACGATAGAAGCAACGCAAGACTCCAGAGCGCAGTCCTTGCACGAACAAGAAGTGACTCCAGTGTCACAAGCCTCCACAGAGAGCTTGTGGACGGACTCCACGATGGAAGGAACGCAAGACTCCAGAGCGCAGTCCTTGCAGGAACAAGACCATGAGGGTCTAGCAACCTCTCCTGACCAACCAGCGGCAGACGATGCAAGTCTGCCATGCTCCCGTGAACAGCAAGAAGGCTATAACAGCCTACCATGCTCCACTACACAGCAGCATGACCATGACGGTCTCTCATGCTACAATAAAGGGCACAGCGCTGAAGACTGTTCAAGCCCAACTGAAGACAAGCCAAAGGAATCGCCTCGTCCAAGCCCGAAGAAAAAAGGTTTATGCGCTGACCTTCAGGATCATTGTAGCCGAACAGAGATTAATAATGCAGCACGGCCACAGAAGGATGCTGAGGATTTGCTAACGAAATTAATTGTATGTTTAACTTGCAAGGAGCAGACTGAGAATTGCCAGTGTTTTAGTACGGATCGAAAAAATGGACAAGACATTGATCCTCAGGTAATGGAAATAACACAACCTGAATCATATCTACAGCAGGGACAAATGTCTCCCTTCAACACAATACCGCAAAATCCCAACTTCGGAGACCAGCAGTTAGTCAGTAATGACTCTTCAAACCTGGAGGGGAACATTAATTGCATTGAACCTATACACACTCCACTGATTATTGAGCAGAACATTGGAGCAAGAATCCTGAGGACACCGACATCGAGTAGCCAGATAACGAATTTAACACCCACAGCAGTTTCAAGTGAACCAAGTGTGCTTTCCACTAATGATGAAGATGCAGATAAGGTCGACCCGATTATCCATTGTACCACACTAACCCCAGTGCTTAAGCAGTTATGTATGGGGAGTATAATGTGGGCAATTGAGAACAGTAAAAGAGAGACTGTGACCATGCCAGTCCCAGCAAAATCAGACCCAGAGACCATGAAGGCATGTACATCAAACAAAGTTACATATGAGGTACCTGAGAAGAAAAGTGAAACGGAATGTTCTTTGGAAAATGGTACAATGTCGATAGAAACAGTGGATACTATATTCGAGACCATACATATGGGAGAATTTGGGGGTAATAAACAAGGTTCTGCAATGTCTGGGGGAAGATTTAAAGTTCCAAAGAAGAAAAGCCCAAATGAAGGACAATGGCAAGACAATGACAGTCCACCGACATGGTGTGCACCACCAGATGAAAACTCTGACAATTTACCCAACCCTAGTGAACAGCAAGCTGCTAATGACGATCTATCCACGGGATGTGAGACGAGTGACGACAGCATCCCACTTCCCATGCAAAAGGTGCAAGGTGACAGACCTCGCCTAGTGCGTACCGAGGCACTCAACGATCACGGTGGGACCACTGACGACTGCGGTGGCGGCGCACCGCTTCCACCCTCGATGGCTCGAGCCTCTCCACTGGTTGGTGCATTCCTGCATGTTCCGACTCCAGAAGTGCAGCTTCAGGGAATCTCGGCTGCCTCCAGTGAACCTGTTGGGACTCCGGATGAGGGGCATCGACGGAAGGCAGACCGGACTCCAGATGGGGAGCAGCCAAGCGCCGACTCTGATCTGCGCATGCCAGACCTTGCTCCGGACGGGTGGTGTCGCGGCCTCGGTGATGGCACGCTCAGGGTGACGGCAGATGCCACGGCGACAGGGAATGGATCGCGTGGCAGTCCCACTGGGTCGGCAGTGGCAACCAGCACCGGCGGTCCAAGATGGACACACCAACTCGCGCCATCGCCAGACGTTGATGCGAGCAACAATTCTCTATCCAAGGCGACATGCTTCGACGTTTCTCTGCGGAGTCGCCCTTCCGGCACAGCAGGTGGCCGGAACCAGCGTACACGGTCTTGGCCAACTTCCACATCTGGCACAGTCATCGCCTTGCATGATATTAGTGATGGTGCTACTTCGATGGCAACGACCCATCGGCTACAAGATGCCGTCCACCACAAACATAAAAAGAAAACAGACTCCACCTTGTTCCTGGCATGCAGGGCGGATGGATTGGTGCGTAGACGCAATCAGCGGGCTCTGTGCCGCCTTCCACGCTCGCAACTGCACCGTACGCACACGCCGGATCCTCCACTGGTTCCCAAGGATGACTTCGTGGAGATGCCACGGATCATGCCCCTTCCATCGCCACCAGAACCAAACCACAGCCAGGGCACCACTAACAAAGATGTTGAATGTTATATTTGCAAGAATGAAAAAAACCAAGCACTGCATGAAGTACAACAAATGGTAAAGTAGAGACTTCGGCAACAGCATCACCTCCAACAGTCCAAGGTGAACCAGTGTGACCCCAAATCTCAACAGCTGAACCGGCTTGAGGACCAGCCCATTCTTGAGGCGGTCACCCATTAGACTGGACTTATAACGCTGTTAATACGTTCAAAAAGTCAAACACTTCTGTATTATAACCTGTTGTTGTTTATTGTTCCAGATATCGTCTGACCGGACCAATGTTCAAGTTTTTTTTTCTCTCGCATCCAAGTTTTGTTATGGTACAACCTTGTTAGTGTGACGCACCCGACATCGCCCCATGTAAATAGTTACGTCATAAACACACGCTGTACACAACACAAACGCACACTCTTAGATGCACTCACGACACAATTATATTTATAACCACGTAGGCACTTGTCTTTGTAAAAAAGGGGGATGTCATGATATTCAAACACACACATCATGATAGACACACCAACAGACAAATCAGAACACACAACACCACAACCAATGACAGAAAGATATAAAAGCACAGACACAACCCCTGGTGGTCAGTAAGAGCTGCAGAGGGGAACCAGGACACAGCTATTGCCAAGGACACTCAGGGAGACAGCACGTGCAGAGTATCCAGAACGAACTGTATTATAAGAGTTATAATAAAATAGAGTTGTACCACATACAACTGTGTTGGCTCATCTGTGCACCAGAGCACCCAACACCACAATATCTTCCACCATTCACCTTAAATTTATGTCCCCTTGTAATGGTTTGTTCCACCCGGGGAAAAAGTCTCTGACTGTCTACTCTGTTTATTCCCCTGATCATCTTATAAACCTCTATCAAGTCGCCCCTCATCCTTCTCCGTTCTAATGAGAAAAGGCCTAGCACCCTCAACCTTTCCTCGTAAGACCTACTCTCCATTCCAGGTAACATCCTGGTAAATCTTCTTTGCACCTTTTCCAAAGCTTCCACATCCTTCCTAAAATGAGGTGACCAGAACTGTACACAGTACTCCAAATGTGGCCTTACCAAAGTTTTGTACAGCTGCATCATCACCTCTGAGCTCTTAAATTCAATTCCTCTGTTAATGAACGCGAGCACACCATAGGCCTTCTTCACAGCTCTATCCACTTGAGTGGCAACTTTCAAAGATGTATGAACGTAGACCCCAAGATCTCTCTGCTCCTCCACATTGCCAAGAACTCTACCAGTAACCCTGTATTCCGCATTCATATTTGTCCTTCCAAAATGGACAACCTCACACTTTTCAGGGTTAAACTCCATCTGCCACTTCTCAGCCCAGCTCTGCATCCTATCTATGTCTCTTTGCAGCCGACAACAGCCCTCCTTACTATCCACAACTCCACCAATCTTCGTATCATCTGCAAATTTACTGACCCACCCTTCAACTCCCTCATCCAAGTCATTAATGAAAATCACAAACAGCAGAGGACCCAGAACGGATCCCTGCGGTACGCCACTGGTAACTGGGATCCAGGCTGAATATTTGCCATCCACCACCACTCTCTGACTTCTATCGGTTAGCCAGTTTGTTATCCAACTGGCCAAATTTCCCACTATCCCATGCCTCCTTACTTTCTGCAGAAGCCTACCATGGGGAACCTTATCAAATGCCTTACTAAAATCCATGTACACTACATCCACTGCTTTACCTTCATCCACATGCTTGGTCACCTCCTCAAAGAATTCAATAAGATTTGTAAGGCAAGACCTACTCCTCACAAATCCGTGCTGACTATCCCTAATCAAGCAGTGTCTTTCCAGATGCTCAGAAATCCTATACTTCAGTACCCTTTCCATTACTTTGCCTACCACCGAAGTAAGACTAACTGGCCTGTAATTCCCAGGGTTTTCCCTAGTCCCTTTTTTGAACAGGGGCACGACATTCGCCACTCTCCAATCCCCTGGTACCACCCCTGTTGACAGTGAGGACGAAAAGATCATTGCCAACGGCTCTGCAATTTCATCTCTTGCTTCCCATAGAATCCTTGGATATATCCCGTCAGGCCCGGGGGACTTGTCTATCCTCAAAATGCCCAACATATCTTCCTTCCTAACAAGTATTTCCTCGAGCTTACCAGTCTGTTTCACACTGTCCTCTCCAACAATATCGCCCCTCTCATTTGTAAATACAGAAGAAAAGTACTCGTTCAAGACCTCTCCTATCTCTTCAGACTCAATACACAATCTCCCGCTACTGTCCTTGATCGGACCTACCCTCGCTCTAGTCATTCTCATATTTCTCACATATGTGTAAAAGGCCTTGGGGTTTTCCTTCATCCTACCCGCCAAAGATTGTTCATGCCCTCTCTTAGCTCTCCTAATCCCTTTCTTCAGTTCCCTCCTGGCTATCTTGTATCCCTCCCATGCCCTGTCTGAACCTTGTTTCCTCAGCCTTACATAAGTCTCCTTTTTCCTCTTAACAAGACATTCAACCTCTCTTGTCAACTATGGTTCCCTCACTCGACCATCTCTTCCCTGCCTGACAGGGACATACATATCAAGGACACGTAGTACCTGTTCCTTGAACAAGTTCCACATTTCACTTGTGTCCTTCCCTGACAGCCTATGTTCCCAACTTATGCACTTCAATTCTTGTCTGACAACATCGTATTTACCCGTATCTCCAAAATGCTCCCCCACTAACAAACCTATCACTTGCCCTGGCTCATTACCAAGTACTAAATCCAATATTGCCCCTCCTCTGGTCGGACAATCTACATAGTGTGTTAGAAAAGCTTCCTGGACACACTGCACAAACACCACCCCATCCAAACTATTTGATCTAAAGAGTTTCCACTCAATATTTGGGAAGTTAAAGTCACCCATGACTACTACCCTGTGACTTCTGCACCTTTCCAAAATCTGTTTCCCAATCTGTTCCTCCACATCTCTGCTACTATTGGGGGGCCTATAGAAAACTCCTAACAAGGTGACTGCTCCTTTCCTATTTCTGACTTCAACCCATACTACCTCATTAGGGTGATACTCCTCGAACTGCCTTTCTGCAGCTGTTATACTATCTCTAATTAACAATGCCACCCCCCCCCCCCCACCTCTTTTACCCCCCCTCCCTAATCTTATTGAAACATCTATAACCAGTCCTGCATGTACAGGTCTCACCTTCCCCAGAATGCGCTCCAATTATCCAAATACCTGAAGCCCTCCCTCCTACACCATTCCTGCAGCCACGTGTTCAACTGCCCTCTCTCCCTATTCTTAGCCTCGCTATCACGTGGTACCGGCAACAAACCAGAGATGTCAACTCTGTCTGTCCTGGCTTTTAACTTCCAGCCTAACTCCCTAAACTTGTTTATTACCTCCACACCCCTTTTCATACCTATGTCGTTGGTACCAATGTGCACCACGACTTCTGGCTGCTGGCCCTCCCCCTTAAGGATCCTGAAGACACGATCCGAGACATCCTTGGCCCTGGCACCCGGGAGGCAACATACCTTCTGGGAGTCTCGCTCGCGACCACAGAATCTCCTATCTATTCCTCTAACCATTGAATCTCCTACTACTATTGCTTTTCTATTCTCCCCCCTTCCCTTCTGAGCCCCAGAGCCAGACTCAGTGCCAGAGACCTGGCCGCTAGAGCCTTCCCCCGGTAGGTCATCCCCCCCAACAGCATCTAAAACGGTATACTTGTTTTGAAGGGGAACGGCCACGAGGGATCCCTGCACTGTCTGCCTGTTTTTTATTTTCCCCCTGACGGTAACCCAGCTATTCTTGTCCTGTACCTTGGGTGTGGTTACCTCCCTGTAACTCTTCTCAATCACCCCCTCTGCCTCCCGGATGATCCGAAGTTAATCCATCTTCAGCTCCAGTTCCCTAACATGGTCTTTGAGGAGCTGAAGTTGGGTGCACTTCCCGCAGGTATAGTCAGCGGGGATACCGGTGGTATCCCTCACCACCCACATCCTACAGGAGGAGCATGTAACTGGCCTAGCCTCCATCCCCTCTTACCTGACAGAATATAGCTGCCCTGTGGACTAACTAGATCTCCGCCCTCCGACTCTGCTCCCAGTCAGCTACACTTTCTGTAAACTCCTGGCTCTCTTCTCACTCTTTGCGGAAATGTCGGAAACAAAATGAAAGGAGCACCTTACTCCCTCCTCACCTAACTCCCTCGGTCACCAAACTCTCACTATCGCACTCAAAATGCACCAAATTCAGCACACAGTGCAAACAAACGACCCAATTTCTTCACTCAGAGGGTAGTGAGTGTCTGGAATGGGCTGCCAGAGGTAGTAGTAGAAGCGGGTACAATTGTGTCTTTCAAAAAGCATTTAGATGGTTACATGGGTAAGATGGGTATAGAGGGTTATGGGCCAAGTGCGGGCAACTGGGACTAGCTTAATGGTAAAAACTGGGCGGCATGGACTGGTTGGGCCGAAGGGCCTGTTTCCATGCTGTAAACTTCTATGATTCTAATTAAGAGAGAGACATTGTGAAGTGGTGTACGAAGTCTTACAACACCAGGTTAAAGTCTAACAGGTTTGTTTCGATGTCAATAGCTTTCGGAGTGCTGCTCCTTCCTCAGGTGAATGAAGAGGTCTGTTCCAGAAACACATATATAGACAAATTCAAAGATGCCTGACAATGCTAGGAATGCGAGCATTAGCAGGTGATTAAATCTTTACAGATCCAGAGATGGGGTAACCCCAGGTTAAAGAGGTGTGAATTGTACCAAGCCAGGACAGTTGGTAGGATCAGCGCTCCAAAAGCTAGTGACATCGAAACAAACCTGTTGGACTTTAACCTGGTGTTGTAAGACTTCGTACTGTGCTCACCCCAGTCCAACGCCGGCATCTCCACATCATTGTGAAGTGGGAGAGAGCAAGGGGAATGGGGGAGAGAGAGACAGAAGTGAGTGGGGGAGAGAGAGACAGAGAGGAGTGGGGGAGAGAGAAAGACAGAGAGCGAGCCATAGAGAGAGAGAGATAGACAGAGAGGACTGGGGGGGGGGAGGGGGGGGCGGAGAGAGAGAGACTGGGAGAACACTGGGGTGGGGGTGAGAGGGACTGTGTGAGAGGTAGGGAGGGAGATAGACCAGTGGGAGGGGGGTGAGATAGAGGCCAGGGGGGAATGGGAACGAGGGCTTGCAGGAAGTGTGGGACAGAGAGACATTGAGGCTTTTGAGAGTGAGTTTGAGATATAGGATGAGTGGGAGAGAGAAAGAGAATGGGAGGTGTAGGGGGGAGAGAGAGAGGGAGTGGGAGGTGTGGGGAGGAGAGAGATAGTGGGAGAGGTTTGGGGGGGGGGGGGAGAGAGAGAGAGAGAGTGAGGGAAGAGAGAGAGTGAGGGGCGGAGAGAGAGACTGGATGAAGTTGGAGAAAGAGAGAGAGAGCACATTCAGTGCAGAAGGAGGCCAGTCGGCCCATCGAGTCTGCACCGACCCAATTCAGCCCTCACTCCCACCCGACCCCCTCACTCAATAACCCCATCAAACCTTTTTGGACATGAAGGACAATTTAGCATGCCCACTCCACCTAACCCGCACGTCTTTGGACTGTGGGAGGAAACCGGAGCGCCCGGAGGAAACCCACGCACACACGGGGAGAACGTGCAGACTCCGCACAGACAGTGATCCAAGCTGGAATCGAACCTGGGACCCTGGAGCTGTGAAGCCACAGTGCTAACCACTGTGCTGCCGTGCAGCTGAGGAGTAGGGGTGAAAGAGAGAGAGGGAGTGGGGGTGAGTGAAGTGGGGAGAGAGAGTGTGGGTGGGGGGGAGCAAGTGGGGATAGGGGAGAGTGTGGAGATGGGGTTAGAGGAGGGGGGTGAGGTAGTGGCGGGGGAGAGAGTGGCAGTGGGGTCGGGAGAGGCGGTGGGGGAGAGAGTGGGGGTGGGGGTGGGGGAGAGAGTGGGGGTGGGAGAGAGAGTGGGGGTGGGAGAGTGATTGGGGGTTGGGGAGTGAGCGGGGGTGGAGGAGAGAGCGAAGGTGGAGGAGAGAGCGGGGGTGGGGGAGAGAGCGGGTGGGGGAGAGAGCGGGTGGGGGAGAGAGCGGGTGGGGGAGAGAGCGGGGGTGCGGGAGAGAGCGGGGCGGGGGAGAGAGTGGGGGCGGGGGAGAGAGTGGGGGCGGGGGAGAGAGTGGGGGTGGGGGAGAGAGTGGGGGAGGGGGGGAGAGTGGGGGTGGGGGAGAGAATGGGGGAGAGAGTGGGGGTAGGGGAGAGAGCGAGTGGGGGAGAGAGCGGGTGGGGGAGAGAGCGGGGGCGGGGAGAGAGCGGGGGCGGGGGAGAGAGTGGGGGCGGGGAGAGAGTGGGGGCGGGGGAGAGTGTGGGGGCGGGGGAGAGAGTGGGGGCGGGGGAGAGAGTGGGGGCAGGGGAGAGAGTGGGGGCGGGGGAGAGAGTGGGGGCGGGGGAGAGAGTGGGGGCGGGGGAGAGAGTGTGGGCGGGGGAGAGAGTGGGGGCGGGGAAGAGAGTGTGGGTGGGGGGGAGAGTGGGGGCGGTTAGAGAGTGGGTGAGGGGGAGAGAGTGGGGGCGGGGGAGAGAGTGGGGGTGGGGGAGAGAATGGGGGGGAGAGTGGGGGTAGGGGAGGGATTGGGGGTGGGAGAGAGAGTGGGGGCGGGGGAGAGAGTGGGGGCGGGGGAGAGAGTGGGGGCGGGGGAGAGAGTGGGGTGGATGAGAGAGTGGGGGCGGACGAGAGAGTGGGGGCGGACGAGAGAGTGGGGGCGGGGGAGAGAGTGCGGGTGGGGGGGAGAGTGGGGGCGGTTAGAGAGTGGGTGAGGGGGAGAGAGTGGGGGTGGGGGAGAGAGTGGGGGTGGGGGAGAGAATGGGGGAGAGAGTGGGGGTCGGGGAGAGAATGGGGGTGGGGGAGAGAGTGGGGGCGGGGAGAGAGTGGGGGCGGGGGAGAGAGTGGGGGCGGGGGAGAGAGTGGGGGCGGGGGAGAGAGTGGGGGCGGGGGAGAGAGTGGGGGCGAGGGAGAGAGTGGGGGCGGGGGAGAGAGTGGGGGTGGGGGAGAGAGTGGGGGCGAGGGAGAGAGTGGGTGAGGGGGAGAGAGTGGGGGCGGGGGAGAGAGTGGGGGTGGGGGAGAGAGTGGGGGTAGGGGAGAGAGTGGGGGTGGGGGAGAGAGTGGGGGCGAGGGAGAGAGTGGGTGAGGGGGAGAGAGTGAGGGCGGGGGAGAGAGTGGGGGCGGGGGAGAGAGTGGGGGCGGGGGAGAGAGTGGGGGCGGGGGAGAGAGTGGGGGCGGGGGAGAGAGTGGGGGTGGGGGAGAGAGTGGGGGTGGGGGAGAGAGTGGGTGAGGGGGAGAGTGTGGGGGCGGGGGAGAGAGTGGGGGCGGGGGAGAGAGTGGCGGTGGGGGAGAGAATGGGGGAGAGAGTGGGGGTAGAGGAGAGAATGGGGGTGGGGGAGAGAGTGGGGGCGGGGAGAGAGTGGGGGCGGGGGAGAGAGGGGGGCGGGGGAGAGAGTGGGGGCGGGGGAGAGAGTGGGGGCGGGGGAGATAGTGGGGGCGGGGGAGAGAGTGGGGGCGGGGGAGAGAGTGGGGGCGGGTGAGAGAGTGGGGGCGGGGGAGAGAGTGGGGGCGGACGAGAGAGTGGGGGCGGACGAGAGAGTGGGGGCGGGGGAGAGACTGGGGGTGGGGGAGAGAATGGGGGAGAGAGTGGGGGTAGGGGAGAGAATGGGGGTGGGGGAGAGGGTGGGGGCGGGGGAGAGAGAGGGGGCGGGGGAGAGAGTGGGGGCGGGGGAGAGAGTGGGGGCGGGGGAGTGAGTGGGGGCGGGGGAGAGAGTGGGGGCGGGGGAGAGAGTGGGGGTGGGGGAGAGAGTGGGGGTGGGGGAGAGAGTGGGGGTGTGGGAGAGAGTGGGTGAGGGGGAGAGTGTGGGGGTGGGGGAGAGAGTGGGGTGGACGAGAGAGTGGGGGCGGACGAGAGAGTGGGGGCGGACGAGAGAGTGGGGGCGGACGAGAGAGTGGGGGCGGACGAGAGAGTGGGGGCGGACGAGAGAGTGGGGGCGGACGAGAGAGAGGGGGCGGACGAGAGAGTGGGGGCGGACGAGAGAGTGGGGGCGGACGAGAGAGTGGGGGCGGACGAGAGAGAGGGTGCGGACGAGAGAGTGGGGGCGGACGAGAGAGTGGGGGCGGACGAGAGAGTGGGGGCGGACGAGAGAGTGGGGGCGGACGAGAGAGTGGGGGCGGACGAGAGAGAGGGTGCGGACGAGAGAGTGGGGGTGGACGAGAGAGAGGGTGCGGACGAGAGAGTGGGGGTGGACGAGAGAGCGGGGGTGGACGAGAGAGTGGGGGCGGGGGAGAGAGTGGGGCGGACGAGAGAGTGGGGGCGGACGAGAGAGCGGGGGCGGACGAGAGAGTGGGGGCGGACGAGAGAGTGGGGGCGGACGAGAGAGTGGGGGCGGACGAGAGAGTGGGGGCGGGGGAGAGAGTGGGGCGGACGAGAGAGTGGGGGCGGACGAGAGAGCGGGGGCGGACGAGAGAGTGGGGGCGGACGAGAGAGTGGGGGCGGACGAGAGAGTGGGGGCGGACGAGAGAGTGGGGGCGGTGGAGAGAGTGGGGGCGGGGGAGAGAGTGGGGGCGGGGGAGAGAGCGGGGGCGGGGGAGAGAGTGGGGGCGGGGGAGAGAGTGGGGGCGGGGGAGAGTGTGGGGGCGGGGGAGAGAGTGGGGGCGGGGAGAGTGTGGGGGCGGGGGAGAGAGTGGGGGCGGGGGAGAGAGTGGGGGCGGGGGAGAGAGTGGGGGCGGGGGAGAGAGTGGGGGCGGGGGAGAGAGTGTGGGCGGGGGAGAGAGTGGGGGCGGGGAAGAGAGTGGGGCGGACGAGAGAGCGGGGGCGGGGGAGAGAGTGGGTGAGGGGGAGAGAGTGGGTGAGGGGGAGAGAGTGTGGGCGGGGGAGAGAGTGTGGGCGGATGAGAGAGTGGGGGCGGGGGAGAGAGTGGGTGAGGGGGAGAGAGTGTGGGCGGGGGAGAGAGTGTGGGCGGATGAGAGAGTGGGGGCGGACGAGAGAGTGGGGGCGGGGGAGAGAGTGGGTGAGGGGGAGAGAGTTTGGGCGGGGGAGAGAGTGTGGGCGGATGAGAGAGCGGGGGCGGTCGAGAGAGCGGGGGCGGACGAGAGAGCGGGGGCGGACGAGAGAGCGGGGGTGAACGAGAGAGTGGGGGCGGACGAGAGAGTGGGCGCGGGGGAGAGAGTGTGGGCGGGGGAGAGAGTGGGGGCGGACGAGAGAGTGGGGGCGGGGGAGAGAGTGGGTGAGGGGGAGAGAGTGTGGGCGGGGGAGAGAGTGGGTGAGGGGGAGAGAGTGTGCGCGGGGGAGAGACTGTGGGCGGGGGAGAGAGTGGGGGTGGGGGAGAGAGTGTGGGCGGGGGAGAGAGTGTGGGCGGGGGAGAGAGTGGGGGCAGGGGAGAGAGTGGGGGCGGGGCAGAGAGTGGTGGCGGGGGAGAGAGTGTGGGCGGGGGAGAGAGTGGGTGAGGGGGAGAGAGTGGGGGCGGGGGAGAGAGTGTGGGCGGGGGAGAGAGTGGGTGCGGGGGAGTGGAGGGGAGAGAGTGGCGGTAGGGGAGTTGGGGAAGAGAGTTCGGGTGGAGGAGAGAATGGGCTGGGAGTGAGGAGTGGGTGTGGGGAAAGTGTGGAGAGAGGAGAGGGGGCGGGGTGAGGAGTGGGGGGGAGAGAGAGTGGGGGTGGGGTGAGGAGTGGGGATGGGGGAAGTGCACCTGCTGACCCCGGGCACTGGGCACCTGCTGACCCCGGGCACCTGCTGACCCCGGGCACAGGGCACCTGCTGACCCCTGGCACCTGCTGACCCCGGGCACAGGGCACCTGCTGACCCCGGGCACAGGGTACCTGCTGACCCCGGGCACAGGGCACCTGCTGACCCCGGGCACAGGGCACCTGCTGACCCCGGGCACCTGCTGACCCCGGGCACAGGGCACCTGCTGACCCTGGGCACAGGGTACCTGCTGACCCCAGGCACAGGGCACCTGCTGACCCCGGGCACAGGGTACCTGCTGACCCCAGGCACCTGCTGACACCGGGCACAGGGCACCTGCTGACCCCGGGCAGAGGGCACCTGCTGACCCCAGGCACAGGGCACCTGCTGACCCCGGGCACAGGGTACCTGCTGACCCCGGGCACTGGGCACCTGCTGACCCCTGGCACTGGGCACCTGCTGACCCCGGGCACTGGGCACCTGCTGACCCCGGACACAGGGCACCTGCTGACCCCGGGCACCTGCTGACCCCGGGCACTGGGCACCTGCTGACCCCGGGCACCTGCTGACCCCGGGCACTGGGCACCTGCTGACCCCGGGCACAGGGCACCTGCTGACCCCGGACACTGGGCACCTGCTGACCCCGGACACAGGGCACCTGCTGACCCCGGGCACAGGGCACCTGCTGACCCCGGGCACAGGGCACCTGCTGACCCCGGGCACAGGCCACCTGCTGACCCCGGGCACGGGGCACCTGCTGACATTGGGCAGTTAAAGCAGAAGTCCCTCAATGGGTTAACAGCAGCCAAAAGGGTTTGGACTGCAGAGAGAGCGCTTATCAGACAGGTTTTAAGATATCGCCTGCAACAGCTTCTAGTGTAAACAGACACATTTCTTCCGGGGGGGTGGTTTGAGTTAGAGCAATATTAAGTTTGGTCCCACATCACCAGAAGGATGTGGATGCTTTAGAGAGGGTGCAGAGGAGGTTCACCGGGATGTTGCCTGGTATGGAGGGTGCTAGCTGTGAAGAGAGGTTGAGTATATTAGGATTGTTTTCGTTGGAAAGACGGAGGTTGAGGGGGGACCTGATTGAGGTCTACAAAATTATGAGAGGTATGGACAGGGTGGATAGCAACAAGCTTTTTCCAAGAGGGGGTGTCAATGACAAGGGGTCACGATTTCAAGGTGGGAGGGGGAAAGTTTAAGGGAGATGTGCGTGGAAAGTTTTTTACGCAGAGGGTGGTGGGTACCTGGAACGCTTTGCCAGCGAGGTGGTAGAGGCAGGCACAATAGCATCATTTAAGATGCATCTAGACAGATATATGAATGGGCGGGGAACAGAGGGAAGTAGATCCTTGGAAAATAGGCGACAGGTTTAGATAAAGGATCTGGATCGGCGCAGGCTGGGAGGGCCGAAGGGCCTGTTCCTGGGCTGTAATTTTCTTTGTTCTTTGTATAAAGGGACCCAATGGATTACCGAGATCTCCACCCACTCTCTGCACATTGGGTTCTGGAGATAAGTTAATTATTTCAGCAGGCAATTAATTGGAATTGCCCAGAAACTTGTGTTAAATTACTTGATATTTATTTGTGGATTGATAGCGACTGAATGGTACCAGTTTAAAGTGGAAATCTGGAGACTGCAGTTGTCTTTGTTACGGTGCAATTCTCCGCAGCTAACTGCTTCCTCCCAAAAGCAGCCAACATTTTAGTGAATGTCAGAAAAAATTGTTAACATAAAGAATTAATTCCGTTGTGAATGTTAGAAAAGCTCTTGTTAAGAAAATCTTAAATTCCGTTCTGAGTCAAGGTCAGAGCTCAGCTTGCAGTTTGTCAGTAATTGAATTTGTACTTTCACCATTTGAAGTTAAAAAAATCTTAAAATTTCTTTACAAGTTTGCTAAGGAACAAAATTGACATTGGTTAAAAAACAGAGACAACTAAAAATAGTGGACTCACAGCAGCAAACGATTTAAAAGACAGTCTCAAAGAACAAAGAAGAAAGAACAAAGAAATGTACAGCACAGGAACAGGCCCTTCGGCCCTCCAAGCCCGTGCCGACCATGCTGCCCCACTAAACTACAATCTTCTACACTTCCTGGGTCCATATCCTTCTATTCCCATCCTATTCATATATTTGTCAAGATGCCCCTTAAATGTCCCTATCGTCCCTGCTTCCACTACCTCCTCCGGTAGCGAGTTCCAGGCACCCACTACCCTCTGCGTAAAAAACTTGCCTCGTACATCTACTCTTGCCCCTCTCACCTTAAACCTATGCCCCCTAGTAATTGACCCCTCTACCCTGGGGAAAAGCCTCTGACTATCCACTCTGTCTATGCCCCTCATAATTTTATATACCTCTATCAGGTCTCCCCTCAACCTCCTTCGTTCCAGTGAGAACAAACCGAGTTTATTCAATCGTTCCTCATAGCTAATGCCCTCCATACCAGGCAACATTCTGGTAAATCTCTTCTGCACCCTCTCTAAAGCCTCCACATCCTTCTGGTAGTGTGGCGACCAGAATTGAACACTATACTCCAAGTGTGGCATAACTAAGGTTCTATACAGCTGCAACATGACTTGCCAATTCTTATACTCAATGCCCCGGCCAATTAAGGCAAGCATGCCATATGCCTTCTTGACTACCTTCTCCACCTGTGTTGCCCCTTTCAATGACCTGTGGACCTGTACTCCTAGATCTCTTTGACTTTCAATACTCTTGAGGGTTCTACCATTCACTGTATATTCCCTACCTGCATTAGACCTTCCAAAATGCATTACCTCACATTTGTCCGGATTAAACTCCATCTGCCATCTCTCCGCCCAAGTCTCCAGACAATCTAAATCCTGCTGTATCCTCCGACAGTCCTCATCGCTATCCGCAATTCCACCAACCTTTGTGTCGTCTGCAAACTTACTAATCAGACCAGTTACATTTTCCTCCAAATCATTTATATATACTACAAAGAGCAAAGGTCCCAGCACTGATCCCTGTGGAACACCACTGGTCACAGCCCTCCAATTAGAAAAGCATCCCTCCATTGCTACTCTCTGCCTTCTATGGCCTAGCCAGTTCTGTATCCACCTTGCCAGCTCACCCCTGATCCCGTGTGACTTCACCTTTTGTACTAGTCTACCATGAGGGACCTTGTCAAAGGCCTTACTGAAGTCCATATAGACAACATCTACTGCCCTACCTGCATCAATCATCTTAGTGACCTCCTCGAAAAACTCTATCAAGTTAGTGAGACACGACCTCCCCTTCACAAAACCGTGCTGCCTCTCACTAATACGTCCATTTGCTTCCAAATGGGAGTAGATCCTGTCTCCGAGAAGAGATAACTGAAAATCACAGCGACCTCAGTCCCATAGAGGGCAATTATCATCAGGATACTCCCTCGACAACAACCACTGAGACAGCAGCCCCGAGAAATAGAATTCCGAATTCCGGATATTAGGACAATCAGTGGGAAAATCAAGGACAGTTAAGGACAGTTTCCACGAACTCCCAGGCGACAGCGAGGAAATAGGAATCGTCAAACCCAAACACCAAGAGTTCAGCAGACCCTAGCACTAACCCAGACTAACACGGGAAAGTCTAGACGGCCAGGGAATCCTCATGATCAGACTCAACAATATATAAAAATTTAATATAGAATTTACAGTGCAGAAGGAGGCCATTCGACCCATCGAACTGCACCGGCCCTTGGAAAGAGCACCCTACCCAAGCCCACACCTCCACCCTATCCCCGCAACCCCATAACCCAGTAACCCCACCCAACACTCAGGGCAATTTTGGACACTAAGGGCAATTTAGCACGGCCAATCCACCTAACCTGCACATCTTTGGACTGTGGGAAGAAACCGGAGCACCTGGAGGAAACCCACGCAGACACGGGGAGAACATGCAGACTCCGCACAGACAGTGACCCAAGCCGGGAATCGAACCTGGGACCCTGGAGCTGTGAAGCAATTGTGCTATCCACAATGCTACCGTGCTGCCCACTTCCTATTGGGAAGGCCAAAAGGAAATTTGCCTTCCAAGCCCCAGGCAGGAGAATCATATCCCTTACGTAGACATTCAAATCAGAGATTTACTTGGAACAGCTAATTGACACAGGGGCAGATATCTCAACTGTCCATCCCCAAGTAAATTCAAAGTGCCGGCCGGGGGAGCCAATAGAACACAAAGAAATCACTGGCAAATCACAGCTCACTCAGGATTTTGACTGGAGAATGAAACGGAATTCAGCACAAGTTAAAAACTGCGATGTTCGAAATAAATCAGATATTCCCTTCAGGTAGAAAGGTTCTGTTACTAATTGGGGCTCAAGATTCAAACCTGTGGTTTCCTACATCTCCAGTCAATTCTGACGTGGATGAAAGAGCTGAGCATGTTGTAAAACAGCTCGAACGTCACACAGACAGCACAGTGAGAGCAACATTAAAACACCCCTTGAACAAGTACTGGGATACCTGACATATTAATCATTGTGGCAAATTATAGATTGGTACAACTAAACGAGGTTTAATCAATTTCCTGTTCTGAAGCAATGACACATTCCCGAGCACACGTGTCAGAGTCACTTTATTAAAGCAATTGATTCACTTGAACAAGGTGATTTAATCAGAAAATCTTCACGGTACTACTCGTCCATGTTCGGAGTTGCTAAAACAGATGGCAAACGGTGATTAGTCATTGATTACACACAGTTAAACAAATACACTGAGCCGAATGCGGCTCAGCCGACAAACACCCAGCAAATGGTCAGTGTTAGTTTGGAAAAAATACAAGTCTTGTATAGACTTAGCAAATAGCTTCTCATCACACCCTGTCAATAGGTGCGTTTACTGCACCGATTGACAATCAATACGTTTGGACCCACCTTCCAGGGGGATTTAGAAACTCACCACAATTCTTTTCAGCGAGAGTAATGTAAATATTGTCAGACTTATCTCCAGGACCTAGTTACGGAGATGATATCCACCTGACCACAAATTATTATTTAGACCAACACGTTTAACTCTTTGATGACGTTTTAAATGGCTCCACGATAATGGTGCTTTGATTGATCTGATACAAATCTCAGTTTCTGGTCCAATCCATTTGCCTTATAAGCAGACAGAGGCTGTCACGGACTGTTCAACACTGAGGAACAAGCAACCTGAGTGAACCTGCTCCAGCTCACACGGCAACACCTGAAGCTCCGGTCAGCAATCAGGTATGAATTAGATGATGAGAAGGTTTAATAATAATAACCGCTTATTCTCACAAGTCCACTTCAATGAAGTTACAGTGAAAGTTAGTAGTCGCCACATTCCGGCGCCTGTTCGGGGACGCCGGTACGGGAATTGAACCCACGCTGCTGGCCTTGTTTTGCATTACAAGCCAGCTGTAAACTGGTTTAGCCCACTGTGCTAAACCAGCCCCTGGTTGCCAAACATTCGCTCAGGACTTTGTAACTCCAGTCCCGATACAGAGCTCATTAATGAGCTGTGTCTGTGAGGAGACTGGAGATGGATCTGGAGGATTTACTCAGCAAGTCACAACCCAAAAGTGGTTTAATGATTGGTGTGGGGGAGGGGAGGAGAGGGCTTGTGAATTGTACCAAGAAATATGAACATGTTGGGGTGAAAGTATAATGGGCGGGATTCTCCATTTCAGATTCTCCAATTCAGAGCCTACGTGCTGACGCCGGGACTGAATCGGTGATGTTCTACAACCACGAAAGAGGCACCGGTCCCGGAGCAATTCAGGATGGGTTAATGGGCTTGCACCGTGCCTTGTGGAACTAGAGCAATTCCACTGAAAAACGGTGTCCCATTCTCCAGGGTGGGGATTGGCACTCGTGAGGCTGACAAGCTGCACTCGTGGGGGTCTCCCAGGCGCTCGGAGGCCCCCAGGTACATGTCCTTTGGGTAGGGTGGTACCCTGGCACTGCTGGTTCCACCTGGACAAGCTGGCACTGCCAGCTGCAGAGGCACTTCCAGGATACCAGGTTGGCCAAGGTTCCAAGCTGGCATTTTATGGGGTGGCGATCTGGCCGGGGGGGTGTCCTGCCCGGGTGTTCGGGTGGTGGGGGGTGGGGTGGGGAGGGGGGGGGAGGGGGGGGGGGGGAGTGTTGCCAGTGATGTTACAGATGGGCCTGGAAATCCTCGCATAGTGAGTTCGGTATTGGGGGTTGAGTTGGGGATCGCGTTGGGGGTTCCACAAATGAGGTCACGGTTTAAAAATGGCATCTGCTCTCCCGCCACATTGAGGAGTTCCAGCGGGTGGAGCTGCTCAGTGTAGGAAATGGGGCTATGTACAGCCTCAGTCGCACAATCTCCCCTAAGACCCCCTATCTGACCCGAGTGACATTACAGCATTGTGTTTCTCAATGATGGGAAACCGGAGCCTAACTGCTTTCGCTATGGGACATTAAGCCCATTCAGTTAAATCTCACTCAATATTCCAGGCGTGGTCTCACCAAGGCCCTGTTCGTGTACTTGAATCCTCTCGCAATAAAGGCCTACATTGCATTTCTCTTCTTTACCGCCTGCTGCACCTGCATGTTAACCTTCAGTGACTGGTCTCCGAGGACACCCAGGTCTCGTTGCACACTCCCCTCTCCTAATTTATGGCCATTCAGATTATAGTCAGCCTTCTCATTTTTGAGACCAAAGTGCATAACCTGGCTGTAATGCACTTCACTCACTATAGATAGATAAACTCAATGTCCACTATCCCACTCCCAGAGAGAGACCTCACTCACTATAGATAGATAAACTCAATGTCTACTAACCCACTGCCAGAGACAGACTTCACTCACTATAGATAGATAAACTCAATGTCCACTATCCCACTCCTAGAGAAAGACTTCACTCACTATAGATAGATAAACTCAATGTCTACTATCCCACTCCGAGAGAGAGAGACTTCACTCACCAGAGATAGATAAACTCAATGTCTCCTATCCCACTCCCAGAGAGAGACTTCACTCACTATAGATAGATAAACTCAATGTCCACTATCCCACTCCCAGAGAGAGAGATTTCAATCACTATAGATAGATAAACTCAATGTCTACTATCCCACTCCCAGAGAGAGACTTCACTCACCAGAGATAGATAAACTCAATGTCTACTATCCCACTCCCAGAGAGAAACCTCACTCACTATAGATAGATAAACTCAATGTCTACCATCCCACTCCCAGAGAGAGACTTCACTCACTGTAGATAAACTCAATGTCTACTATCCCACTTCCAGAGAGTTCACTGACTATAGACAGATAAACTCAATGTTTCCTATCCCACTCCCGGAGAGAGACTTCACTCACTATAGATAGATAAACTCAATGTTTCCTATCCCACTCCCAGGGAGAGACTTCACTCACTATAGATAAACTCAATGTCTACTATCCCACTCCAAGAGAGAGAGACTTCACTCACTATAGATAGATAAACTCAATGTCTACTATCCCACTCCCAGAGAGAGACTTCATTCACTATAAATAGATAAACTCAATGTCTACTATCCCACTCCAAGAGAGAGAGACTTCACTAACTATAGATAGATAAACTCAATGTCTACTATCCCATTCCCAGAGAGAGAGAGACTTCATTCACTATAGATAGATAAACTCAATGTCTACTATCCCGCTCCCAAAGAGAGACTTCACTCTCTATAGATAGATAAACTCAATGTCTACTGTCCCATTCCCAGAGAGAGGCGTCACTCACTATAGGTAGATAAACTCAATGTCTACTATCCCACTCCCAGAGAGAGACTTCACTCTCTATAGATAGATAAACTCAATGTCTACTGTCCCATTCCCAGAGAGAGGTGTCACTCACTATAGATAGATAAACTCAATGTCTACTATCCTACTCCCAGAGAGAGAGACTTCACTCGGAAACTTAGCAGGTGATGCAGGATGAGGAGGAGGCCTCGGTGGTGGAGTTGAAAGGTAAGTGGGAGGAGGATTTGGGAGAGGAGATCGAAGAGGGGACGTGGGCAGATGCCGTAGGGAGGGCGAATTCTTCCTCTTCGTGCGCGAGGCTCAGCCTCATACAGTTTAAGATGCTGCACAGGGCACACATGACCGGGACAAGAATGAGCCGGCTCTTTGGAGAGCGAGGACAGGTGTGTTAGGTGCTCAGGGAGCCCAGCAAATCACAATAATATGTTCTGGGCATGCCCAGCGCTGGAGGAATTTTGGAAGGGCGTAGGGAGGACGATGTCGAGGGTGATAGGATCCAGGGTCAGACTGGGCTGGGGGCTCGCAATATTTGGGGTGGCAGAGGGGCCAGGAATGCAGGAGGCGAAAGAGGCCGGAATTCTGGCCTTTGCGTCCCTGGTAGCCCGGCGAAGGATTCTCCTTCAGTGGAAAGATGCGAGGCCCCCAAGTGTGGAATCCTGGATCAGCGATATGGCGGGGTTCATTAAATTGGAGAGGGTGAAATTCACCTTGAGAGGGTCGGTACAAGGGTTCTTCAGGCAGTGGCAACCGTTCTTAGACTTTCTGGCAGAACGATAGACATTGGTCAATGGCAGCAGCTCGGGGGGGGGTGGGCGGGGGGGGGGGGGGGCAGGGCGGGGGTTTACTTTTTTTGTTCATGTTATTTACACTGGAGGGTCTGAGGGGGTGTATACACCTGTTGTGTTAAGTCGGGTGTTAATGTTAATTTATTATTTATGTACGGGGGGAGGGGTTTGGGGGGTTTGGGGGTTGCTTTTTTAGATTGTGTTTTGTACTTAACCCTGTTGGGTTCTTTTTTCTGTCTCATTTTGTCATTGATATTTTAGGAAAACCTTTAATAAAAATTATTTTTTTAAAATAGAAGTGCCAGCCCACACCCTCCCTTTTCTTGGTGCCCACCCTTTCCCCACCCTCCCTCCGACATCATGGTCCCTTTTCCAGCATGCATTTCACGTTGCCTCCCCATTAATTGTCCGGCCAGCATGCAATTGCGTTCCGGGTTCTGGGTAAGGTGAGGTACTTTGTGAGTTCTGGTGATCACAAAAGGTGCTATATAAATACAAGGCTTTTTTAAAAACTGATAGGAGAATAACCAGAATTGGGGAGGTGGGTTCTGAACCACAACAATCCTACATCTCTTCCACCACAGTCAAATGAGCTTGCGTTTCCATGGGAATGAGATGGATGTGCTTGAGATACGCTATCAAATGACACTTTGACCTTCCCTATGTTAATAAAGTCTCCTCCCACTGGCACTGCAAACTTGTGGTGATACACCCCTGTACTTCCCTAGCATTGTACATAGTTATATAATAGTTGTGTGTAACGTGGCCGTGTAATCCTGTGTATTGTACTCTAGCTCTGTAGAGGTTCGGTCACCTGTATGTAATCTGACCTGGCCACGGAGAGCTCCGCCTTGGCCACTCCCCCGGGAGTTAGGTATAAGACCCAGCTTCTGAGACCTGACCCATTTTGTCTGGGGTCGTCTGTGTCGGGTAAGCTTCCTATGTAGTGTATTAAAGCCTTGGTTAAAGTCTCACATGTCTTTGTGGTTCTTGACGCTTAGTGCATCAAAACTTAACTGGGCCAGTACCGGAGGACACGGGCAGCAAGCTAGCACAGTGGTTAGCACTGTTGCTTCACAGCTCCAGGGTCCCAGGTTAGATTCCCGGCTTGGGTCACTGTCTGTGCGGGGTTTGCACGTTCTCATGGTGTCATAGGTCATAGAAGGCAGAGAGTAGCAATGGAAGGGTGATTTTCTAATTGGAGGGCTGTGACTAGTGGTGTTCCACAGGGATTAGTGCTGGGACCTTTGCTCTTTGTAGTATATATAAATGATTTGGAGGAAAATGTAACTGGTCTGATTAGTAAGTTTGCAGACGACACAAAGGTTGGTGGAATTGCGGATAGCGATGAGGACTGTCAGAGGATACAGCAGGATTTAGATTGTTTGGAGACTTGGGCGGAGAGATGGCAGGTGGAGTTTAATCCGAACAAATGTGAGGTAATGCATTTTGGAAGGTCTAATGCAGGTAGAGAATATACAGTGAATGGTAGAACCCTCAAGAGTATTGAAAGTCAGAGAGATCTAGGTGTACAGGTACATAGGTCACTGAAAGGGGCAACACAGGTGGAGAAGGTAGTCAAGAAGGCATACGGCATGCTTGCCTTCATTGGCCGGGGCACTGAGTATAAGAATTGGCAAGTCATGTTGCAGCTGTATAGAACCTTAGTTAGGCCACACTTGGAGTATAGTGTTCAATTCTGGTCGCCACACTACCAGAAGGATGTGGAGGCTTTAGAGAGGGTGCAGAAGAGATTTACCAGGATGTTGCCTGGTATGGAGGGCATTTGCTATGAGGAGCGGTTGAATGAACTCGGTTTGTTCTCACTGGAACGACAGAGGTTGAGGGATGACCTGATCGAGGTCTACAAAATTATGAGGGGCATAGACAGAATGGATAGTCAGAGGCTTTTCCCTGGGGTAGAGGGGTCAATTACTAGGGGACATAGGTTTAAGGTGCGAAGGGCAAGGTTTAGAGGAGATGTACGAGGCACGTTTTTTACACAGAGGGTAGTGGGTGCCTGGAACTCGCTGCCGGAGGAGGTGGTGGAAGCAGGGACAATAGTGACATTTAAGGGGCATCTTGACAAATACATGAATAGGATGAGAATAGAGGAAGATGGACCAAGGAAGTGTAGAAGATTTTAGTTTAGATGGGCAGCATGGTCGGCACGGGCTTGGAGGGCCGAAGGGCCTGTTCCTGTGCTGTACATTTCTTTGTTCTTTCTTCTTGCTCTTTGTTCACGAAAGGCAGATAAACTCAATGTCTACTATCCCATTCCCAGAGAGAGACATCACTCACTATAGATAGATAAACTCAATATCTACTATCCCACTCCCAGAGAGAGACTTCACTCACTATAGATCAATAAACTCACTGGCTACAACCCAGTCCCAGTGAGAGAGAATCACTCACTATAGATAGATAAACTCAATGTTGACTATCCCACTCTCAAGAGAGAGAGACTTCACTTACTATAGATAGATGAACTCAATGTCTACTATCCCACTCCCAGAGAGAGACTTCACTCTCTATAGGTAAACAAACTCAATGTTTACTATCCCACTCCCAGAGAGAGACTTCACTCTCTATAGGTAAACAAACTCAATGTCCACTATCCCACTCCCAGAGAGAGACTTCACTCACTGTAGATAGATAAACTCAATGTCTACTATCCCACTCCAAGAGATAGACTTCACTCTCTATAGGTAAACAAACTCAAAGTCTACTATCCCACTCCCAGAGAGAGACTTCACTCTCTATCGGTAAACAAACTCTATGTCTGCTATCTCACTCACATTCTCTATCATTTTCCCATCTCGGGAATTTTCTCTAATGTGGATTGTCCATTTTCAATTACAGAATATCACTGAGAGAGATGAAGACGTTGTTGTTGATTCTGGGCTATCTGAGTAAGTAACCTTCATTCAGGACACCAAATACAATTGTGATCATTCAGCATCATCCCCGGAAAATAGATGGAGTAGAGAGGAAGAGACTTTTCCCCTTGGTGGAGGGATCAATGACCATGGGGTAGAGATTTCAGGTGAGGGGCAGGAGGTTCAGAGGGGATGTGAGGGAAACCTTTTCACCCAGAGTGCGGTGGGAGTTTTGACCCCGCTGCCTGAAAGGGAGGTGGAGGCAGAGACCCTCATAACATTTAAGAAGTGTTTCGATGTGCGCTTGTGATCCCCGGGCAGACACGGCTAGGGGCCAAGTGCCGGGAAATGGGATTAGAATAGTCAGCTGGTTGTTTTTGACCGGCCCAGACCTGATGGGCTGAAGGGCCCTTTCTGTGCAATGTGAATCTCTCACTCCAACAGCTCCTGATATTCGGATCAAAGATCTGATCAAAGAACTGCAGTTTTATCCGAGAAAGTGATTTTTGGAGAGGTTTTATTGAAGGGTGTGTATTTCGGAAGGAGTTCGGGAACGAGAGGAAGATGAAGTTACTGAGAGCTTTCGGGAAGACATTCCCCAGCTTCGAATGTTGGGATGAGGTTGTGGCCTCCGCTGATTGGGTGGAGGGAATGGGTGCTGTGATGGGGGCGGAGGGATGGAGTTTGAGGATGAGGGACATGGATTTTGGGCGGAGGGATGGAGTTTGAGGATGAGGGACATGGATTGTGGGCGGAGGGATGGAGTTTGAGGATGAGGGACATGGATTGTGGGCGGAGGGATGGAGTTTGAGGATGAGGGACATGGATTGTGGGCGGAGGGATGGAGTTTGAGGATGAGGGACATGGATTGTGGGCGGAGGGATGGAGTTTGAGAATGAGGGACATGGATTGTGGGTGGAGGGATGGAGTTTGTGGATGAGGGACATGGATTGTGGATGGAGGGATGGAGTTTGAGAATCAGGGACATGGATTGTGGGCGGAGGGATGGAGTTTGAGGATCAGCGACATGGATTGTGGGCGGAGGGATGGTGTTTGAGGACGAGGGACATGGATTGGGGCCGGGGGGATGGAGTTTGAGGATCAGTGACATGGATTGTGGGTGGGGGGATGGAGTTTGAGGATCAGTGACATGGATTGGGGGTGGAGGGATGGAGTTTGAGGATCAGGGACATGGACCGTGGGCGGAGGGATGGAGTTTGAGGACCAGGGACATGGATTGGGGGCGGAGGGATGGAGTTTGAGGATCAGAGACATGGATTGTGGGCGGAGGGATGCAGTTTGAGGATGAGGAACATGGATTGGGGGTGGAGGGATGGAGTTTGACGATCAGGGACATGGATTGGGGGCGGAGGGATGGAGTTTGAGGATCAGTCACATGGATTGTGGGCGGAGGGATGGAGTTTGAGGATGAGGGACATGGATTGTGGACGGAGGGATGGAGTTTGAGAATCAGGGACATGGATTGTGGGCGGAGGGATGATGTTTGAGGATGAGGGACATGGATTGGGGGTGGAGGGATGGAGTTTGATGATCAGGGACATGGATTGGGGGCGGAGGGATGGAGTTTGAGGATCAGGGACATGGATTGGGGGCGGAGGGATGGAGTTTGAGGATCAGGGATATGGATTGTGGCGGAGGGATGGAGGTTGAGGATGAGGGACATGGATTGTGGGCGGAGGGATGGAGTTTGATGATCAGGGACATGGATTGGGGCGGAGGGATGGAGTTTGAGGATGAGGGACATGGATTGTGGGCGGAGGGATGGAGGTTGAGGATGAGGGACATGGATTGTGGGTGGAGGGATGGAGGTTGAGGATGAGGGACATGGATTGTGGGCGGAGGGATGGAGGTTGAGGGTGAGGGACATGGATTGTGGGTGGAGGGATTGAGTTTGAGGATGAGGGACATGATTTGTGGGCAGAGGGATGGAGTTTGAGGATGAGGGACATCGATTGTGGGCGGAGGGATGGAGTTTGAGGATCAGGGACATGGATTGTACGGCCAGAGGAAATTGCGACCTAAGGATCTGAGAGGATTTGAGTTTGAGGATGGCCAGGGGAGTTTACACAATGACCTCAGTCGGAGAGTTTGCCGGGGGAGCTGACAGCTTTGTTTATCTGAGGGACAATGTTGAAAAAACTGCTGGTCTTTATTCGTTTTCCTTTCTCCCCAGCCACACTTGTGTCTCTGATCTAAGAGATTATAACTTGCCGGTAGTTGATAAATTAGCTAACTATTTGACTTCTCAATGCAGTAAGTCACCTTGGACGGGCATGTGGTGGTCATGACTGCAACAGGTAGCAATCTGTGGGAGACATCGCAACGCCGGACACATATCAGCAGAAAGTGTCTGCAGCTCAGGAAACTTTTGGCTGCGAGTTGCTGAGCTGGAGTCTGAGTTGTGGACATTGCGAAGTCACGGGGAATGGGAGAGTTTCCTGGATACTTAGTTCCAGGGGGCAGTCCCAGGCCAACGGTGAGGGACCGGAGGGTGTGATTTCAGGGAAGGTGGTGATGGAGGAGCCTCAGTCCCTGACTTCGCCCAACAGGAATGAGGTGTGTGTTACCTGTGCGGATGAGGAGAAGGACTGGAGTGTGGAAGAGGGGACTGAGCATGGCACCTTGGTGAAGTTTGCCATCTCCAGTGCTTGGAGAACAAGAAGCTTTGTGATAGGAGACAGTTTGGTCAGGGGCAGCGAGACTGTACTCTGCAGGCACAATCCGGAGCCCGTCCAGTGCCGGGGTTCAGGATATCTCCTGTCTGGAGAGGAACTTGGCCGTGAGAAGGGGAGGATCCAGTGTTTGTGTCTCATATGGGATTCAATGACACACACAGGACTTGGACACAGGTTCTGAATCGGGGATTTGAGCAGTTGGGGGCAAGAATCTGGAAACGTTGTCACTTTGGTTTATTCCCTGAACCAGGTACCAGTTGAGACAGAGCCGAGTGTTGTGGAGAGCCCGTACCCAGGGGCAGGGAGATGGACTTTCCAAACCTAGAACTGATGTATTCCGTTCCAAACAAACAAAAAGGTGGAGGGGTGAGGGGCGGGGCGGGGGGGTGAGGCGCTGGAGGGAGGGGAGGCGCTGGAGGGAGGGGAGGCACTGGAGGGAGGGGAGGCGCTGGAGGGAGGGGAGGCGCTGGAGGGAGGGGAGGCGCTGGAGGGAGGGGAGGCGCTGGAGGGAGGGGAGGCGCTGGAGGGAGGAGAGGCGCTGGAGGGAGGGGAGGGGCTGGAGGGAGGGGAGGGGCTGGAGGGTGGGGAGGCGCTGCAGGGAGGGGGGGCGATGCAGGGAGGGGGGGCACTGGAGGGAGGGGAGGCGATGCAGGGAGAGGAGACGCTGGAGGGAGAGTATGTGTGGGAGGGAGGGGAGGCGCTGGAGTGAGGGGAGGCGCTGGAGGGAGGGGAGGCGCTGGAGGGAGGGGAGGCGCTGGAGGGAGGGGAGGCGCTGGAGGGAGGGGAGGCGCTGGAGGGAGGGGAGGCGCTGGAGGGAGGGGAGGCGCTGGAGGGAGGGGAGGCGCTGGAGGGAGGGGAGGCACTGGAGGGAGGGGGGCACTGCAGGGAGGGGAGGCGCTGGAGGGAGGGGAGGCGCTGGAGGGAGGGGAGGCGCACTGCAGGGAGGGAGGCACTGCAGGGAGGGGGGCACTGCAGGGAGGGGAGGCGCTGGAGGGAGGGGAGGCGCTGGAGGGAGGGGAGGCACTGGAGGGAGGGGGGCACTGCAGGGAGGGGAGGCGCACTGCAGGGAGGGAGGCACTGCAGGGAGGGGAGGCGCTGGAGGGAGAGTATGTGAGGGAGGGGAGGCGCTGGAGGGAGGGGAGGCGCTGGAGGGAGGGGAGGCGCTGGAGGGAGGGGAGGCGCTGGAGGGAGGGGAGGCGCTGGAGGGAGGGGAGGCGCTGGAGGGAGGGGAGGCGCTGGAGGGAGGGGAGGCGCTGGAGGGAGGGGAGGCGCTGGAGGGAGGGGAGGCGCTGGAGGGAGGGGAGGCGCTGGAGGGAGGGGAAGCGCTGGAGGTCGGTGAGCACTGGAGGGTGCCAAAATGCAGGCCGGAGGCTCGGCTCAGATGAGGGGCTGGAGGGATGTGAGGCACCGGAGAGAGCTTGGGCACTGGGCAGTGTGACGTTGTGGAGGGAAGCTATGCCCTGGGGAGAGGTGGGATCCTGCAGGGAGGTGAGGTGTGGGAGAGGGCGAGAGGCTGCAGGGAGGGTTTGAGTGGTGGGAGGGCAGATGTAGTGGTAGGTGATGGAGGGAGAGTTTGGGTGGAGGTAGAATTTGGGTGGAGAGGTGGAAGTGGTGGCGGAGGGCTTGGCGAGGGGTATCATGGGCATCAGGGGGGTTTAGGGAGGGAGAGTTTGGGTGAAATGAGGCTTTGGAAGGAAGATCTGGGGAAGGATAGTTTGGATTGGGAGTATTCCGAGATGGAGGGAGTGTTTGCTGAGGAAAGCTTTGGAGATGGCGGGTTTGGACGGAGCGAGTGTTTGGGGGGAGTGAGGGTATGGGGGGGCAAGGGAGAGTTTGGGGGGGCGAGTGAGGGTTCTGGGGGCGAGTGAGGGTTCTGGGGGCGAGTGAGGGTTCTGGGGGCGAGTGAGGGTTTGGGGGAGCGAGGTAGATTTTGGGGGCGAGTGACGGTTTGGTGGTGCGAGGGAGGGTTTGGGGGAGCGAGGGAGGGTTTGGGGGAGCGAGGGAGGGCTTGGGGAGCGAGGGAGTGTTTGGGGGAGCGAGGGAGTGTTTGGGGGAGCGAGGGAGTGTTTGGGGGAGCGAGGGAGTGTTTGGGGGAGCGAGGGAGTGTTTGGGGAGTGAGGGAGTGTTTGGGGGAGCGAGGGAGTGTTTGGGGGAGCGAAGGAGTGTTTGGGGGAGCGAGGGGGTGTTTGGGGGAGCGAGGGAGGGTTTGGGGGTCTGAGGGAGGGCTTGGGGGAGCGAGGGAGGGCTTGCGGGAGTGAGGGAGGGTTTGGGGGTGGGAGGGAGGGCTTGGGGGCGCAAGGGAGAGTTTGGGGAGGGATGGAGGGTTTGGGGGAGCAAGGGAGGGCTTGGGGAGCGAGGGAGGGTTTGGGGGAGCGAGGGAGGGTTTGGGGGAACGTGTGAGGGTTTGGGGGAGGAATGAGGTTTTGGGGGTGAGGGAGGGTTTAGGGGGAGCGAGGGAGTGTTTGGGGGCAAGGGAGTGTTGGGGGTGCAAGGATTGTTTGGGGGGGCAAGGATTGTTTGGGGGGGCAAGGGAGGCTTTGGGGGCAAGGGTAGGTTTTGGGGTGGCAAGGGAGTGTTTGGGACGGCGAGGGAGTGTTTGGGACGGCGAGGGAGTGTTTGGGACGGCGAGGGAGTGTTTGGGGGAGCGAGGGAGTGTTTGGGGGGCAAGGATTGTTTGGGGGGCAAGAGAGGGTCTGGGCGGCAAGAGTAGGTTTTGGGTGGGCAAGGGAGTGTTTGGGGGGGGCAAGGGTGGGTTTGGGGAGGGACGGTGGGTGGGTTTGGGGAAGTGGAGGGTGGGTTTGGGGGAGGGGGTTTTGGGGAGGGGGGGAGGGTGCGTTTGGGGAGGGGGAGGGGGGTTTGGGGAGGGGAGGGGGGGTTTGGGGAGGGGAGGGGGGGTTTGGGGAGGAGGGTTTGGGACGGCGAGGGGGTGTTTGGGACGGCGAGGGGGTGGTTGGGACGGCGAGGGAGTGGTTGGGCCGGCGAGGGAGTGTTTGGGACGGCGAGGGAGGGTTTGGGGGAGCAAGGGAGGGTTTGGGGTGGCAAGGATTGTTTGGGGGGCAAGAGAGGGTCTGGGGGCAAGGGTAGGTTTGGGGGGGGCAAGGGAGTGTTTGGGGGAGCGAGGGAGTGTTTGGGGGAGCGAGGGAGGGTTTGGGGGTTGGAGGGAGGGTTTGGGGGTGGGAGGGAGGGTTTGGGGAGTGAGGGAGAGTTTGGGGGTCGAGGGAGGGTTTAGGGAGAGCGAGGGAGGATTTGGGGGAGCAAGGGAGGGTTTAGGGGAGCGAGGGAGGGCTTGGGGAGCAAGGGAGGTGTTGGGGAGCAAGGGAGAGTTTGGGGAGTGATGGAGGGTTTGGGGGTGCAAGGGAGGGCTTGGGGGGCGAGGGAGGGGTTGGGGGAGCGAGTGAGAGTTTGGAGGAGCGTGTGAGGGTTTGGGGAGGAATGAGGTTTTGGAGGGCGAGGGAGTGTTTGGCGAAGCGTGTGAGGGTTTGGGGAGCGAGTGTTTGGGGGGCAAGGGAGTGTTTGGGGGGGCAAGGATTGTTTGGGGTGGCAAGGGAGGGTTTGGGGGCAAGGGTAGATTTTAGGGTGGCGAGGGAGTGTTTGGGAGGGCGAGGGAGTGTTTGGGACGGCGAGGGAGTGTTTGGGACGACGAGGGAGTGTTTGGGGGGGGCAAGGGTGGGTTTGGGGAGGGACGGTGGGTGGGTTTGGGGAAGTGGAGGGTGGGTTTGGGGGGAGGGGTGTTTGGGGAGGGGGGAGGGGTGTTTGAGGAGGGGGGATTTGGGGAGGGAGTGTTTGGGGAGATGAGGGAGTGTTTGGGACGGCGAGGGAGTGTTTGGGACTTCGAGGGAGGGTTTGGGGGAGCGATGGAAGGTTTGGGGGGCAAGGGTAGGTTTTGGGGGGGAAGGGAGTGTTTGGGGGGGCAAGGGTGGGTTTGGGGAGGGACGGTGGGTGGGTTTGGGGAAATGCAGGGTGGGTTTGGGGAGGGGGGTAGGGTGCGTTTGGGGAGGGGGGAGGGTGGGTTTGGGGAGGGGGGGAGGGGGGGGGTTGGGGAGGGGGGAGGGGGGTTTGGGGAGGGAGGAGGGGGGGTTTGGGGAGGGAGGGTTTTGGGAGGGACGATGGGTGGGTTTGGGGAAGTGCAGGGAGGGTTTGGGGAGGGAGGGTTTGGGGAGGGAGGGAAGGTGGGGGGGTTTGGGGAGGGAGGGTTTGGGGAGTGAGGGTGAAGAACAAAGAATGATACAGCACAGGAACAGGCCCTTCGGCCCTCCAAGCCTGTGCTGACCACGCTACCTGCAGAAACTAAACCGCCCACACTTACGGATTCCGTAACTTTCCGTTCCCACCCTATTTATACTTTTGTCTAGATTCCCATTAAATGCCACTATTGTACCTCCCAGGCAGCGCTTCCCATATAATTACCACCCTCTGTGTAAAAGACTTGCCTCGTGCATCTGTTCTAAACTTTTCCCCATGGGCTTTGAACCTATGTCCCCTAGTACTTGACTCTCCTACCCTTGGAAAGAGCATCGTCACCACCCGCTTGAACTCGCTGCTCCCCCAGCCACTTGTATATATCCCCAATTCTTCCCTTACCTTCCACATCCGGAAGTAGCAGTCGCTCCAGCAGAGTGTATCCCGGCAACTAAGGGAACCCCCTCCAGACATTTTGTGCAAAGTCTCTAACCTGCAGATACCTGAACTCACTCCCCCTCGGCAGCTCTACCCTCTCCCTTATCTCCTCCAGACTGGCGAACCCTCCTCCAAATAGAGATCCCTCACCTTGACCAGCCTCACTTCCCTCCACCTCCCGTATGCACTAACCTGCCCCCCCCCCCCCCCCGCCCCCCGGCGCAAACCCATGATTCTCGCACAGCGGCGTTAGCACCGACATCCCTTCCACCCTAAAATGCCTCCTCAGCTGTTTCCATATCTTCACCGTGGACTGCACCACTGGGCTCCCTGAATACCTACTCGGAGCCATTGGCAATGCTGCCGTCACCATAGCCCTCAAACTAGACCCCTCACAAGATTCCTCCTCCATCCTAACCCACTCTCCCTCTTCTCCTTCCCACCACCGCCGCACCTTGTCCACATCCCCCATCCATAAAAATGAAGAGAGTTCGGCAACGCCAACCCCACCTGCGGCCTCTGCCTCTGTAGCAGGGTCCCCCCCCACCCCGGCACCTTCCCCGTCCATACAAATTCCACTTTCCGAAAAAAGGCGTTTGGTACAAAGATCGGGAGGGCATGAAAGATAATCAAGAATCTCGGCAGAATATTCATTTTCACCACTTGGACCCTCCCCGCCAGCGTTAAATTCAGCGTATCCCACCTCTGATGATCCTCGCTCGCCACCTCCACCAGCTTTGTTAAGTTCCACTTATGGAGCCCCCTCCATTCTCTTGCTACCTGAATCCCCAAATACCTAAACCTATCCCTCACTACCGTAAATGGCACCCCCCCTAAATTATCCCACTGTGCCAGCTCATTCACCGGGAAAACCCTGCATTTCCTTACATTCAACTTGTATCCTGAGAACCCTCCAAACCTCCCCAACAGGCCCATAACCCTTCCCATACTCTCCAACAGATCCGAAACATACAGCAAGAGGTAATCGTCATAGAGCGACACCGTTGCTTCCTCTGTCCCTCATAATCCCCCGCCACTCTGCCGACCCCTGAGAGCCATCGCCAATGGCTCTATAGCCAGTGCAAACAGCAGCGGTGACAGCGGGCACCCCTGCCTCGTACCCCTGTGTAAGTCAAAGCTTCGTGAGCTCATATCATTCATCCTCGCCCTTGGTGCCACATACAGCAACGGTACACAGGCCACAAATTTCGGCCCAAACTCAAACCTTCCCAAAACCTTCAACAAGTACTGCCACTCCACCTGATCAAATGCCTCCTTCGCGTCCATGGACACCACCACCTCCGGTACCAGAGCCCGTGACGGATTCATCACCACATTCAACAGCCGTCTTATATTACTCGCGAGCTGCCTGCCCCTCACAAAGCCTGTTTCATCTTCTACCACACCCCCGGGACACACTCCTCCACCCTCCCCGCCAACAACTTACCCAATACTTTCACATCCGTGTTCAATAGTGATATGGGCCGATACGACGCACATCCCACCGGGTCCTTCCCCTTTATCGGGTTAGTTTGATTACTGCCTGCGTCATCGTCTCCGGCAACTCCCCCTTCTCCAGTGCTTCATCAAACGCCCCAACAGATGTGGTGCCAGGTCTGTCGCAAATTCCTGATAAAATTCTGCCGGGTACCCATCCGGCCCTGGGGTCTTCCCCGACTTCATACCCCTGATACTATCCAGCACGTCCCTCAGCCCCAGGGGCTCCTCCAACGCCTGCCTCTTTGCTTCCTCCACTTAGGGAAATTCCAGCTTGTCCTGACACCGCCCATTTCCCCCTCCTCTCTCCCCGGGTCTGCCTCTTAAAGACCCTGCTTGTACTCCCTAATTGCCTCATTTATCTTCCCTGTCTCTGACACCACATCCCCAGCCCCAGTCCACATCTTCAATATTTCCCTGGATGCAGTCTGCCTCCGCAGCTGGTGCGCCAGCATGCGGCTCACCTTCTCCCCATACTCATATTGCACCCCTCTTGCCCTCCGCAGTTGCCCTACCGCACTCCCTGTTGTCAGCCTGTCAAACTGCCCCGGCAACTTTTTTCTCATCGCCAATCCCTCCACTGTGGGCACCCTCAAATATTCTCTGTCCACCTCCACTATCTTGGTCACGAGACGGTCATGTTCCTTCCTCCTTTCCCTATCCACACGAGCCTTAAAATAAATAATTTCACCCCCGGACCACCGCCTTCAGTGCTTCCTAAACAAATAGCCGTCGGCACGTCCCCATTCTGATTCAACTCCACATGCTCCTTAATCACCGCCGGCAGCTTATCACAGAAACCTCCATCCGCCAACAACCCCGAGTCAAACCTCCACCCCAGCCTCTGCTCTCGTCCTGATCTGAACCGATTCTCCAGCCAGTGGGGCGCATGCTCCGAGATAACTATCCCCACATTCTCTGACCTCTCCACCCCAACCAAAATCTCCCGACCCAGTACAAAGTAATCAATCCTCAAATAAAACTAGTGGACGTGTGAGAAGAAGGAATACTCCCTTCCCCCTGGGTTCTGATAACGCCATGGATCCATCATACCCATCCTCTCCATAAACCCCCCGAGCCCTTGCCATTCACACCCCACCCACCGACCTGAGGCTCGACCTATCCAACCCTGGTTCTAAGATACAATTGAAATCTCCTCCTATGAACAACTGGTTCTTGTCCAAATCCGGGATTTCTGCCAGCAACCCCTTCATAAAACCCACATCATCCCAATTTGGGGCATTCACATCTACCAACACCACTGGTGCCCCTTCCAATACCCCACTCACACTCACATATCTCCCACCCAGATTCCTTACCTCCTTTGCACACACGTATCCCATTTTTTTGCTCATTAAAATTGCCATTACCCTCAATTTCAAATCAAACCCCGAGCAAAAATCCAGCCAGACCCACCCCTTCCTTAACCTAACCTAGTCCTCCACACAGAGGTGCATCTCCTGCAGAAAGACCAACCCCGCTTAAAAACTCCTGTGGTACGCGAACAGCCCCGGCCTTTTAACCGGCCCATTATGAGGAAAGGCTGATGGACTTGAGGTTGTTTTCGTTGGAGAGAAGAAGGTTAAGAGGAGACTTAATAGAGGCATACAAAATGATCGGGGGTTTAGATAGGGTGGACAGTGAGAGCCTTCTCCCGCGGATGGAAATGGCTGGCACGAGGGCACATAGCCTTAAACTGAGAGGTAATAGATATAGGGCAGAGGTCAGAGGTAGGTTCTTTACGCAAAGAGTAGTGAGGCCGTGGAATGCCCTACCTGCTACAGTAGTGAACTCGCCAACATTGAGGGCATTTAAAAGTTTATTGGATAAGCATATGGATGATAATGGCATAGTGTAGGTTAGATGGCTTTTGTTTTTTGACTTCCCATGTCGGTGCAACATCGTGGGCCGAAGGGCCTGTACTGCGCTGTATCGTTCTATGTTCTATGTTCTATTCAGTCCCCGGACGTTCCATATTACCAGCCTTAGCGGAGGCCTGTGCCTCCAATCCCCTCTACCATCCATCATTTCCCCATTTAACTCCCTCCATTAAATCCACCCTGTACTGAGCCCATTCCAGATGGCCCCTTTCCGTCCATGATCATGTCACCCCTCACCCCCTGCCACGTGTCTTGTCTGGTATCTTAACACCTGCGATGTCCACAGTTTGTGTTGAGCTGCAGATACAGTGTTGGGTTCTACATGCTCCATCCCCAGGGTCACAGATCCCCAGAGACGGAGCTGGGAGATGAGGAGTAAACTGGTTTGGAGAAGGAGCAGAGATTCCAGCTTCCAATTCAGGGATTGATAGCAGACACTGGTTGAAAATGAGTTTGTTGCAATGCAGCCGAGCCAGTGTGTAATATTTCCTAATCGTTATTTTAACAATAAACAGCTTGCTGTCATTCAGCTGCCGTCTCCATATCTGTCGACCCGTGTGTGAATCACAAAGTTCTGGACCAGCCATGGAGGAGCGTAAAGTGTCTGAATCAAAACTGTTCCGCTGATTTGCAATGTGATAACGGTCTTGTCGCTGGATGGTCCAGATTCAACAGGTAAGATCCAGGGGAAAACGCGATTAAACTCATCAGAGGAACTGCAGAGAAAGTGGGATTGTTATTCAGAGCAATGGGGAAGGGAGGGAATACTGGGAAAGGGAAGATGTGGTTTCTGCAGAGTGAAACATGGGGAATAATGGGAGATTCCCAGGGAAATAGAACAGAGATAAAGGGCGGATCTTTCCCAGATACAGTGGATTTGCAGCGTGAGGGCCTGTACCCGCTCCCAGGGAGCAGACCATCGAGCTGGGGCACTGACCCACCAGGGGAAGCGGTGACAGCTCTGCTCAGTGCTAACAGCCTGCTGAGGAGGACAGGCACCCAGCGTCGGAAAAGGGTGAGTGACCATTTGCGTTCTGCCAGGGTGCGTCACTCCTCCCATCACTCGCACACTCACAGGGAGCTCACTCACTGCCAGCACCACTCCCTCTCCCACAAACATCTGCATCTCCCCTGCATCTCGAAGAACAAAGGACAATACAGCACAGGAACAGACCCTTCGGCCCTCCAAGCCTGCGCTGACCTTGGTGCCTGCCTAAACTAAAACCATCTGCACTTACGGAGTCCGTATCCTTCCATTCCCACCCTATTCATATATTTGTCTAGCTTCCGCTTGATTGCCACCAACGTACCTGCTCCCCCCCCCCCCCCCCCCCAGGCATTAAGTTCCATATATTTACCACCCTTTGTTTAAAACATCTCCCTCGCACATCAGTTCTAAACTTTTACCCACGCACTTTAAACCTCTGTCCCCGAGTACTTGACTCTCCGACCCTCAGAAAGAGCATCTGACTATCCACTCTGTCCATGGCACTCATAATCTTATAGACCTCTATCAGGTCGCCTCTCAACTTCCATCGTTCCAGTGAGAACAGACCGTGTTTGTCTAACCTCGACTCGTAGCTAATGCCCTCCATACAATGCAACATCCTCGTAAACCGCTTCTGTCCTCTCTAAAGCATCCATATCCTTCTGGTAATGTGGCGACCAGAATTGTACACAATATTCCAAATGAGGCCCAACTAAAGTCCTGTACAGCTGCAACATGACTTGGCAATTTTTATATTCAATCCCCGACCGATGAAGGCCAACCTGCCGCCTTAACCACCACCTTATCCACAAGCATTGCCACTTTCAGTGATTGGTGGACATGTACGCCCACTGCCTGTCAGTACTCGCAAGAGTTCTACCATTTACTGTGTAATTCCTACATGCATTGGACCTTCCAAAATGCCACTTGTCCGGATTAAATTCCATCTGCCCTTTCTTTGCCCAAGACACAATCCGTGTCTGACAATCCTCTTCACTATTTGCAACTCTTCCAATCTTTGTCATCACCTCATCACCTCTCCACCTCCACTCACCACCCACAGCTGCCTGGCATTGTTACCTTCCGCCCTGGCACACGTCCAGCACACACTCTCTCCACCTGTCTCCATGCAGGACAAGCTGGCTCACAATAAAACAGAGATTCCAGACGAGCGGATGGGTGTCCAAGCTGAAAGGCCTCGCGGACTTCAAGGAGGGAATCCTCAAGCTAATTGGGGAGGAAGTCGATCACCCCTGTGCTGAGGGTGAGGTGACCAATAAACCGAGGGACGAGCCAGAACACCATCATCCATATCACCAACCTGACATGAGTCATGGCTCCGGTACCGGGGAGTAGTCCTGGGAGCTCCCAGCCAGACCTAAGAAAGCTCTGACACCAGCGAGGTCTCCGATGTTGTCATTGAAGAGCCGCAATAGTTTTCATCCACCTCCTGCAGCAGCGCAGAGATACCTAGCTCAGGGGGACCTTGTTCTAAAGATGCCGTGTGGTCACAACCTGGTGAGCAGCTCAGTCTCTCTGACCAGGCAGAGGCAGAGATGGCCCAGGCTGCCTCCTCTCAGAGCATTGCTGGAGGCCAGGAATATGATGAGTCCCAGTCAGATGTGGAGCCTCTGGACTTGGTCAGACCTCAAGTCACTGGACTGCAACGGAAACATCTGGAACATCAGGAAGGGATGTCAGCTTCACTCCTCAGATTGAAAGCCGGGACTGAAGAGTGTGAATGCTTCTGTCTGAGGAGATCAGACCGACCCCGCGACACAACCAGGTCAACACAGCGAGATGGTGACTGCCGTGAAGATCTTGGTTCTGGCACCGGTGCAGGACACTCTCCGTGGTGAAGAACACACACTGAATGGTGAGGGACGCATACCCCATGGTGAAGTGCATATTCTCCATGGTGAGGGACACTCACTCCGTGGTGAGGGACACACACTCCGTGGTGAAGGACACTCACTCCGTGGTGAAGGACACTCACTCCGTGGTGAGGGACACACACTCCGTGGTGAGGGACACTCACTCCGTGGTGAAGGACACACACTCCATGGTGAGGGACACACACTCCGTGGTGAGGGACACTCACTCCGTGGTGAAGGACACACACTCCGTGGTGAAGGACACTCACTCCGTGGTGAGGGACACACACTCCGTGGTGAGGGACACTCACTCCGTGGTGAAGGACACACACTCCGTGGTGAGGGACACACACTCCATGGTGAGGGACACACACTCCGTGGTGAGGGACACACACTCCGTGGTGAAGTACATATTCTCCATGGTGAAGGACACACACTCCGTGGTGAGGGACACACACTCCGTGGTGAAGGACACACACTCCGTGGTGAAGGACACTCACTCCGTGGTGAAGGACACTCACTCCGTGGTGAGGGACACTCACTCCGTGGTGAGGGACACACACTCCGTGCTGAGGGACACTCACTCCGTGGTGAAGGACGCACACTCCGTGGTGAGGGACACTCACTCCGTGGTGAAGGACGCACACTCCGTGGTGAGGGACACACACTCCGTGGTGAAGGACGCACACTCCATGGTGAAGGACACACTCTCCGTGGCGAAGGACACACACACTGTGGTGAGGGACACTCACTCCGTGGTGAAGGACGCACACTCCGTGGTGAGGGACACACACTCCGTGGTGAAGGACGCACACTCCATGGTGAAGGACACACTCTCCGTGGCGAAGGACACACACTCCGTGGTGAGGGACACTCACTCCGTGGTGAAGGACGCACACTCCGTGGTGAGGGACACACACTCCATGGTGAAGGACACACTCTCCGTGGCGAAGGACACACACTCCGTGGTGAGGGACACTCACTCCGTGGTGAGGGACACACACTCCGTGGTGAGGGACACACACTCCGTGGTGAAGGACACACACTCCGTGGTGAGGGACGCACACTCCGTGGTGAAGGACACACACTCCGTGGTGAGGGACGCACACTCCGTGGTGAGGGCCACACACTCCGTGGCGAGGGACACACTCTCCGTGGTGAAGGACACACACTCCGTGGTGAGGGACACACTCTCCGTGGTGAGGGACACACTCTCCGTGGTGAGGGACACACACTCCGTGGTGAGGGGCACACGCCGTGGTGAAGGACACACTCTCCGTGGCGAAGGACACACACTCCGTGGTGAAGGACACACTCTCCGTGGTGAAGGACACACACTCCGTGGTGAGGGACACACACTCCGTGGTGAGGGACACACATTCCATGGTGAGGGACACACTCTCCGTGGTGAGGGACACACACTCCGTGGTGAGGGGCACACGCCGTGGTGAAGGACACACTCTCCGTGGTGAGGGACACACTCCGTGGTGAAGGACACACACTCCGTGGTGAGGGACACACTCTCCGTGGTGAGGGACACACTCTCCGTGGTGAGGGACACACACTCCGTGGCGAAGGACACACACTCCATGGTGAGGGACGCACACTCCGTGGTGAAGGACACACACTCCGTGGCGAGGGACACACACTCCGTGGTGAAGGACACACACTCCGTGGCGAAGGACGCACACTCCGTGGTGAGGGCCACACACTCCGTGGCGAGGGACACACTCTCCGTGGTGAAGGACACACACTCCGTGGTGAGGGACACACGCCGTGGTGAGGGACACACTCTCCGTGGTGAGGGACACACACTCCGTGGTGAAGGACACTCACTCCGTGGTGAGGGACACACACTCCGTGGTGAGGGACACTCACTCCGTGGTGAAGGACACACTCTCCGTGGTGAGGGACACACACTCCGTGGTGAGGGACACACACTCCGTGGTGAGGGACGCACACTCCGTGGCGAAGGACACACACTCCGTGTTGAGGGACACACACTCCGTGGTGAGGGACACACACTCCGTGGTGAAGGACGCACACTCCGTGGTGAGGGACGCACTCTCCGTGGCGAAGGACACACACTCCGTGTTGAGGGACACACACTCCGTGGTGAGGGACGCACACTCCGTGGCGAAGGACACACACTCCGTGTTGAGGGACACACACTCCGTGGTGAGGGACACACACTCCGTGGTGAGGGACACACACTCCGTGGTGAAGGACACACACTCCGTGGTGAGGGACACACACTCCGTGGTGAGGGACGCACACTCCGTGGCGAAGGACGCACACTCCGTGGTGAGGGACGCACACTCCGTGGCGAAGGACACACACTCCGTGGTGAGGGACACTCACTCCGTGGTGAAGGACATACACTCCGTGGTGAGGGACACTCACTCCGTGGTGAAGGACGCACACTCCGTGGTGAGGGACACACACTCCGTGGTGAAGGACACACACTCCGTGGCGAAGGACACACTCTCCGTGGTGAAGGACACACACTCCGTGGTGAGGGACACACGTTCCATGGTGAGGGACACACACTCCGTGGTGAGGGACACACACTCCGTGGTGAGGGACACACACTCCGTGGTGAAGGACGCACACTCCGTGGTGAAGGACACACACTCCGTGGTGAGGGACACACACTCCGTGGTGAGGGACACACTCTCCGTGGCGAAGGACACACACTCCGTGGTGAGGGACACTCACTCCGTGGTGAGGGACACACTCTCCGTGGCGAAGGACACACACTCCGTGGTGAGGGACACACACTCCGTGGTGAGGGACACACACTCCGTGGTGAAGGACACACACTCCGTGGTGAGGGACGCACACTCCGTGGCGAAGGACACACACTCCGTGGTGAGGGACACTCACTCCGTGGTGAGGGACACACTCTCCGTGGCGAAGGACACACACTCCGTGGTGAGGGACACACACTCCGTGGTGAGGGACACACTCTCCGTGGTGAGGGACACACTCTCCGTGGTGAAGGACACACACACCGCGGTGAGGGACACACTCTCCGTGGTGAAGGACACACACTCCGTGGTGAGGGACACTCACTCCGTGGTGAGGGACACACACTCCGTGGTGAGGGACACTCACTCCGTGGTGAAGGACATACACTCCGTGGTGAGGGACACACACTCCGTGGTGAGGGACACACACTCCGTGGTGAGGGACACACACTCCGTGGTGAGGGACACTCACTCCGTGGTGAGGGACACACACTCCGTGGTGAGGGACACTCACTCCGTGGTGAAGGACATACACTCCGTGGTGAGGGACACACACTCCGTGGTGAGGGACACACACTCCGTGGTGAGGGACACTCACTCCGTGGTGAAGGACATACACTCCGTGGTGAGGGACACACACTCCGTGGTGAGGGACACACACTCCGTGGTGAAGGACACACTCTCCGTGGTGAGGGGGACACACTCCGTGGTGAGGGACGCACACTCCGTGGCGAAGGACACACACTCCATGGTGAGGGACACTCACTCCGTGGTGAGGGACACACTCTCCGTGGCGAAGGACACACACTCCGTGGTGAGGGACACACACTCCGTGGTGAGGGACACACTCTCCGTGGTGAGGGACACACACACCGTGGTGAGGGACACACACTCCATGGTGAGGGACACACACTCCGTGGTGAGGGACACTCACTCCGTGGTGAAGGACATACACTCCGTGGTGAGGGACACACACTCCGTGGTGAGGGACACACACTCCGTGGTGAGGGAGGGACACTCACTCCGTGGTGAAGGACATACACTCCGTGGTGAAGGACATACACTCCGTGGTGAGGGACACACACTCCGTGGTGAGGGACACACACTCCGTGGTGAGGGACACACACTCCGTGGTGAAGGACATACACTCCGTGGTGAGGGACACACACTCCGTGGTGAGGGACACACACTCCGTGGTGAGGGACACACACTCCGTGGTGAGGGACACACTCTCCGTGGCGAAGGACACACACTCCGTGGTGAGGGACACTCACTCCGTGGTGAGGGACACACTCTCCGTGGCGAAGGACACACACTCCGTGGTGAGGGACACACACTCCGTGGTGAGGGACACTCACTCCGTGGTGAGGGACACTCACTCCGTGGTGAGGGACACTCACTCCGTGGTGAGGGACACACTCTCCGTGGCGAAGGACACACACTCCGTGGTGAGGGACACACACTCCGTGGTGAGGGACACTCACTCCGTGGTGAGGGACACACTCTCCGTGGCGAAGGACACACACTCCGTGGTGAGGGACACTCACTCCGTGGTGAGGGACACACTCTCCGTGGTGAAGGACACACACTCCGTGGTGAGGGACACACACTCCGTGGTGAGGGACACACACTCCGTGGTGAAGGACACACACTCCGTGGTGAGGGACACACACTCCGTGGTGAAGGACACACACTCCGTGGTGAGGGACGCACACTCCGTGGTGAAGGACACACACTCCGTGGTGAGGGACACGCACTCTCCGTGGTGAGGGACACACTCTCCGTGGTGAGGGACACACACTCCGTGGTGAGGGACACACACTCCGTGGTGAGGGACACACACTCCGTGGTGAGGGACACTCACTCCGTGGTGAGGGACACACACTCCGTGGTGAGGGACACACACTCCGTGGTGAGGGACACACTCTCCGTGGCGAAGGACACACACTCCGTGGTGAGGGACACACTCTCCGTGGTGAGGGACACACACACCGTGGTGAGGGACACTCACTCCGTGGTGAGGGACACACACTCCGTGGCGAAGGACACTCACTCCGTGGTGAAGGACACACACTCCGTGGTGAGGGACACACACTCCGTGGTGAAGGACACACACTCCGTGGCGAGGGACACACACTCCGTGGTGAGGGACACACTCTCCGTGGTGAGGGACACACACTCCGTGGTGAGACACACACACTCCGTGGTGAGGGACACACACTCCGTGGCGAGGGACACACACTCCGTGGTGAAGGACACACACTCCGTGGCGAGGGACACACACTCCGTGGTGAGGGACGCACACTCCGTGGTGAGGGACACACACTCCGTGGTGAAGGACACACACTCCGTGGCGAGGGACACACACTCCGTGGTGAGGGACTCACACTCCGTGGCGAAGGACACACACTCCGTGGTGAGGGACACACACTCCGTGGTGAGGGACACACACTCCGTGGTGAGGGACACACTCTCCGTGGCGAAGGACACACACTCCGTGGTGAGGGACACTCACTCCGTGGTGAAGGACACACACTCCGTGGTGAGGGACACACACACCGTGGTGAGGGAAACACACTCCGTGGTGAGGGACACACACTCCGTGGTGAAGGACACACACTCCGTGGTGAGCTTGACACACTCCGTGGTGAGGGACACACACTCCGTGGTGAAGGACACACACTCCGTGGTGAGCTTGACACACTCCGTGGTGAGGGACACACACTCCGTGGTGAGGGACACACACTCCGTGGTGAGGGAAACACACTCCGTGGTGAGGGACACACACTCCGTGGTGAAGGACACACACTCCGTGGTGAGCTTGACACACTCCGTGGTGAGGGACACACACTCCGTGGTGAAGGACACACACTCCGTGGTGAGGGACACACACTCCGTGGTGAGGGAAACACACTCCGTGGTGAAGGACACTCACTCCGTGGTGAGGGACACACTCCGTGGCGAAGGACACACACTCCGTGGTGAGGGTGACACACTCCGTGGTGAGGGACACTCACTCCGTGGTGAGGGACACTCACTCCGTGGTGAGGGACACACACTCCGTGGTGAGGGACACTCACTCAATGGTGAAGGACACACACTCCGTGGTGAGGGACACTCACTCCGTGGTGAGGGACACACACTCCGTGGTGAGGGACACTCACTCAATGGTAAAGGCCACACACCACCCAGAAGCCTGTTGTGACAGGGAGCCAGTTGGGGTCCAGTTCACCACTTTGTCTGCATCTCATCAGCTTCTAATTCCCTGATCTGTCTGTCTTGTTGGATGTTGTCCAAACTCCTGCTAAAACCCATGTGAATTACATCATGCACATTACCCTCATCAACTCTCCACGTAACTTCCTCAATGCAATCACATTAGTCAAACTTGATTCCCGAGGAAATCTATCCTGACTCTGATGAATTTATGTCTTTCTTCACCATGGTAGATATCATCTCACACAATTATTTCCCGTAATTTACCCACAACAGACATCAGGCGGAGTAGTCTGTCCTTAGTGCTCCTGTCTCTTCATCCTGGTTTTATCAATGTTATTAGTCCTCCAGATCTCCGGATCCACACCTATAGCCACGGTCGATGGGTGAAGCTGCTTTGAGTCTTTGTTACATCTTCCCTTGTTCTCCTCAGCAGCCTGGGATACATTTTGTCTCTTTCAGGGGATATGTCCACTTTCCAGGGTGCTAAACATGGTAATAGTTCCTCCCTGGCTGAGTTTATCTCATTGCACATTTCACACACGTCCTCCTGAATACAATGTGAAATGGAAACAGAACAGGCTGGAAATACTCAGCAGCTCAGTCAGCTTCTGTGGAGAGAATCAGAGTTAATGTTTGGTGTTGTGATAACTCCCCTGTCCTGACGAAGGGTCATCACAAACAGAAAGGTTAATTCTGTTTCTCTCCACACAGGCTGCCTGACCAGCTGAGTAATTCCAGCTTCATTGTATTTTGCTTTCCCCAGTACAGCGACTGACTGTGTGATTGTTCTTTCAGTCCTGGTGGATCGATCATTCCTGAGACTGTTGTCGCAATCAATCACTGCTCCACAAACGCCCCGGGCTGGTTAAACGGTAATTTCAGACTCTATTATCTCAGATTTACATTGACTGTCCAACAGTATTCACACTGGATACACTTTTCACTCTGTTCCCTCTGTTTCACTCTGTTCATTTCAGGTTCCCATCCCACTCCGGGTGATGGGGAGGTGACGAGGAGAGTTTGTTTTCACTGGAGTGGAAATCCCTGTCACTGGACTCAGGAAATAAAGATCAAACGCTGCAGCGATTACTTTGTTTATTACTTGTCGACGGCACCCACCTGTAACCTCGCTTACTGCACAGGTACATTGGGGTTTTAAATGGAGTAAACGGGTAATTCTGGGATGTCCCAGGTCAGCAGCAGCAATGATAAAGTTACATCAGACCTTCCTGCTGTAAGGGACTGAAACCCAAAGTGTAATTTCCAGCGACGGGAACTGAATCAGACACTGTTACAGCTCCTTTGTAACCCTTTCCCAACTCAGTCACCTTGCTGCAGTCGGAGGGGAAACGCTCGAATCAATTCCAAAGGATGTGAGAAATGGACACTTGGAGAATGAGGATCTGACTGGACACAGTCGACATGGGTTAATGTGGGGGAAGATGTTTGATGAACATATTGGACGTTTTTTGGGACGTTACTGACAGAATTGAGAAAGGGCATGAAGAGTTTATGTATTTTCAGAAAGTTTTGGATAAAGTTACCAACAGGAGTTTGGTCAACAAACTAAACAAGATGTTGGCAAAGATTAAGAATTAGTTCACAAGCAGAAACCAGAGAGTGGGAATAAAGGGGTGACTCTCACATTGACAGCCTCTGACGAGTGGGGTCCACAAGGCTCAGCTCTCCGGACCGCCCCAGCTGTTATTGATCAATGATTTGGACGTTGGGAACCAATTGTAATCTTTCCAAGATTGTGAAAGGAGCAACGTGAGTGGGAATGTGAGCTGTGAGGAAGATACAAAGAGTCTTCACGGGGATTTGGACAGATTTAGTGAGTGGACAAGAACATGGGAGATGGAAGAGAACATCGAAAATGTGAGGTCATCACTTTGGTGGGAGGGACAGATGTGCAGATTATTTCTCAAATGGTGAGAGATTAGAAAGTGTAAACGTACAAAGGGAGCTGGGAGTCCTCATCAATAAGTCACTGAGACCCAGCATGCATTTACAACGAGCAGTTAGGAAGTGAATGGTATGTTAGGCTTTGTCAGCAGAGAATTGGAGTCCAGGAGCAGCAAAATCTTGCTGCAAATTTATAGAACTCTGATTAGACCAAACCCCGAGTGGTTTGTGTCGATGTGGTTCCTTATAGAATCACAGAATCACACAGTGCAGAAGAGGCCCTTCGGCCCATCGAGTCTGCACCGATGCATGAAAAGCAGCTGACCTGCCCACCTCATCCCATTGGCCAGCACTTGTCCCACAGCCTCGAATGTTACAATGTGCCAAGAACTCAGCCAGGTACTTTTTACAGGATGTGAGGCAACCGCCTCCACCACCCTCCCAGCCAGTGTGTTCCAGACCGTCACCACCCTCCCAGCCAGTGTGTTCCAGACCGTCACCACCCTCCCAGCCAGTGTGTTCCAGACCGTCACCACCCTCCCAGCCAGTGTGTTCCAGACCGTCACCACCCTCTGGGTAAAACTGTTTTCCTCAAATCCCCTTCTTACCCGAGGAAGGATATTATTCCCATTGCTGGAGTTTACCGAAGGTTCACCAGACTTGTTCGTGGGGTGTCTGGTCTGTCTTACAAAGAGAGTTTGAAGAACCCAGACATGTATTCTCTCAGGATGATATAGACGGGCTGGTTAGAGGACCAGAACAGCGGCAAGTGGAATTTACCCTGAAACGTGTGAGGTGATGCATTTTGGGAGGAGGAACAAGACAAGGGAATGTACAGTGAACGGCAGGAAACGAGGAAGCACAGAGGGCCCGCGGGATCTTCGGGTTCATGTCCACAGATCCCTGAAGGCAGCGGGACAGGTAGATAAGGTGGTTAAGAAGCATATGGGATACGTGCCATGGCATAGAATATAAAAGCAGAGAGGTAATGATGGAGCTGTATAAAACACTGCTTAGACCCTGGCTGGGAAACTGTGTACGGTTCTGGTCACCACATTATAGGAAGGATGTGATTACATTGGAGAGGGTGCAGAGGAGATTCACCAGGATGTTCCTGGGTTGGAGCGTTCCAGCTCTAATAACAATAATGTTTATTGTCACAAGTAGGCTGAGATTAACAGGGCAATTAAATTATTGTGAAAATCCCCCAGTCGCCACATTCCAGCGCCTGTTCGGGGACACAGAGGGAGAATTCAGAATGTCCAAATTATCGAACAGCATATCTTACGGGACTTGTGGGAGGAACCCGGAGCACCCGGAGGAAACCCACACAGCCATGGGGAGAATGTGCAGACTCTGCACAGACAGTGACCCAGCCGGGAATCGAACCTGGGGCCCTGGAGCTGTGAAACAACAGTGCTAACCACTGTGCTACCACGCTCCCCTGGTTAGGCTGCGGTTTTCCATGGAGCAGAGAAGGCCGAGGGGGACCGGAGTGAGGTGTACACAATTTGAGGGACATGTAAAGGGTGGACAGGAAGAAACCTTTCTCCTCAGTTGAGGGGCCAATAATCAGGGGGCACAGATTTCAGACCAGCGGCAGGAGACATGGAGGGGATTTGCGGAAAAGCTTTTACACCCAGAGGGAGGTGGGAATCTGGAACTCGCAGCCTGAAAGGGGGTGGAGGTGGGACCCTCAGAACATTTAAGTCGCGTTTAGCACTTGAAATGCCAAAGCAAACAAGACAACAGACCAAGTGCTGGGAAATGGGATTGGAATAGACGGGTATTTGAAGGTCAGCATTGACCCGATGGGCTGAAGGGCCTCTTTCTGTGTTGTGAAACTCTCTGACCCGATGAACACTCACTGAAACCTAAAACATACTTAATGCAGAGACAGGCTCGATGTGGCTCAGGGTGGGTGTGGCTCAGGGTGGGTGTGGCTCAGGGTGGGTGTGGCTCAGGGTGGGGGTGGCTCAGGGTGGGTGTGGCTCAGGGTGGGTGTGGCTCAGGGTGGGTGTGGCTCAGGGTGGGGGTGGCTCAGGGTGGGGGTGGCTCAGGGTGGGTGTGGCTCAGGGTGGGCGTGGCTCAGGGTGGGCGTAGCTCAGGGTGGGTGTGGCTCAGGGTGGGTGTGGCTCAGGGTGGGCGTGGCTCAGGGTGGGTGTGGCTGAGCTGTTTTCCCGGGTTTGGGAGTCTGGAACCATGAGGCACAAATTCAAAATACGGGGAAGCCAGTTCGGGCCGAGAGGGAGGGAAACTTTAAAAAATGATAAACTGACAGAGTTGTGACTGTTTGGGATCCTCTACCCCAGAGGTCAGCTTGTTCGGGTCGAGGTTTGGTGTGCAGGGTGGGGGGCTGACTGATGGGTGGAGGGGTTTGTTATGGGGTCAGGAGTATGTGGACTGTCCGTGTGGGGACCAGTCTGGGTAGGAGTCACATTTGTATGATTGTGGAGGCTGTTCCGCCTCCTCTCTCTCATTTGCTGAATTATTGGAAGGGTTTGAAACGGAGTTTTGGTGATTGTGGTAATAATGATAATAATCACTTATTGTCACAAGGAGGCTTCAATTAAGTTACTTTGAAAAGCCCCTAGTTGCCACATTCTGGCGCCTGTTCGGGGAGGCCGGCACGGGAATTGAACCCGCGCTGCTGGCCTTGTTCTGCATTGCAAGCCAGCTATTTAGCCCAATTGTGCTAAACCAGCCCCACAGAAGAATCTGCAATACTCAGCTTGTCTGGCACTGTCTGTGGAACAGACTTAACCTTGTAGGCTGCTGTCCCTCGGCCAAAAACAGTTTATCTATCTGCAAGGCTCTCTGGTCCTCGCTCCACAGATGCTGTCAGATGTGCTTAGTCTTTCCAGAAGCTTCTGTAATGACTTCAGATTCCCGGCACTTTGGTATTTTGTTTTGATGTTGTGATTTTGTCCTCACTCAGTCTCCCTCTCTTTGTGTCCCTTATTTCCAGCTGAAGCTGTTGTTCCAACTCTCCCACCCACACCGCAGACCACTCGGGCACACATTGCATCTTCAATGACTGTCCCAAATGCTACATCATCATCATCAGGTACAAACATCCAGAGGGATTTTAAACTCAAAGTTCACCTGGAAAACTCCCGGAGCAATCGTCAAACCCACTACTGAGAGAGTGGCAATTATTACTCTGCACGGTGTGAGTGAGGGGAGTGGGCTGCAGTGAGTGAGGGGAGTGGGATGGTGTGAGTGAGGGAAGTGTGAAGGAGTGAGTGAGGGGAGTGGGCTGCAGTGAGTGAGGGGAGTGGGATGGAGTGAGTGAGGGGAGTGGGATGGAGTGAGTGAGGGGAGTGGGATGGAGTGAGTGAGGGGAGTGGGATGGAGTGAGTGAGGGGAGTGGGATGGAGTGAGTGAGGGGAGTGGGATGGAGTGAGTGAGGGGAGTGGGCTGCAGTGAGTGAGGGGAGTGGGATGGAGTGAGTGAGGGGAGTGGGATGGAGTGAGTGAGGGGAGTGGGATGGAGTGAGTGAGGGGAGTGGGATGGTGTGAGTGAGGGGAGTGGGATGGTGTGAGTGAGGGGAGTGGGATGGAGTGAGTGAGGGGAGTGGGATGGAGTGAGTGAGGGGAGTGGGATGGAGTGAGTGAGGGGAGTGGGATGGAGTGAGTGAGGGGAGTGGGATGGAGTGAGGGAGGGGAGTGGGATGGAGTGAGTGAGGGGAGTGGGATGGAGTGAGTGAGGGGAGTGGGATGGAGTGAGTGAGGGGAGTGGGATGGAGTGAGTGAGGGGAGTGAGATGGCATGAATTAGGGGAGTGGGAGACGGAGACAAGGACTCCACGAGATGCCAGACTGACCGGGTACAGCTCACTTTGTTCCTCACTAGTCACAATAAAACTTCAGTCCACTCCATGCCCCGGTTGCAGGGGAGAGAGAGGATAGAGTTTGTCTGCCTGCAGTTGCCACGCCTGGGACCAGTACTTGTCACTGGCTGCCTTTTGGCTTACTGTCTGGGAGTGGAGCACGGGGCGGTTTTGATTGGCCCGCTGTCAGGCTGAAAGTGGAGGAGAACGGACTCACTTTTGCAGTTTTGGACTGGCTGGTGTCCGGAGACCGGATGCTGGAACTGTGAGAGCAGGGGCTTTGAGAAAGGGTCATCTGGACTCGAAACGTTGGCTCTTTTTCTCCCTACAGATGCTGCCAGACATGCTGAGATTTTCCACCATTTTCTTTTTGGGTCCAATAGACTATGTGCACTGCTTGTCCATAGCATGTTTTGGTTTTAATTTATTGTTGTGGGATTACATGGTTATTATATTTTTATTCTGTTTTTTACTTTGGGCTTAGCGCCTGGGTGCTCGCCAGTTGCGGCCCTCCTGCTTCTGTGCACTGGGGTTGAGGTGTCCTTCCCGGGGCGAGTGAGGGGGAGGGGTGTTCTCTCGCTCTGTCTCTCTCCTCACTGTGAGCTGCCTGTCCTTTCCTGGTGGACTGTGCTGCGTGCGGGCGCCTCTCCACCAATGTGGGGCTGTTGCTGGAGTCGGGGGGGGGGGGGGTAGAGTTGGGGGCTGGGGGTGGGGTGCGTGCACTGACCCGAGTGCTGGCGGCTTTGCCTTGTACCGAATTGTTTGTTGGCTTCCTTGAGGTATTTTGGTGTTATTTGCACAGGACGTTCTCTCTCTCCCCATCTGTCCCTCTCTCTCACACAATCACACTCTCTCTATCTTGCTGTGTCTTTCTCTCAACACACATTCTCTCTATCTCACTCTCTCAATCACACACACATTCTCTCTATCTTGCTGTCTCTCTCTCACACACATTCTCTCTATCTTGATGTCCCTCTCTCTCTCGCACACATTCTCTCTATCTTGCTGTCCCTCTCTCTCACACACACATTCTCTCTATCTGGCTGTCTCTCTCTCTCACATTCTCTCTATCTTGCTGTCTCTCTCTCTCACACACATTATCTCTATCTTGCTGTCTCTCTCTCACACACACATTCTCTCTATCTTGCTGTCTCTCTCTCTCTCACACACACATTCTCTCTATCTTGCTGTCTCTCTCTCTCTCACACACACATTCTCTCTATCTTGCTGTCTCTCTCTCACACACACATTCTCTCTATCTTGCTGTCTCTCTCTCTCTCACACACACATTCTCTCTATCTTGCTGTCTCTCTCTCTCACACACATTCTCTCTATCTTGCTGTCTCTCTCTCACACACACATTATCTCTATCTTGCTGTCTCTCTCTCATACACACATTCTCTCTATCTTGCTGTCTCTCTCTCACACACATTGTCTCTACCTTGCTGTCTCTCTCTCTCACACATTCTCTCTATCTTGCTGTCTCTCTCTCTCACACACATTCTCTCTATCTTGCTGTCTCTCTCTCACACACATTCTCTCTATCTTGCTGTCTCTCTCTCATACACACATTCTCTCTATCTTGCTGTCTCTCTCTCACACACATTCTCTCTACCTTGCTGTCTCTCTCTCTCACACATTCTCTCTATCTTGCTGTCTCTCTCTCTCACACACATTCACTCTATCTTGCTGTCTCTCTCTCACACACATTCTCTCTATCTTGCTGTCTCTCTCTCATACACACATTCTCTCTATCTTGCTGTCTCTCTCTCTCTCACACACATTCTCTCTATCTCGCTATCTCTCTCACACACACATTCTCTCTATCTTGCTGTCTCTCTCACACACACATTCTCTCTATCTTGCTGTCTCTCTCACACACACATTCTCTCTATCTTGCTGTCTCTCTCACACACACATTCTCTCTATCTTGCTGTCTCTCTCACACACACATTCTCTCTATCTTGCTGTCTCTCTCTCTCACACACATTCTCTCTATCTCGCTGTCTCTCTCTCACACACATTCTCTCTATCTTGCTGTCTCTCTCTCTCACACACATTCTCTCTATCTCGCTGTCTCTCTCTCTCACACACATTCTCTCTATCTCGCTGTCTCTCTCTCTCTCACACATTCTCTCTATCTCACTGTCTCTCTCTCACACACATTCTCTCTATCTTGTTGTCTCTCTCTCTCTCACACACATTCTCTCTATGTCGCTGTCTCTCTCTCACACACACATTCTCTCTATCTGCTGTCTCTCTCACACATTCTCTCTATCTTGCTGTCTCTCTCTCACACACATTCTCTCTATCTTGTTGTCTCTCTCTCTCTCACACACATTCTCTCTATCTCGCTGTCTCTCTCTCACACACACATTCTCTCTATCTGCTGTCTCTCTCACACATTCTCTCTATCTCGCTGTCTCTCTCTCTCTCACACACATTCTCTCTATCTCGCTGTCTCTCTCACACACACATTCTCTCTATCTGCTGTCTCTCTCACATATTCTCTCTATCTTGCTGTCTCTCACACACACATTCTCTCTATCTTGCTGTCTCTCTCTCACACATTCTCTCTATCTCGCTGTCTCTCTCTCACACACACATTATCTCTATCTTGCTGTCTCTCTCTCATACACACATTCTCTCTATCTTGCTGTCTCTCTCTCTCACACACATTATCTCTATCTTGCTGTCTCTCTCTCACACACACATTCTCTCTATCTTGCTGTCTCTCTCTCTCTCACACACACATTCTCTCTATCTTGCTGTCTCTCTCTCTCTCACACACACATTCTCTCTATCTTGCTGTCTCTCTCTCACACACACATTCTCTCTATCTTGCTGTCTCTCTCTCTCTCACACACACATTCTCTCTATCTTGCTGTCTCTCTCTCTCACACACATTCTCTCTATCTTGCTGTCTCTCTCTCACACACACATTATCTCTATCTTGCTGTCTCTCTCTCATACACACATTCTCTCTATCTTGCTGTCTCTCTCTCACACACATTGTCTCTACCTTGCTGTCTCTCTCTCTCACACATTCTCTCTATCTTGCTGTCTCTCTCTCTCACACACATTCTCTCTATCTTGCTGTCTCTCTCTCACACACATTCTCTCTATCTTGCTGTCTCTCTCTCATACACACATTCTCTCTATCTTGCTGTCTCTCTCTCACACACATTTTCTCTATCTTGCTGTCTCTCTCTCACACACATTCTCTCTACCTTGCTGTCTCTCTCTCTCACACATTCTCTCTATCTTGCTGTCTCTCTCTCTCACACACATTCTCTCTATCTTGCTGTCTCTCTCTCACACACATTCTCTCTATCTTGCTGTCTCTCTCTCATACACACATTCTCTCTATCTTGCTGTCTCTCTCTCTCTCACACACATTCTCTCTATCTCGCTATCTCTCTCACACACACATTCTCTCTATCTTGCTGTCTCTCTCACACACACATTCTCTCTATCTTGCTGTCTCTCTCACACACACATTCTCTCTATCTTGCTGTCTCTCTCACACACACATTCTCTCTATCTTGCTGTCTCTCTCACACACACATTCTCTCTATCTTGCTGTCTCTCTCTCTCACACACATTCTCTCTATCTCGCTGTCTCTCTCTCACACACATTCTCTCTATCTTGCTGTCTCTCTCTCTCACACACATTCTCTCTATCTCGCTGTCTCTCTCTCTCACACACATTCTCTCTATCTCGCTGTCTCTCTCTCTCTCACACATTCTCTCTATCTCACTGTCTCTCTCTCACACACATTCTCTCTATCTTGTTGTCTCTCTCTCTCTCACACACATTCTCTCTATCTCGCTGTCTCTCTCTCACACACACATTCTCTCTATCTGCTGTCTCTCTCACACATTCTCTCTATCTTGCTGTCTCTCTCTCACACACATTCTCTCTATCTTGTTGTCTCTCTCTCTCTCACACACATTCTCTCTATCTCGCTGTCTCTCTCTCACACACACATTCTCTCTATCTGCTGTCTCTCTCACACATTCTCTCTATCTCGCTGTCTCTCTCTCTCTCACACACATTCTCTCTATCTCGCTGTCTCTCTCACACACACATTCTCTCTATCTGCTGTCTCTCTCACACATTCTCTCTATCTTGCTGTCTCTCACACACACATTCTCTCTATCTTGCTGTCTCTCTCTCACACATTCTCTCTATCTCGCTGTCTCTCTCTCACACACACATTCTCTCTATCTGCTGTCTCTCTCACACATTCTCTCTATCTTGCTGTCTCTCACACACATTCTCTCTATCTTGCTGTCTCTCTCTCACACATTCTCTCTATCTCGCTGTCTCTCTCTCACACACACATTCTCTCTATCTGCTGTCTCTCTCACACATTCTCTCTATCTTGCTGTCTCTCACACACACATTCTCTCTAGCTTGCTGTCTCTCTCTCACACATTCTCTCTATCTTGCTGTCTCTCTCTCACACATTCTCTCTATCTGCTGTCTCTCTCACACATTCTCTCTATCTTGCTCTCTCTCACACACACACACATTCTCTCTATCTTGCTGTCTCTCTCTCTCTCTCACACACATTCTCTCTATCTCGCTGTCTCTCTCTCACACACACATTCTCCAAACAGACCTGTTGGACTTTAACCTGATGATGTCAGACTTCTTGCTGTGCACACACATTCTGAGCTGTGATTAGTGTGTTTAACATTCTCATGCTGTGATTGTTGTCTTTAGGAGTTAACGGCAAAGAGTTTAAACTGGTGATCAAATTAATGGGAGACTTTGATCTTGCATCGATTCAGAAAATCATTCTGGAGGTGAGAAACTGATTTGCGATTAAATATTGACACCAACACCTGCCTCTCACTGTCTGAATTCAGAGATCAGGAGTCTCCACGTCACATACAGCAGCTCCACTCCCCCTCTGCTCACCCTCATATTACCCAGGCAGCCCTCCTATCCCCTGGAACAGGTTTGATGGGCTGAGTGGTCTCCTCCTGTTGCTGTGTTGGTGTCGGAGCCTCGACAGTGTAACTAAAGCAGGGGCTTTGTCACAGTCAGTCCCATTGGGCTGATCTCCTCACACAACAAGGGGCAGAATGAGATGTGAAGCAGTCCCACATTGCACTGCTGACCCCGGGGTCACCCCCTCTCTCTCTCTCTCTGTCATTCTCTGTCTCTGCATCTTTCCCTCACTCTCTCTCTCCCCTCTGTCTATCTCTGCTGCTGCCTCACTCTCTGTCTGTCCTCTGTCTCTCTCTCTCACTCTCCCTCTCTCACCTTCTCTCTCTCTCTCTCAATCTCTTGCTTTGTCTCCATCTGCTCATCTTTTACTTTCTGTTATGTATCAGAGTAACAGCATTGGCTGGTGTAATATAACAACCGAATCCCTCGAATCGCGACAGTGCCGAGGGAGGCCATTCAGCCCATCATGTCTGCACCGAGCCTCGGGATGAGCTCCCTATCTCGGCCCACTCCCCTGCCCTCTCCCCGTAGCCCCATAACCCCATCTAACCTGCACATCTTTGGACTGTGGGAGGACACCGCAGTACCCGGAGGAATCCCAAGCAGACACGGGGAGAACGTGCAAACTCCACACAGTCACCCGAGGCTGGAATTGAACCCGGGTCCCTGGTGCTGTGAGGCGGCAGTGCTAACCACTGTGCCGCCGTGCCACCCACGTGTTAATGTCACGTGTTACGCAATGACATAATCGGAGCGCTCTGTGGTCTTTTGTGAAGTTCACCAGTGTGCCCTGTCTGAGCAGCATTTTGTAAATAAACCCCTTGCACCGTGTGTCACCTCGGATTCTCTCGCTTTGGGGCTACAACAAAGAATATAACACCTTCTCTCTCCCTCTCGCTCTCTGTTCCTGTCTGCCCCGCTCTCTCTCTCAAAGAACAAAGAAATGTACAGCACAGGAACAGGCCCTTCGGCCCTCCAAGCCCGTGCCGACCATGCTGCCCGACTAAACTACAATCTTCTACACTTCCTGGATCCGTATCCTTCTATTCCCATCCTATTCATATATTTGTCAAGATGCCCCTTAAATGTCGCTATCGTCCCTGCTTCCACCACCTCCTCCGGTAGCGAGTTCCAGGCACCCACTACCCTCTGCGTAAAAAACTTGCCTCGTACATCTACTCTAAACCTTGCCCCTCTCACCTTAAACCTATGCCCCCTAGTAATTGACCCCGCTACCCTGGGGAAAAGCCTCTGACTATCCACTCTGTCTATGCCCCTCAGAATTTTGTATACCTCTATCAGGTCTCCCCTCAACCTCCTTCGTTCCAGTGAGAACAAACCGAGTTTATTCAACCGCTCCTCACAGCTAATGCCCTCCATACCAGGCAACATTCTGGTAAATCTCTTCTGCACCCTCTCTAAAGCCTCCACATCCTTCTGGTAGTGTGGCGACCAGAATTGAACACTATACTCCAAGTGTGGCCGAACTAAGGTTCTATACAGCTGCAACATGACTTGCCAATTCTTATACTCAATGCCCCGGTCAATGAAGGCAAGCATGCCGTATGCCTTCTTGACTACCTTCTCCATCTGTGTAGCCCCTTTCAATGACCTGTGGACCTGTACTCCTAGATCTCTTTGACTTTCAATACTCTTGAGGGTTCTACCATTCACTGTATATTCCCTACCTGCATTAGACCTTCCAAAATGCATTACCTCACATTTGTCCGGATTAAACTCCATCTGCCATCTCTCCGCCCAAGTCTCCAGACAATCTAAATCCTGCTGTATCCTCCGACAGCCCTCATCGCTATCCGCAATTCCACCAGCCTTTGTGTCGTCTGCAAACTTACTAATCAGACCAGTTACATTTTCCTCCAAATCATTTGTATATCCTACAAAGAGCAAAGGTCCCAGCACTGATCCCTGTGGAACACCACTGGTCACAGCCCTCCAATTAGAAAAGCATCCCTCCATTACTACTCTCTGCCTTCTATGGCCTAGCCAGTTCTGTATCCACCTTGCCAGCTCACCCCTGATCCCTTCCTTCTTTCCACTCCAGTCTATCTCTCTGCCCCATCCTGTCTCCCACTTTCTCTGTTACTCTCACAGCCTCTCCCACACTGTCTGTCCCTGAATCCATTTCTCCCTCGGATCTTTCCATTTCAAATATTGGCAGCAATTTGCCCCGTTCCTTACAGCCTGTGCCGTTCCAGCCAGTGATTGGCAGTGAAGGTGGCTTTTTGTCCCCAAACACTACCCCACAATCCTCCCACCCTCACTGCAATATTAACCATTTCTCCTGTCTGTGATGTAGCTGAAGCTGTCGCTCAGGAATCGATTCCCGGATCTGGACCTTCATTTGAGTGTCGGAGACGATTAGCTCTGGGCTGTGGCTGCTCCAGAAGATTGAGGGTGATGAATTGTACCAGTGAGCACCTAGTGACCTGTGTGTTCACAGCTTCGCTCAGTAATAGCTTTCCAATGTTCAGCAGCGAGCAAAGGGTTAATCGCTCGCTGTGTTAATGTTACATCGTGATTGATTCTTCTTCATATTGGGGAATGTGGGAGCTTTTAGTTTTTGCTTTGTGGAATAGGGAAGTATAACCTCCATTCGGAACTCCTGACCACTGGGCTGTGGGACAGAGACTGACCCCAAATGACCCTTTTTAACCGTCTGCTGAATGAGAGGATTTTATAAAGATCTGTGTCCAGTTGCTGAATTCAGAGATTTGTCAGCAGCGAGAATGGGTGTCCAGACAACAGTGAATCCCAGCACAATCTCTGGGTAGAGATCATCCTTTCCCTCAGGGTTCCTCGACAATGGTGTTGTTGGGACAGAATTAAATCCAGGATTCGTGTTTCCTTCACAGAAACACATTCTGTTGATCAAAGTGAAATATTTGATAACTGATCCCAGGAGCCCAATGAAACAAGGGAGGGGATCAGCTTTTCCGATATGTGGTGGGTCCAATCAGATCCTCCTTATCTGGAGGAGCGATATTCCTGATGGAGCAGAGAGCAATGTGTTCCCACCTTCACTCATGTCAACCAATAGACCCGGTGGAAATGTCCTGTTGGTCACAACTGTGCAGCGTGAAGCTGGAACCTGCTCGTGTGAGGGAGCCATGATCAGGACTAATATCCGGGAAAACTCCTGCAGACACTGAACTCTCAGCCAGTCAGGCAGCGGCTGTGGAGAAAACCCCAGATTCCTGTTTGAGCGCAATGCTTTGGCTCCTGACCCTGAAACAGTAACTGGGATTCTCTCCACAGTTACTGCCTGACCGCCTCAGCATTTACAGCTCACTGGTTTGTCTCTTGTTTCTATTACACAATCAGGTCTGTGAGCTTCCCATTAATGGACTTTCACAGCCACAAACCTGTGGTCAGAAAGGTCTCGAATGAAGCAGTCGACTTTCCCGAGGATTGGGATTGTGGGGAGTTTGTTTCACTGAATATTAAGCTGAGAAGTGTAAGATGTTCGAATCCCTCACCATCACATGTGGGCTGATCGGTTTAGCGGGTGTTTCAATGTTATTGCATGAAGTGTGTGCTCAATAAATCTATAAATTCTTGACCACAAGGTGTGAAAGGTGTTTCTGTTGGAGAAATGTACAGATGGTGCCACACAAAAGGTTGCTGCACAAGATAAAGATGCATGGCATTAAGGGGAAAGTAGTAGCATGGATAGAGGATTGGTTAATTAATAGAAAGCAAAGAGTGGGGATTAATGGGTGTTTCTCTGGTTGGCAATCAGTAGCTAGTGGTGTCCCTCAGGGATTAGTGTTAGGCCCACAACTGTTCACAATTTACATCGATGATTTGGAGTTGGGGACCAAGGGCAATGTGTCCAAGTTTGCAGACGACACTAAGATAAGTGGTAAAGCAAAACATGCAGAGGATACTGGAAGTCTGCAGAGGGATTTCGATAGGTTAAGTGAATGGGCTAGAGTCTGGCAGATGGAATACAATGTTAACAAATGTGAGGTTATCCATTTTGGTAGGAATAACAGCAAAAGGGATTATTATTTAAATGATAAAATATTAAAACATGCTGCTGTGCAGAGAGACCTGGGTGTGCTAGTGCATGAGTCGCAAAAAGTTGGTTTACAGGTGCAACAGGTGATTAAGAAGGCAAATGGAATTTTGTCCTTCATTGCTAGAGGGACGGAGTTTAAGACTAGGGAGGTTATGCTGCAATTGTATAAGGTGTTAGTGAGGCCACACCTGGAGTATTGTGTTCAGTTTTGTTCTCCTTACTTGAGAAAGGACGTACTGGCACTGGAGGGTGTGCAGAGGAGATTCACTAGGTTAATCCCAAAGCTGAAGGGGTTGGATTACGAGGAGAGGTTGAGTAGACTGGGACTGTACTCATTGGAATTTAGAAGGATGAGGGGGATCTTATAGAAACATATAAAATTATGAAGGGAATAGATAGGATAGATGCGGGCAGGTTGTTTCCACTGGCGGGTGAAATCAGAACTAGGGGGCATAGCCTCAAAATAAGGGGAAGTAGATTTAGGACTGAGTTTAGGAGGAACTTCTTCACCCAAAGGGTTGTGAATCTATGGAATTCCTTGCCCAATGAAGCAGTAGAGGCTCCTTCATTAAATGTTTTTAAGATAAAGATAGATAGTTTTTTGAAGAATAAAGGGATTAAGGGTTATGGTGTTCGGGCCGGAAAGTGGAGCTGAGTCCACTAAAGATCAGCCATGATCTCATTGAATGACGGAGCAGGCTCGAGGGGCCAGATGGCCTACTCCTGCTCCTAGTTCTGATGTTCTTATGATCCGATTGGGAGTGAAAACCATCCTGGTCCAGATTGAAATTTATTCTGACGCTGATACTGATGTTAGGTTTGTTCCTCCCAGTGGGATCTTTCTGTGCCTCTGTCCTCTACCTGCTTCATCTTCCTCTCTCAGTCTGGCCATTTTGCCAAGTTTTCTGCTGATGAAATGTCGCTGTTCACAAGGCTGAAAAACACAAGATATAGGAGCAGGAGGAGATCATTCAGCCCCTCGAGCCTGTTCTACCTCTCAAAATCATCATGCTGACCTTGGGCTTCACCTCGACTTTCCTGGCCACTCCCAACAAAGAACAAAGAAAAGTACAGCACAGGAACAGGCCCTTCGGCACTCCAAGCCTGTGCTGACCATGCTGCCCCCTAACCTAAAGACTTCCTCAATTCGAGGGTCCTTATCCCTCTAGTCCCATCCTGTTCATGTATTTGTGAAGAGGTCCCTTAAACGTCACTATCGTCCCTGCTTCCACCACCACGTCCAGCAGCGAGTTCCAGGCACCCACTATTCTCTGTGTAAAAAACTGCCCTCGCGCGTCCCTGAATTTTGAGAACAACAATCTCTCTTTCCCACTCTTCAAAGATGGAGCTTCCACAACTCTCTGGAGTGGAGATCTTCAAAGATCCATAACACTTTGAAAAGAAATTTGTCCTCATCTCCGATTTAAATGATCATAGAATCCCTACAGTGAAAAAGACCACCATTCAGCCCAGCGTGTCTGTACTGACTCTCCGAAAGAGAACCCTACCTCTGCGCAATCCCCCGTGCTATCCCTGCAACCCCACCTAACCTGTTGGTCACTAATGGAGAATTTAGCCTGGCTAATCCATCTAACCTGCACATCTTTGCACTCTGGGAGGAAACAGAGCAACCGGAGGAAACCCACGCAGACACGGGGAGAACGTGCAGATTCCACACACATAGTCACCCAAGGTTGAACACGAACCCGAGTCCCTGGCGCTGTGATCTACTTGTCCTGCTGTCTTCAGAGATCTGTGATTCTGCTTCTGCACAGCAAGGTTACTATGATCCTCTGATCCTGAGTCTGATTCTCGTGGTTTAGATTCCGAGACCAATAGAAAAACTTTCTCAGTGTCAACAAACGCCTCACAGAATCGTGTATGTTTTATTCTCTGATCTTGAGACAATATCAACAGTTTTACTCTACCCCGAATCTCAGCGATTAATCTATCCATCATCACTGTTCCACCTCCAATACATGTACATCCTCGTTTAAATATGGAGACTGAGGCTGAATTTTTCCCGAATTTGGCCGAGGGTGACGATGAGTTGGAAAAGCAGTATTTATCCCATCACGGCGATGGTGGGAAAAGCCGTGTTTATCCCACTGACGGTGATGGTGGGAAAAGCCGTGTTTATCCCACTCACGGTGATGATGGGAAAAGCCATGTTTACCACGTGTAGGAGCCTTTTAAGGGTTAAGTTGCCTCTCACGTGGGGGATTTTGCTTCTTAATTACGGTTCAGCCGACACAAGGACTCACGGAGACAGCAACTCTGGTTAAATACATTCTTTAGTTTTAAAGCTTGCCCCACATACCTGGGAGAGCAATCTGTGGCAGGTTCCAGATTAACTCTGAATTTACATTGTTTTTCGTTTGGCAGCTATGTTCGACAGAACATAGAACAGTACAGCACAGAACAGGCCCTTCGGCCCTCGATGTTGTGCCGAGCATTGTCCGAAACCAAGATCAAGCTATCCCACTCCCTGTAATTCTGGTGTGCTCCATGTGCCTATCCAATAACCGCTTGAAACTTCCTAAAGTGCCGACTCCACTATCACAGCAGGAAGTCCAATCCACACCCTAACCACTCTCTGAGTAAAGAACCTACCTCAGACATCACTCCTATATCCCACCCTGAATCTTAAAGTTATGCCGCCTTGTATCAGCTGCATCCACCCGAGGAAATAGTCTGTAAACGTCCACTCTATCTATCCCCCTCATTATCTTATAAACCTCTATTAAGTCGCCTCTCATCCTCCTCCGCTCCAAAGAGAAAAGCCCTAGCTCCCTCAACCGTCCCTCATAAGACCTATCCTGCAAACCAGACAACATCCTGGTAAATCTCCTTTGCACCCTTTCCAATGCTTCCACATCCTTCCTATAATGAGGTGACCAGAACTGCATACAATACTCCAAATGTGGTCTCACCAGGGTCATACATAGAACATACATAGAACATACAGTGCAGAAGGAGGCCAATCGGCCCATCGAGTCTGCACCGACCCACTTAAACCCTCACTTCCACCCTATACCCATAACCTAATAACCCCTCCTAAACGTTTTGGATACTAAGGGCAATTTAGCATGGCCAAACCACCTAACCTGCACGTCTTTGGACTGTGGGAGGAACCGGAGCAGCCGGAGGAAACCCACGCACACACGGGGAGGATGTGCAGACTCCGCACAGACAGTGACCCAAGCCGGAATCGAACCTGGGACCCTGGAGCTGTGAAGCAATTGTGTTAACCACTATGCTACCGTGCTGCTCCAAGGATATTGGTGCCCCTCTGGTTCAGGTGCAAACCGTCCTGTCTGTACAGGTCCCACCTCCCCTGGAATGTGCTCCAATTATCCACGTGACTGAAACCCTCCCTCCTACCCCATCCCTGCAGCCACGTGTTTATCTGCACTCTCTCCCTGTTCCTCACCTCACTAGCACATGGCACCGGCAACAAACCAGAGATGACAACATGGTTGGTCCTGCCTCTCTGCTTCCACCCTTGCTCCCTAAATTCCTGTTTTAAATCCCTGTCCCTTCTCTTACCTATTTCGTTGGTACCGATGTGTACCACGACTTGTGACTGTTCCCCCTCCCCCTTAAGGATTCTGAAACACGGTCCGAGACTTCATGGACCCTGGCACCCGGGAGGCAACATACCATCCGTGAGTCTCTTTCGCTGCCACAGAACCGTCTATCTGTCCCTCTACCTATCGAGTCCCCAATAACCATTGCTCTCCTGCTCCCCCTCCTTCCTTTCTGAGCCACAGGGACGGATTCAGTGCTGGAGATCCGTTCACCGTGGCTTACCCCTGGTAGGTCGTCCCCCTCAACAGTATCCAAAATGGTATACTTGTTACTGAGGGAAACGGCGACAGGGGATCCCTGCACTGACTGCTTCCTCCCAGCCCCTCTCACCGTCACCCATCTATCTTGATTCTTCGGAGTAACTACATCCCTGAAGCTACAATCTATGACCACCTCTGCCTCCCGAATGATCCGAAGTTCATCCAGCTCCAGCTTCAGTTCCCTAACGTGGTTCCTGAGGAACTGGAGATGGGTGCACTTCCCACAGGTGAAATCAGCAGGGACACTGACTGCGTCCCTCACCTCAAACATTCTGCAGGAGGAACATTGCACTGCCTTCCCTGCCATCCCCTCTAGATAAAAAAAAAGAAAAAGAAAGAAAGAGCTTACCTATTATTCACTCTACCCCTTATGTTAAAACAGGTGGAAGTCTGGGGGACAGTACAAGTGTAGTGTCTAGGGTTTAGGAACTGCCCAACTTAAATACAGGTAAAAATAAAACACTTAACCAGCAACTACTGCATCCCATACAAGAACAGCAATCAGCGGTTATGGGCATGTGCAAACAATTTAAATCTTTATTACTTACCCAGCAGTCACTCTGTCCTCACTCCGACTGGATTCAGCTGGAAACTTCCAACAGTAAGTTTTTTAAAAAATTACTCCCCTTCTCAGCAAGCACTCACTCAGCAGCCACTGCGCCCCGCACGATAACACCTCAGGGAAAAGAAAAACTACTTACCAGTCACCAGCCAATCACTTACCTGCAGCCTGTGACATCACGGTTCAACTGCATCCAATTTTCAAAATGTCTTTTTCAAAAGACTGGTAGCCCACCTTGGCTGGACATGCTCCAATCATTATTGTTATAGATGCATACATTGACCAATGGACCTCTGCCTCTCGGTAGCTTGGATCTGTGTGATTAGGTCGTTGGCATTTAGCGTTTTACCCATACTCTCTTGATGTTTTTCAGACCCTTCATCTGCAGTTCTTCGTTTTTTTGTATATACAGCCCGTCCTGTCTCAGCCTGGTCCCTGACTGGAGCTATTGTCTCTATCCATCAGTGCTGTCTGGGGCTGCTGATAAAAAATGCTTTCAGCTGACCAGACTGTATTATATGTGACTCCTCGTCCCTGAAGGATGTGGCTAACTTCAGTTGGCTTAATCCCGTTCTGCCATGTGAGCCTTTTACTATTTACAAAAATGTATATGTTTCATTACTACAATTCTTTCAGATTATATATTTAATAGTTAATAATTGCTACAATTGCCTCTGCTAAGGGAATACATTTTCTACTGTTGATTTCCTAGACTTTGTGTAACAAACTTGCCTATGTATGTGCCACATGTCCCAACAACTTTGATCGAATGGTCTTTTGCCCAGAACACCCCTTCAGTCCCCCCATCTGGCTCTTGTTCACCTAAGAATAGGCTATTGAATAGACAGACTGATATTGTGGAGCTTGGGCTCAGGGCTGGAAGTACTAATGGGCAATAGTCACAGCAGTTCTTCGATATTTCAGGGACACATTTCCCTTTACCATTTCCTGATTCGTCGCTTGAGGCAACATATTGCAACAATGAACACAATCAGGACACGTGACTACAAGATTACAACCACGTGTGATAGAATTCATATCCATGGGTGGATATTGGTATTCAGTCCCCAATTCCAGATCTTGCTGAAGAAACTCTGGGATTTAAACATTTCCTTAGCCATGCTCGTGCGTCTTAATCTGCTCCTGCTCTTTATTCCAGAGCCTCTTTTTTTGAGCTCAGTCCAGTCTGCTCTTGTTGCTGTATGTGTGGTAGTTCCTTCTGGGCACAGCCATGGATTATGTTGGCCATTATCATTCCGCTCAATGTCATCATTTTCAGTCCACATTCATCGTCAACCGGGATAAACTGGAGATCGCCAATGTTAATTGTTTCAGCTAAATTGGCCAGAATAATATTAGGACGAGGCATCTTCGCTCTGTGAGATTACAATACAGTAAGTTATGTATTTTGCGCTATTTAGGACAGTCTGGTTGGTCACATCTACTGCTCATGTGCATTCCTCGCATGTAGTGTACCCGCAGTAGTCTTCTGCATTAATGTCCTTCTCTGGACACAACCAGTTAGAACAAAGAACAACGCACAATACAGCACAGGATCAGGTCCTTCGGCCCTCCAAGCATGTGCTGACCATGGTACCTGCCTAAACTAAAACCCAATGCACTTACGGAGTCCGCATCCTTCCATTCCCACCCTATTCAGAGATTTGTCTAGTTGCCCCTTAAATGTTCCTATTGTACCGGTTCCCACCCCCTCCCCAGGCAACGCGTTCCAATATTTATCACCCTCTGTGCTAAAAACTTGCCTCGCACATCTGGTCTAAACTTTTCCCCACGCACTTCAAACCGATGTCCCCTTGTATTTGAGTCTCCTACCCTAGGAAAGAGCATCTGACTATCCACTCTGTCCATGTCACTCATAATCTTGTAGACCTCTATCAGGTCGCCTCTCAACCTCCGTCAATCCACTGAGAAAAACTGAGTTTATCTAACCTCTCCTCATAGCTAATGCCCTCCATAGCAAGCAACATCCTCCTAGACCGCTTCCGCACCCTCTACAAAGCCTCCACATCATTTGCATTGGCTGAGGTTGAATTCATTTTCAGAGGCCTCATTCAGCCTAACACCCCACTCCCATAGTGTCCCACATTGTTTACCCGGAGGAGCTCATGAGTGCTAGTCTCCTCCGCTCGGGAATATCCATCATCATCCCCACTAGGAGGGTGGGGTTATTATCCGGATCTTGGTGGGCCATTTTTACCCAAGCCTTCAATTGATTGTTTCTCACCCAATGAGCCCTGGTGCTGATCAATGTGGGAGAGGTTAATCTGGGGATTCGGAAGCAGTTGTATTACAGAGATGCTGCACATTTGCAACCTGTGTATTTCTTTTGAAATATCAGCTTGTCTATTGATTAATTCATTAATGGTCCCTTGAAATGGTTGGAACTGTTTGAGCTTTCCCATACTCACCTATTGGCTTGTTCGTTGAGATCTGCTGCTGTATCGGTGTCTTGGTATACGCCCTCTGACCTCAGTTCTCACTTGTCCTTTCATACGCTCTATCTCATCACTTACCTCTGCAATGCCAAGGGAGTTTATCGTTGACACTCCTGCCCCATATCCTCCAACCGCCAACGCCACCAGGCTTCTTGTCTGTCGCTTACGCATTTTCAGAGCTGTCCCTTCCAAAATTTCCCTCTCCATGGGCACCAATAGCTCATGTCACAGCAAGAGGCCGGGATATGTCGGCTGGTGAGATTGATCATGACATTTACATGTTCATATCCAGGTTCCATTGTCCCTAATCCATCAGTGGGGGTCAGGACTGACCCGTGTCCAGTTGTGTGGCCAGTCATTTGCTCATCACATTCGGGTCTGGGGGTTGTCCTTGGGCTCGTTGTTGTGTCCAAGCCGGTCGGCGCCTGTGTCCCATTGGTGGTGGGAGGTTGCAGCCTGGTTCCTCCTCATCTGATAGGTTCCTTGCTTCTTACAATATCCCCCTTGGGCACCTATGATATCTGGTTTTCTGATTCCCTTTCATGGTACAAAGCGTTAATATGATTACTTATAACCAATTTACTAATTACTAATAACTCTCTTCTGTGTTTTCAACAGCGGGGCCCCGCAAGGATGTGTGCTCAGTCCTCAACTTTACTCCGGATACACACACGACTCTGTGGCAAGATTCAACGCCAATTCAATCTATAGGTTTGTAGTTGATACGACTGTGGTGGGTCGTGTCTCAAACAACAACGAATCAGATTACAGAAGGGAGATTGATCACTTGGTTGCATGGTGTACAGAAAACAAACTCTCTCTAAATGTTGGAAAGACCAATGAGCTGATCATCGACTTCAGGAAGCGCAGCACAACGCACATCCCCGCCGATATCCATGGCACCGAAGTGGAGATGTTTGACAGCTTTAAGTTACTGGGGGTCACTATCATCAACAGTCTGTTCTAGTTCACTCACGTTGATGCAACAGTCAAGAAACCCCAACAACGTCTCTACTTCCTGCGGAAGCTAACGAAATTCGGCATGTCTGCATCTGCTCTCACAAACCTCTACATATGTCCATAGTGAGCATCCTTTTCGGCTACATTCCAGCTCGGTATGGCAACTGCTCGGCCCAAGATCACAAGAAACTGCAGAGTGCGGCGAACTCAGCCCAACGCATCACAGAAGCTTGCCACCCCCACATTGATTCTGTCTACACCTCCCGCTGCCTCAGAAGGTAAACAGCATTGTCAGAGACCTCTCATACCCAGGCTTTTTCCTCTTCCAGACCCTTCCATCAGGCAGAAGATACAGAAGTCTGAAGACCCACACATCCAGACATAGGAACCACTTATTCCCCACAGCATCCAGACTCCTCAACGACTCTTCCTCGGACTGATCTATTCCCTTTAAGAACACTATTCACAATGCCCTATGCTGCTCTTGTTTGGCCCTTGTTCCGCACTGTCACCAATCACTGTTTGTCGATGTACCATTTGCCAATGTTCACTGTTGATTATTCTTTTGCCTACTATGTACGTACTGTGTATGTTCCTTTGGCCACAGAAAAATACTAGAAATGAAAAAAATGAATAATGAAAATCGCTTATTGTCACTGGTAGGCTTCAATGAAGTTACTGTGAAAAGCCCCTAGTCGCCACATTCCGGCGCCTGGTCGGGGAGGCTGTTACGGGAATCGAACCGTGCTGCTGGCCTGCTTTGATCTGCTTTAAAAGCCAGCGATTTAGCCCAGTGTGCTAAACCAGCCCCACTTTTCGCTGTACTTCTGAATATTTGACAATAAATATCAATCACTCAATCAATCGACCTCTCACAAATC